>NC_138875.1:48724099-49022528 GCF_965194805.1 Balaenoptera borealis | reverse complement strand
CCAGGGTATGGGATACATGTCTGAACAAAACATAAAGACCCCTGCCCTCATGGAGCTCACAGCCCAGTGGGTAAGCCAGACACTATAAAGTCACCCCAATGGTGGTCTTCAGAGTTTGTTGACCATGCAACCCAGGAGTACAAAGTTTTTGATACTGTTCCTCCTCTGTAAGTTTATTTATTTATAAATTATATACATGTGCATTTATACTATTCTATATTATGTGTATTTAAATCTATCCCCAAATAGAAAAATTTAAAGAATGAATTCAAATATATACATAGAAGTTCCAGTATTTTTTTTCCTCTCCCCAGTTGAATTATATTAGGAATAGATTTGGAACATTCACTTTGGAGAATTCTGGACCAGCCACCCTATAAGCTGGGAAATTTAGAAATTCTGAGGTCAAGTTTTAGGTTATATTTATTCTGAGTTGTAGCCCTCTCTTATAATATCAGTACTTCATTCAACTTTTTAAAAAAATTGTGGCAAAATATGCATAACACAAAATGTATCATCTTAACCATTTTTAAGTGTATAGTCCAGTGGCATTAAGCACATTCACACTGTTGTGCGACCATCACCACCATCCATCTCTTGAACCTTTTCATCTCCCCAAACTGAAACTCCATACCCATTAAATATAACTCCCCATCCCCCCGGGGCCCTGGTACCCACCATTCTACTTTCTGCCTCCATAAATTTGATGACCCTAGGTCAATAATTATTTTTAAGCTCCTATGATGACTCAAGAGGTAGTTTGGCACGTGGAATTCAGTGGTGAGCAAAGCAAATGAGGTGTCCGTCCTCCAACCTCCAATAAAGTCTGCTTTAACTAACCTAACCTAGTACTGCTTTAGATCAGTGTCTTTGGCAAGGCCAGAAGGTGGGCTGTATCCAAGCTTGTGGCCCAGTGTGGTAGACAGGGCAGGTGAGCTAAGAAGGGGTGGGAGTGGTGAGGCTGGAATTGAGATGTGACAGTTGACCACCTGATAAAAGAGAAATACCTTCCCAAGGAATTCCTAAAAAATTGGGGGAGAGGTGGGGCCTCCTGCATTATGTAGGTTGAGGCTTGTATTTATCTTAATTGAATAACACAGGAAAGGTAATCCCAAAAGGCTGGTGGACATGGGAACATTCAGGTGTCATTTATTATCAGTAACCTTCAAATGACTCAGGCTTCAGGGCTTGGGAGGGTCAGGTTTCCAGGAGAGAGACCAGGGGAGGGATGCGGGCTGTCCTCCCAGGGTGAAGCTTGGCTGGGTGGCTGAAGGCCTCCCATACTCTGCCCCTCTGCCTGCCTTTACCTTAGGATAAAATCATACATTTCCAATTACAGGGCTGGTCAAAAATCAATACAAAGGTGGGAGAGAACAGATCATTTTTCTTATGGAAGTAACCATTTTCATTAATTTTTCATTAGTGCTGCCTTTGTTTTGCTATCCATCACTGGTGGAGCCCTAGCCTGCATTTCAGCCAGTGTGCATGTTTCTTGGACTCAGGAGATAGTGGTTGATAAAACCAGCAGGTTCCTGTCAGGATTACTGCCTGTGGAACCGGTTTAGGTGACTGTTCTAAGACCATTACGTTGGTTAAAACGTGCTTAAAAACACCAGGTTTCCACTCAGCAAAACTCAGTCCTAACTCTATCGTGGACATTCTATCTATAAAATAAGGTCCAGCTTCTGTTGCATTTATTTTCAGGGGTGTATATGTCAGTCTGTTCGTGGGCACTTTTGGGGTTGATTGATGTGATGGGTCCATTTGGCTGGTGCACTTGGCTAAGGGCTGCCTTTGGGGCCTGGGGTCTTGGGTGGGAACGGGGGAGGGCAGGGTCCCGTGTCTTTGCACATGGGCTTCCTCGTGCTTTCAATGCAGTTATTTTATTCTTCAACTCCTCCCTCATTTCCCCTAACCTCAGCCTGTCTCATCCTCTCAGAAGCTTAAATATCTTCTCTATGAAGACTTTGCAACCCAGCACCTTAGCAGAATTGCTTGACCAGTAAATCTTATCCCCTCTCCTCTTAATGCTTTTCATACTACAGTGCGTTGTCTATTCCCGTGGGCCTCCCCTAACCAACCTTGCGTTACCTGAGGACAGGGGCAGTGGCTTTTTATTTTTGCATTTTCAGCACCTGAGAGCACCTGGCCAATGGGAGGTGATTAATGAATGTGTATTAAATGAAAGAAATGACTGCAAGTCCTTCCTTGCTGTGTGTAAGCCAGGGTCAGAGCCCTCATTAGCAATGGAGGTGAGGTAAGCCCTACACTCCCCCAATTGACTTATCCTATTGATGCTTAAAGAACTAAATGCTAATCCCAGCTCTGTGGCTAATTAGCTGTGGAACCATGAATAAGTCACTAACACTGGGTCCTTATCTATAAAGAGAGGATTCTCTTCCAGCCCTAACGTCCTTAACCCCAAGAACCTCCGCCCTTGGAAAAGAATTCTCCCTGTGCTCACTCGTCCAGCTGAACGACACATAAGCCTCGGTTGCCAATCCCCCAGCTGGGCCCTGCCCAGACCCTGGGCTGACTCGTCCTCCTTCTCAGGCCTTAGTGGCTTGTCTGGAGCTGAGCCTGCATCTCTGGTTGTGAACCCAGCCCCTCAGCCTGCTCCCCAGCTTTGCTCCATCAGTTAGCTCTGAACCTTTTCCTATTTTCTAGAATGTATTTAGATATGACTAGATTTGGGATGACCACCCTCATAGGAAACATTTTCATCACCCCAGGGAGTTCCTTCGAGCCCCTTCTAGCCACCAGCCCTCACCCCCTCGCCTCCACCCTAGAGGTAACCACTATTCTAACTTCTATCACTGGAAACTAGTTTTGCGAGTTCTGGAACTTCACATACATGGAACCATAGGGTATGTATTCCTTTGGTTGCTCGATTTTTCATTCAACATAATTTTTTTTGAGATTCATTTGCGTTGTTGCATGTACCCGTAGTTCATTCTTTTTGACTACTATATTTTGTTGTTTGAATAAATCACAATTTGTTTACCAACTCTCTCATTAGAAGACATTTGGATTGTTTCTGGTTTTGGACTTTTTGTGTTTTTAACTTCTTTTACATTTAGCTGTTTTCCCTTAATTCCTAAATATAATACAATCATTTAAAAAAATTCACTCCCACTTACTATGTGACCTTGAGCAGGTTACTTAGGTTCTCTGAGCTACAGTTTCCTTCCTTATCTGTAAAATGGGATAATAATAGTATCTTTTTTATAAGATTTTTTTTCAGGTATTGTTTTGGGCAATAGCATCTTTTTCATAAAATTGTTTTGGGTATTTTTTTTTTCCTTTCAAGGGTAAAAATTTTATTTTTGAGGACCTTCATACTGCACATTTTCAAAGGAAGTCACATAAGAAAAGAAAAAATATTATCCTCCCTTCATCCTAGAAATAAATAAGAAGGGCATAAAATTTATTTTTAAATCATGATACTTGGAAGATTAGTACCAGCATCTAAAATGAAGAAAAAAGGGGAAAAAAGCATTTACTATATATTTCAGATTTCTTTGGTTGGGGTTCTTCCTTTGTGGTAGTAATATTTCTTCTTTCAATTCGTATCACCAAAACAGTAAAAACCAGGAAAAACATATTTCATATATTCATATGAATATATACCCAAGTTATAATTATTAGGTTTATATACTGAAGCACTTAGGATACTGCCTGGAATATAATAAACACCGTATAAATGTTTACTATTATTTATATTATTACTGAACTGTTGTGAGGATTAAATGGGTCATACGCTCTTCATAGAAACACATCTGTGATGCAAGAGTTACACAAGGAGCATGGATTTTGAGCCTCATTCTTATCACTTACCATCCCTTCTCATAAATATCATGTAAGATGTAAGCTCACTTGTAACCCTGGCATTAATTTTTTTTCACTGCAAGAATATGAGATGACATGCATAGATATGGTTCTCGAATATTCCAGCTGAAAAAATAGTAACACCCCAACTTGCTGAGCCTGTACCCTTTGCAAATACATCATTAGGAATTGCTGGTGTAGAAAATATTTCTCATAATTCTTGGTCTACAGAATGTAGAAAACAATAATTATATCAACTGACTCGTGTTAAGGCATGCCATTTTAATAAAGTAAAAAGTTCGAAAAAGAAGAGGATCTGCGTATTTCACTCTGCCTTTTCCTTCTGGCTGCTGCCCTGGCTCTCTTTTCCTTCACAAGTTCTTAAAAAGAATAATGGACAATCACTGTCTTTGCTTCCTCGCCTCTGATTCCCTCCTCAGCCTGCCGTGGTCTGGTTCTGGATCCCAGCACTCCGCAATGGCTTTCTCTAGGGTCAGCAATGGCCTTGCAGTTGCCAGAGCTGCTGGACCTCGCTCCGGCACTGGACACGCTCATTCTTTCTTTGAAATTCTTCCTCCACCCCAATTTCCCACCCCATCATACATTGGTTTTCATTTTCCCTCTTGACTGTTCCTTCTGCGTCCCCAACCACTTCTAGGTGTTGGTGGCCTCTCCACGTGGGGACCACGCCCCCTCTCTACGCTCTCCCTGGGCGTTGCGGGCACTTTCTTGGCAGTCACCATGCCAAAGCCACGTGCTTAAGCTCAGCTCCTCCCCCCAGAGCCCACCCCTCCTGCCCCGAGTCTGGACATCTGGTTGCCCACAGACACCTCCCCGCCACATGCTCAAAACCAAACCCGACTGAGTGTCCTCTTTACCTGCCCTACAAATGCAAGCTTCTGCCTGGCCTCCATTGCCTCCTCCTCTTAAGGGCTCCCCAACCCTTAAGAGCCTGAGATAGAAACTTTGGAATCGTTCTTGATTCTTTTCTCTCCTTCACCACCCACATCTAATTGTTCATCAAGTTCTGTTGTTTCTACCTTGGAAACATCTCATGAATTCACCCCCTCTTCTACCTTCCGATTGCTTTCATTTATCATAGCTCCACGAGACAGCTGGAATAATCTCCCAATTTATTTCTCAGTCTCTGTCTGCTCCACTTCCTTCTCCATTCTGCCACCAAAAAATAGTATTTCTTAAAAACAAATGTAGTTGCGTCACTCTTGGGCTTTAAAACGTCACTGATTCCTTGTTGCCTATGGCTGGTTCCCACACAGGGTGCCTGGCCCCAGGGTCACCTGGAGATAGATTCCTGGGGGCCCACCCCAGGAATTCTGAGTCATTAGGTGAGGCCTGGATACCTGCAGTAAAAAGGAGCTCCTTTCCTAACTTCCCCGGGCGGGTCTGGAAGCTGTCCTCCCTGCACCTGCTCCTGCCCCACGGGGAATGTGCTATTCTTAGTACACTGGCATCTTGCTTGTTCAAGCCTCTGTGCTTTGCAGCCTCTCTGCTCTGCTTGGGCTGTTGTCTCTGCCTGGAACACCCTCTGCTTCCCATTCCCCCTCCCTTGTTTTCCTGGTGGGCTCATCCTACAGGCTTCCGTGAAGCCTCCTCTGGCTTCCCTGGGATGAATGAGTTGTCCCCTCCTCCGTATCCCCAGGGCTGTCTGCACACCCCCCGTCAGGGCATCTATCAACCCTGCTGCTATATGAGCAGGCCACCTGCCTCTCTTGCTGGATGCATCTTCCTCAAAGGCAGGACGCCGTCTCCTTCTGCCTGTGTCCTTGGTGCCTAGCACAGTGGCTGGCACATCAGCCCGCCTTCTGGCTTGGCCAACGAGTGAAAGAATGAACCTCCCTTCCTCCTTCCCCTTTCCTACTTCGAGCACTGCTTGTTAGATGGCAGTGCTAATAGTTAGGAAAAACCCAATGTGAGTTTGTAAGTGTTGCTTTGGTTAGGACCTCCAGTTTCTCCGAGTCCATTTTGGTAAATTTTATTTCACTTCTTTCTTTTTTTTTCAGTAGCAGAAAATTAAGGAGAGATTGAGGAGGGGCAGCTTCTCAACTCTGCCGCCTACCAAGGCTGTCTGATTTGGGTGTCATGAGAGAACACCCCTCCCCTGCCCATGTCACTGTAAAGAACTTCCAGCGTGAAAAGCCCCACTGAGATGGTTTCCCTCTTTGCTGGGCGGCAACATTTATTTCTTTAGCCAGCAGGGCACTGCCTTCTGTGGCCGGGGAGGCGGTGGGGACTGGGGGGGTGCGGTCTCCCAGCCTGGAGAAGGCAGCGGCAGCAGTGGGGTCCGAGCCCTACTGAGGGTGACGTCTAGAAAAAGAAAAGCTGTCAGGAAAGACAGCTGACCCACAGAATACTGACTAATGGGCTGGCCTCATGCTGGAGAGAGAACTTGGATGGTGCTTCAGTTGGACAAGTACATCCGTGGCTTGGGGGGAAACAGGCCAGGATCACAGAATTCCCAGACAATTCAGACTGGACGGAGAGTGAAGAGCTTCCTGGAGGACAGAGGCAAGATTCCCCCGGGACCCGAGAGGCGGGGATGAAGGACAGACACCAGTTCCGTGAAAGTTCACTGGGACTAATGCCAAGTTCTTCATTTGGTTACAAATGATCAACTGCTCAAGGGATGTGGGATACGTGGCCTGATGGAAGTCAAGCTCAGGGTGGTGTCTGTTTCTTGGGCTGCACTAAGCTGGGGGCAGTGTTCACGTGAAAATAGGGCTGCTGGATCTGGTGAAGAAAGTATGAAGGGTGGATTCAATGCCTTTCTTCAAACAGCGGAGGCCAGTGGACCAAGGTAAAGGTGGTCCAGGTGACAAGAGCATGTGGCATCTGACCGTGGCGAGCTCCCCGTAACTGCGGTCACTTATGCTCGTGCGGGGCTTCGCTGTTTCATGTTCTCTTTCTTATCTGTTCCACACACAGCCTTTGGGTAGAGTTGAGACAGAGGATGATGTGCTCTCGTTGCAGCCAAAGGAACGGCACAGCTAAAGAAAGAGCATTTAAGCGACTGGCCCAAGGTCACACAGCTCACAAGTGGCAGAGCTAAGACTGGAAGCCAGGTGTTCTGGTTTCCAGTCTGATGGACTCCCTGAGTTTCCCATGATCAAGGTGTTGAAGGAGAAGCTGGAAGATCATGGCAGGGGTGCCGCGGAGGTGAATACTTCCGGGCCCTGGCTCTGAGTGTCTGTGATCGCCAGGAGGCCCCATGCTGGACATCAGACCCTTCTGCCAACTGTGTTCATCACTGTGCAGATGATGACAGGATGCAAGCGACTGACGCCCTTATGTCCCCCACCAGCCACCCGGCAAACACCAGCATGGCTGTGAGCGGATTGCTCGATGTTCGCTGCCTTGCACCATTTTCCAATGAGTTACGTCACTTATTCAAAAGCATGATTTAATGAAATAGCTCCTTCTGCCTTTTGGAATCGTGCGTCTGGTATTAGGGCTTTACTTCAAGTGTTATTACTTCCAAATTAACTGCAAAATCAAGCTTTCATTTATCTGAGACTTCCTAATTGGTGGGAGCGGCAAATCAGACAGACACACTTAGTGTGGGTTAGAAAGTGCTTGGCAGTATGACAACTACATGTAACGTGTGAGCCTTGATTGGTTCCAGAATTGCAAACCAAACAAAACAGTTCTAAAATAAATTATTGGGACAATTGGGGGAATTTGAATATTGACCCTACACATGTGGGTGTGTGCATATGAGATATTATCGCATCAATGGTAAATTTCTTGAGAGTTATGTAGGAGTATGTTCTTTTCCTTAGGAGATTTCATGCTGAAGTACTTAGGGTTAGATTGTCGTGATGGTTGCAATTTATCTTCAAATGGTTCATCAGAAACTATACACACAATGAGACCAGTGGGAAGAGCAAACATGGTAAAATGTTAACAACTGATGAATCTAAGTGGAGGGTATTATTTGTACTATCGTTTCAACTTTTCTGTAGGTTTGAATATTTTCAAATGAAAGCTCAGGCAAGAGTGGATTAACATTGAAATTAAGGCAAATTTTTACTGTGTTGTAAGCCTAAAAACGAAAAGCTCCGGTGGTAAGTAGGCAAGTTGGGGCAAACCATGTTACCTCTTTTCTTTTCTTAGCAGTGTAAAGCCAGTAAACTACAGGATAAAACAAAGGCTGTTTTGTGTGGTAGATGAACTCATTTATCAGCTCATTCAGACTGGAGAGGCAGAGGGAAAGATCAGACTCTTTGTCTCTTTTCTCCACCGCTATTCCATCACTCTGATTAACCCTATAGTTACTTCCTGATGCTTATAAGAAGAGGAGACAGCGCTACCTCAAACCAGTATAGCCAGAGTTCCAGCATGTTGCCATATGTAAAGCGTCTTTGAAATACAAGCCATAATTATTTTTGTTTTCTGGAAAATACTCTTAGTTTGAAAGATGTACAGAATTTAAGAATCTATTTTAAAAAATTAATTTTGAAAGTCAGATGAATTGCCAAAAAAATAATGTTTTTAAAAAATTTTTTACAAAATATAAATTTTTTAACATAACAGTATTGCTGTGAAGTGTTTGGGTTGCAAATGTGTAATTTGGAGGGTTATTAAACTTGTTAGAGATACTTTTATGGGCCCAGAAAAAATTTTACACAAGCCTCGCCCAACCTGTTTGCCAATCTAGTGTGCCTCTCGGAACCCTGAAGAGTCCATGGAACCTGGGTGTGACAGGTGGTCAGACCTGGCTGGAATCTGGGCTCCTTCATTGATTTACTCTTTGCCTTATCCCTGATATTGACTATAAGTGTCCTCTTGCTTTTTGTCCCTGATTGATCTGGCTGGGTTTATCAATGTTATTGATTTTCTCAAAGAAAACTTTTGATTTCATTGTTTTTCTCTATTGTTTTTTCTTTCTTTTTTTTTTTTTGTTGATTTTTTTTCTGATCTTTGTTATTTTTGCTCTTCTGCTTACTTTGGATTTCATTTGCTCTTCATTTTCTAGTTTCTTAAGGTAGAAGCTTGGGTCATTCACTGGAAACCTTTCTTCTTTTCTCATATAGATGTTTAGTGATATAAATTTCCCCCTGAGTATTCTGCATTAGCAGAATCCCACACTTTTTGATATGTTGTATTTTCATTTTCATTCAGTTCAAATACTTTCTAATTGTCCTTTTGGTTTCTTCTTTGACTCATGGGTTGTTTAGAAATGTATTATTTACTTTTCAAATATTTGGGAATTTTCTAGAGATCTTTCTGTTATTGATTTCGAATTTAATTCCATTATGGTTAGAGAACATCCTTAGTATGACTTAACTCATTTCTGATTTATGTTGTTAGGGTTGTTCAAGTTGTCTCCATTGTTACTAATATTCTGTCTACTTTCTCTATCAGTTCTTAAAAGATTTGTGTTGAAATCTTTTGCAGTAAGTACAATTTGCCTATATCTCTCAGCAATTCTATCATTTTTTAGTTCCTATTCTATTCTACTCTAATGCTCTGTTATTACATGCCAAAAAAAAAAAAAAAAAGGCTAGAAGTATGTCCTCTTGACCTCTTTACAATTATGGAATGACCTTTTTATCCCTGGTAATATTCTCTGCTCTGAAATCTTGTTTGCCTGATATTAATACAGTAACTCTAGCTTTCTTTTGATTGGTGTTAGTGTGGTATATTTTTTTCCCATCCTTTTACTTTTAACCTATTTTTTACTGAAAGTGGGGTTTCCTGTAGGCATCATATAGGTGGGTGTTGTATTTTCATCCAATCTGACAACATTTGTCTCTTAATTGAGGTGTTAGGCCATTTATATTTAATGTGATTCTTGATATGGCTTAATTCTAGTTGGGTGCTCCTTTTTACTTATTCCATTGCACTTTGTTTGCTTTTCTTCTTTTTTCTGACTTATTTTGGATAAAGTGAGTGTTTTTAATGATTTTATTTCATCCCTGTTGTCTTATCAGCTGTAACTCTTTGTTTCATTGATTCAGTGGCTGTTTTAGTGTTTATATATAGTATCATCTTTCAGATATCACAGTCTGCCTTCATGTGATATGATATCACTTGACAAGTAGTGAAGTGACATGAGAACCTTGTATTTCTCTCTTCCTTGTGCTATTGTCATACATTTTACTTCTACATATGCTATAAATTTACAATGCAGTGTTCTTATTTTTCCTTTAAATGGTCGATTATCTTTTAAAAATATTTAAGCAATAAAAAATAAAGCCCTTTATGTTTACCCAGGTAGTTGTCATTTCCAGTGCTCTTCATTTTTTTGTATAAATGCAGGTTTCCCTCTGGTATCATTTCCCTTCTGCCTGAAGGACTTCCTTCAACATTTTTTGTAGAGAGGTCTGCTGGTGATGAATTCTTTTAGCCTTTGTATGTCTGGAAAAGTCTTTAGTTTGCCATTGTTTCTGAAAGATAGTTTTACTAGGTATAGAAATCTAGGATGACAGATTATGTCTTTCAGTACTTTAAAGATGTTACTCCAATGTCTTCTGGCTTGCATTGTTTCTGACAAGAAATTTGCTATCATCCTATCTACTTCTGTTTATAATGTATCTTCATTCTCCCCTCATGGCTGCTTTTAAGATTTTTTTCTTTATCACTGTTTTTAAGCAATTTGGTTATGATGTACCTTGGTGTGTTTTTCCTCATATTTCTTTTCCTCAGAGTTCATTGAGCTCCTTGGATCTGTGGGTTGATAGTCATCTTCAAATTTGGAAAATATTCAACCATTGTTTCTTCAAATATTTTTCTGTTTCTTTCCCCTCACTCCTTGAGAGAGACTCCAATTACATGTATATTAGGCTGACTGAAGTTGCCCCACAGCTCAGCAATGATCTGTTCATTTTGTTTCAGAAATCTGTGTTTCATTTTAGATAGTTTCTATTACTATATCTTCAAGTTCACTAATTTTTTCTTCTCTAATGTATAATCTGCTATTAATTCTATCAGGTGAATTTTCCAGGCACTGGAATTTTTATTTCTAGAAATTTGACTCTGTTCTTTTTTATATTTCCTGTGTCACCAGTTAACATGTTCATTCTTCACTTTAGCTCCTTGGACATACGGAATATAGTTTAATAGCTGTTTTAATGTCTTTGTCCACTGATTCTATCATCTTTATCATTTCTAGGTTGATTTAGATAGATTGATATTTCGTCTTACTATGGGTTGAACTTTCCTGCTCTTTTGCGTGCCTGGTAATTTTTATTAGATGCCAAATATTGTGAATTTTACCTTGTTGGCTGCTGGATATATTTGTATTCCTATAAATATTCTTGAACTTTGTTTTAGCATGAGGTTGAGTTACTTGGAAATAGTTTGATCCCTTTGGGATTTGCTTTTAAGCTTTGTTAGGTGAGATCAGAGCTATGTTTAATTTATGGCTAATTTTTTCCTACCACTAAGGCATTCTGAGTATTCTAGACAATGCCCCATTAATTATGAGGTTTTCCACTCTGGTGGAAATAGGAACTATCGCTGGCCCTGTGTGAGCAATAGTTTTTCTAATCCTTCTACGTAGTTCTTTGCCTAACCTTGAGCAGTTTCCTCAGCCACATGCACTGATCAGTACTCAGCTGAAGACTCCAGGAAGACCCTCTTCAGTTCTTTGGCCTACTCTCTCTGTGTGCAGGTCTCATCTCCCCATTACTCTGTTCTATAAACTCTAGATGTCTTGGCTTCCCTGGACTGCCAGCTCTGTCTCTCCAACTCAAGGAGACCACTGGCTTCTGCCTGAGTTACCTTTCCCTGTACCATGCCCAGGCAAATCTAGGGATCACCCTGTTTTTTCTTGTTTGTTTTTTTTTAAATAAATTTATTTATTTATTTATATTTTTGGCTGCATCGGGTCTTCGTTGCTGTGTGTGGGTTTTCTCTAGTTGCAGCAAGCAGGGGCTACTCTTCGTTGTGGTGAGCGGGCTTCTCATAGTGGTGGCTTCTCTTGTTGTGGGGCACGGGGTCTAGGCATGCGGGCTTCAGTAGTTGTGGCATGCAGGCTCAGTAGTTGTGGCTCACAGGCTCTAGAGTGCAGGCTCAGTAGTGTGGCACACGGGCTTAGTTGCTCTGCAGCATGTGGGACCTTCCCAGACCAGGGCTCGAACCTGCATCCTCCACACTGGCAGGCAGATTCTTAACCACTGCGCCACCAGGGAAGTCTGATCACGCTGTGTGTTATCCACCTCTCAGACATCACTGTCCTCTGTTGCCTGATATCCAGTGTCTTGAAAACCACTGTTTCATATATTTGGTCCAGTTTTTTAGTTGTTTCATGTGGTAGAGTAAATCTGTTATTCCATACTGGTCAAATGTGGAAGTCCACCATAACTTTTAATTGGGCAAAATCCAAAGTACACATTTAAAAACCTATAGTGCTTGAGGGATTTAATATGACTAGTAATGGATTCCCTATTGTATGCCTGTTCCTTTACAAATAATTTACATTTAATCTAGTGCTTATGCAGATCAATAATCTCTCCAAGTGATGGGGTTAGTAACACGAAAACACAGACTCTGCCTTTTCTAGGAATAATAGACTTCATTTGTTTATTTCATCTGTCACAACAAATAATTTCTTTAGCACCCACTAGGTGTGACAGAAATAAGTCAGATTTCTCCCATTGACGATCTTAAGTTTGGTCATTCGATGTAGACATGTAAATAAATATTTCAGTATTATGTGATCAATGTCATAATAAAAGTACAAATAGGATGCTTTAGGACCATAAAGAAGGGTTGCCCAGCTGAAGGGCCCATGGGAATGTGGCAATAGGTAAAGGGAATCTTCAAGGATGAGGGGAAGGTGATTAAGCAAATAAGATGATAAATATATTTCAAAGCAGGAAGACTTAAAACAATAAGACACATGGGGGAGCTAAAAGCTCCTGTACTTATGCAGGCGATGAGGCTGAGAGTTAGGTCTAGGAGAGCCTTGGATGCCATGCTAAGGAAACAAGATGATTCTGAAAGCAATGAGGAAACATTGCTGGGCTTTTAACAGGGGAGTGAGATGCTGCAAAGTGGAAGAAGCATTTGCGGGATGACACACCCAATTCCTGGCAGAAAAACCAATTAAGATCTTATGGAAATAGTCCATGGAAGAGGAGTTGATAATATGACATTGAGAAGTGGTAGTAGGGATGGAGAGGAAGAGACTGATTTGAGAAATGTTTAGGAGATACTTTCTGTAGAACTTGGTGACCAACTAGAATGGAGAGGGCAGAAAATGGATGCCTGGTTTGGATGGAAGAGGGCATCCTGAACTGAGATAGGAAATTTAAAAGGAGAAAGGACAGGGCTGGGGTTAAAATAAGTTCAGTTCTGGATAGTCAAAGGGAAACATTGAACAGACACTACATCTGTCATTGCTATGACAGAATATATTGAAGTGATCTGATTACATCTTAGTCACTTGCCTAACGAAAGTCGAATGGCAGGACCATAGCTTACTTGTCACTGTGTCCTTGCAGCTGCCCACCCTGCCTGAAGCTCTGGACTAAGTTGGACCTGAAGCATAGGTGATGGGGAAGCCATCAATGGATGAGATCACCCAGGGAGAGAGAGGAGCCCAAGAAGAGCAGTGACACACAGAAAAAGATGTTCACACCTTGGGGTGAGAATTTGAGAAATGAGTGACCTGGCTTCACATTGCCATGGGGCTTTCCTATGGACGCCATGAAATACCACCTGCTTTGTCAGCGTTTTTGGTTTAGGTAAGTCATTTCCTTTGTGTATTTTAAATATTAACACAAAAGCTTTTAGTGATTGTACAGACATATTTTGATCCACCACTTGACTATCTCTGCTTGGAAGAAAATATCCAAGGAGTGGGCAGGGGGATGAAGGATGGTTAATGCAGACTGGACAGAGGCAAAAAGCTACAGGAAGGAAGGATGTGGGGATGTGTATGTAGTTCCCCTGACTCTGGAGCTATGAGAAATAACTCTGATTTTGCAATTATGATGGCAGTAGGGAAAAGATTATATAGGTCAGTGTTCTGTTGTAGAAATACATCTACCCTGCTTAAAGTAAGAGCTATAACTGAATTGTTTTCATGAATATGCAACCTACTTAACAGAACTCTGAATTTTCTGGTACTTATATATATTAAGAGACCACATATGTGAGAATAAGACTGTAGGACAACAATATTTTAAATAACACAATACCATTTCAAATACAGAGCAATAATGGATGCAAAACTGAAACGTTAAGGCCCACCAGCAATCCATCTCCCATCATTTTCTCTTGCCAATCTAGTTGCCCATTATTGCTGACTAATAGGAAAACCAGTGGAGGGAATTCCCTGGCGGTCCAGTGGTTAGGACTCTGTGCTTTCACTGCCAAGGGCAGGGGGTTCAGTCACTGGTCAGGGAGCCAAGATCCCGCAAGCCACTCGGTGTAGCCAAAAGAACCAGTGGCATCAAATAGATGGCTCAAGCTGCCGATCTTTAAATGATCCTTTTGGGCCTCCTCAGTTGATTTAATCAACTGTCCCTACTGATCTTGCCTCTTTTCCAACTAAGGTGAGGCCTCTGTGACAAAGATTTGGTTTTCAGCTTCCAGAACAGGCTTTCTGAGTCAAGTTCCAGAGTTTGAGTGGAATGCACAACAAGCGTTGCTCTGGCTTTTTTAGTCGTGTTAGTCAACAGTATAATTTAATACCTGTACTGTCTGTTCCGAATTCTGACAAGCACGATCTGATAGATCGTGAGGAGTGATGAAACACTGGGTTTCACCCTGAGAGTGAGGGAGAAAGAGGAAGCTGAGGGGGTGGGGAGAGAGAGAATGAACTTGGAGTTGTGTGAAATACAGTCAGATTGAGCTCTCTGAATCTAGCATTTTTAAAGCATATGCAAAGGACGTCTGTGTTAAACTGGTTAGGGTTATAGATTTACATACCTCTTCAAATTCTGAAGGTTGAAAAATCATCATTTAAATTTCAAAGAAACTCACACAAATTAAAATATACGGGAAACGTCGGAGTCCTGCACACCTGTAGTCAGCTATTTTTACACGTGGCAAATGCTGCGGTAATTCTCTCCTGTAAGGTTTCTGTTCATTCAAACCTCTGGTAGCTTGTTAAGAGGAGGTGAAAGGATTCTGTAGCTGATAGACTATTTCCGCAGGATCAGGTAGTTCTCCCCTAATTAGGAAAGGATGAGGGCCCTCAGGTTAAATTTCAGTTAAGTACTTCCCCACCCCCACTAACTCCATTGGAAGTATTCAATCTGGCCTTCAAATCAATGGAAGAGGCCAACTATTGTTTAATCAACATCAACGAAGTCATAAAAAGCCAAGTCACAAAAGCACCCGCAGAAGGTTCTCATCTACTATTCTTAGTCTAGGTTGAGGGACACAGTGATATCACCCAGTAATTTCCAACTTGCCTAATCGAAATGTCTCCTGTGATGGGCATTGTTAAAACACAGCTTCCCGGGTTCTTCACTTGGAGACAGATTCAAGACATTGGTGGGGAGATCGGGGGGCTGGGGAGGGGGACTGGAAACTGTAACTTTAACAAGTGCCTTTTGCGTGTCTTAAGAGCCAGCAAGTTGGGGGAGCCCCGACATAACCAATGTAAACTTTTATTGAGAAGAGTTGCTTGATGGTTACAAAGTCAGAGACAACACTTCTCCTCAGGGCTTAGTAATTCCTACCCTAGAGCCAGTAAGTTACTGCAGCGACACTTTTGTCTAGTGCCTTTATGATGAACTTACTGAAGTTGCCAATGACAGAGAAAAATCATTTTTTGCATGAATTAGAAAACCAGAAAGAGTTGAGTCCAAGGTATTCATCAAACGTGTGTGTGTGTGTGTGTGTGTGTGTGAACGTGTTGTTCCAAGTGTCTTGTGGAGTTTGGCACATTTTTTTTTTTAACATACCAATGTTCTCAATCTGTAAAATTGGGATAATAACACCAACTTCCTTGAGTTTGTATGAGGACTGAAGAACATCTGTAAAACCCTGAGCACAGCGCCTGGCATGTAGAAAGCACGGAATGAAGGTAGCTTATAATCGTTGTTATCATTTATACACCAGGGTTTAAATCTTTATGATCAAATGATATATGACTGAAAGCTTGCCTTAAATTTCCGTATTATATAAAAGTCATGTTCTCACACAATTTAGTTCTGGTGCCATCACTTATGATTCCACCCAAATGGAATTTTTCTAGAATGTCTAAAACTGTTTTTATTATTTTCATAACTTTCAGAGCTACAAACTCTGCAGATGTCTTGCTTGGTCTGTACACTTGGAAAAAAAAATGAGTTTGTTCTAACATTCACAGCTAGAGATTTCACACAAAAATCTAGATTTCCAGGTTTTCTAGAAAAATGAGAAGTTGAAGGATACAGGCTTCTTGTTCTCCTGCTGGAGTACCTGCTGGAGTGGAGGAGGGGCTGCCCCTCTGAATGGGGCGCACGCGCTCCTGCTTGTCTGCTTCCTAATTTCTGCGACTCACCTGGCCCTTGTAAGGCATCTGAGTTTGTCACCCTGACACCCAAGGTGACGTCTTATTTTCTCATACATCTTTGAATTCTCAGCTCTTAACCTGGTTAGTAGTCATAAATGGATAAACTGGAAAAACAGCCACTCAACTGCCCCTCACACCGACACTGTCCCAGCCACTCCCGTCCGCAGACCCCGCAGGTGAATATCCACAGTGCCTGCCTCCTATGATCCTCCAAAAGCTGCTGAATCAAGTCCACCCCCCCAGCCTGGCACTCAAGATAACCCCAAGTCCACTGTCCTTTTCTGCCATGTTTCACACCCCAGTTAAGCCAGCTGCACCCACAGCATTCTCTGAACCTGCATCTTTCTTTCCCAGCGTGGAGCCTCCGCCCTCCCTCTATACCCCTTCCTTGTGAAAGCCTACCCATCTTTCAGGTGCCACCTCCCCTGTGATGCTTTTCTGATTTCCCCAGCCAGATGTGAACCTTATCATCTGGCATTTCTTTTTTTTTTTTTTTGTAAATGACAAATGGCATTTCTATAATCGTTGGTTTGTAAATGTGACGCACATCCGTAGTGGTTAGCTGGGTACGGGCCCTAATTCTGCTGCTTGATGTGTGGGAACACCCCCTCCCCCAGTGCCCCATGGCAGAAACCATGTCACGATTCTCAGAGTATCACCAAAACCAAGAGCCCAATATATTGTGAGGGATGATCAAAATATTTAAATATAGGAATACATCTCCATCCTCAGGAGAAAATGCTGTTAGCTCATAATCTACTTTCTTCCTCATCCTACTACAACATGAAAACTTACTTTTTCTCAAATATTTTGTTTTGGGCCCTCCTTAGAAAGCTTAACTGAACATTAGCCTTTATCATATCATTTACTTGACGGCTTAATAGTTTCTTTAACTGAGAAACGGGGATAATACAACCTCTAGTGTGGTCATAAGGGTTCAGTGAGTTATGTGCAGGTGAAGTACTTAGCACAGTGCCTTGGGCAGAGCAGACATCAAGTGCATGGCGATTATTATTACTATGTGAAAACTCACCTAATATTTAGAAACCAGTTCAGAACTGGCTTTGCTTCATTCTACTTTTTCTAAAAATACTTCTTAGTAAAGAGTAGGTCAAAGATGATAGTTTGTGTGACTTAGACTAAAGAAATGTATTTTGCTCAAAAAAAAAAAAATGGTTATTTCAAATACCAAAGGTTCAAGCAATAGTAGCTTTTTTAAGAGTACACTTTTATAACCACCAAGGTAATGACTGATTCAGGAAGAGATTACCAATGAATGTTAAAACCATCAGGTGAAAGTGTGTTGAGGTACAGGGTATTTACAATCTCACAATTTCATCCCATAGATTAGTTATTAATTACAAAGGGACGAACTGCTTTTACATTGGAGAAATTTGGTGACTGTCACCTCAACTGAGGGGTCAGAATTACCGCCACCAAAGAAAAACCACAACTGACATGCAATAAGATCTACAATAACAAAAAATAAAAACAAAAAATATAAATAAAATTATCATCACCATTATGGGCCAAACAGACCCTTGTGATGTGATATAATGAGGAAATAACATCCCTATGTAGTATTCTTGCAAAAAAAATTGACTCTACCAAGCACATAAATCTAGATTG
The DNA here is from genome assembly GCF_965194805.1 of Balaenoptera borealis. Lineage (NCBI taxonomy): Eukaryota > Metazoa > Chordata > Mammalia > Artiodactyla > Balaenopteridae > Balaenoptera > Balaenoptera borealis. The sequence goes on along the minus strand of NC_138875.1, from coordinate 49,004,596 downwards.
TGCAACAAACCCCAGAACAACTGACTCTTGCTTTTCAAATAGACCAATGTCATGGAACACAGGAAAAGAAGGAAAGAAAGAAAAAGAAAAAAAAAAAGGGAAAACCTTTCTAAATTAGGGTCTAAAGACATTAATAATCAATGCAGTGCTGAGCCTTGATCCCATCCTTTGTGGGGAAAATAAGCACAGCTATAAAGATCCTTATTTGGACAACTGGTGAAGTATGGATAACCCTATATACTGGATAATTAAACGTAGGGGAAAAAAATAAGATTGTAACTCAATTATATTTTGATTGACCAGCTCTTTCCTGAAGTACTTTGGTGTCTGGGAATCTATTCGTTGTAAGACCTAAAAACATGAACATAACATCTGACGTGTTTGCTCTGTTGAACATAACATCTGACGTGTTTGCTCTGTTGATTGGAGTTTCTGTAGAAAGAATGCACAACTGGGTTGTAGTTGTATCAATGGGCGTAAGAGCTCAGAAAAGAACACAGTACACATAATTCTGTGGAGTGTTTGATTGGGACAATACTACCTGCCCAGAGAGAGTGCTGGGTAAATGTTCACTGATGACAATAATCAGCACAAAGTCCCAAAGTGGGGCCCTTGCTTTATTGCTTTTAGGAAATTTTACCCACTGAGAATGGATTACCAGTAAAATCATAGAGCAATTTTGTTTCCCTTTCAGCAGATGCGGATGACCAAGCAGCCAGTGGGAGCAGCCCTGGCTGTCTCCATCTGATACAGTGGTGTGTATTAGTCGCCAATAAGGGGAAAATTAAACAACCACGTGAAAGCCTGGCTGGCAGTCATTAGAGTAATTCAGTGTTTGGGCTGCCTCTGTGTTTCAGCGGGGTGATTGGAGCCATTAACAGCTTACCTTTAGTTTCAGAAGCCCCAAATATTTTTATTACTAGTGTCCTCAGGCATAGACTTTTTAATTTAAAAAAAGAAAGTTCAGGTTGGAAATAGTGCATCACCACAGGAACATCTCTGCCTCAGAAACACATTATAGTTTACCTGTCAATCTTATCATCATGCCAGGTTTATTCTGAGTGTCTGGAATGAGGAAGAGGAAGTAAGGAAGAAAGGTGGTGGCAGCACTGACAGAGGAGGCTTCAGAATCACTAATACCCTGGAAAAGCTGAGGGCCTAATTCCAAAGTGGTACTGACATCTCCGGCTTCTCGCCTCTCTGGCTAATAAGAAAGTGATCATTCTGGCCCTGAGATTTTTCCCTACTTCTTCCAAAGCCATTAATGCCTTAATTTTTGGATTTTTTTGGACAGGTGTTATGGTAGATTCAATTTGGCTACAACTTCTTTGGCACTCTCCCCTAAAGGAGGTGCGTTTTTATCCCCTGCCCCTCCTTGAATCTGGGCTGGCTCTGTATCTGCTGAACTAACAGATTCCTGCAGAAGTGCATTGAGTAGCTCCAGGCCTGGCCTTCCGGGGGACCGTGGCTTCCTTCCTCCCTCTTGGAACCTAGCTCCCACGCTGGGAGATGCCCAAACCCCATGAAGAGGCCCATGGCCAGTGGGGACTGGCGCCCCGGTCACGCCCCAGATGACATCACACGCAGGCCAATCCACCCAAGAGGATCACAGAATCAAGAGACAGAAGAAAATGTTGTAAGCTGCTAAGTTTGGGCGTGGTTCGCTCTGCAGCAAGAGAGAACTGAAATTTGTAAACTCACAGGAAGGAAGGCTTATGTTGCTAACCAATGCAGAATAACAAAGCACTCGAGCTAACACTTCCAGAGCAGGAACAGAACTGTTCAGAATGAGGGTCGACATCCTTATCCTTTAGTGGGTTTGGATCTCAACACTGGCCTCAGCTTTTAGGCCTCTTTTTAATGTTCGACACAGAAAGTTTTAAAATAGAAAAATTCCGTTTTAATACAGCCTCACCCCAACACGTGTGTTTCACACAGACCTTATTTTTTAAACAGAGTTTATTGTATTTAATACATTATAAAATTTGAAAAATTGTAGGAAAGCAGCAGACTCAAACTGGAGCAACTCTAACAAGTAATAATTCTGGCCCCTTTGCAAAACTGATCGGTTTAAAAACAAAGTCATGTTCACATCTGTGAGGCGGACGAAAAAGTGTGACTTCTGTACAAACTACATTTAAAATTTCATGTCTATCGTCTTTCGAATGCAGTGTGCTCAGGAGAGTTGAAGTCCTGCCTAGTCCCCCGTCTAAAGAGAGACATGAAACTTCCATATGCAAAGAAATGCGATTCTAAGTGTTCTTGTTTTTTTAAAAAAGGAAAAAGAAGGACAAAGGAAAAAGAAAGAATGGATGGCTGTTGGCAATGGAAACTGTAAGGAGATGCGTCCTCACTGCTCATGGCTTGTTTATTGGTCAGAGGCCTCGGGAGGCCCAGGACACTTCAAGGCCATCACAGCACCAACTGTAGCTACCACCTTTTTTTCTTTTTTTCTTTTTTTGCATTTCCTACCTTTTGACATATATATATATATATTTATATATTTTTTACACCTTGAGGATATCACTATTCCAATTGTTCCCATATGAATACAGGTGTGGTCTCTATTGGATATAAATGTGTCTTTTATTCAATTTTAGGTCCAGGACTTGGTTTGCTGTCCCAACTGCACATAAATGTCCCTTTCTTGTTTGCATTATTTGTTGTGTATGTTTTCTCCTTTTTGCATAAGAAATATGTCCACTTAGTCCAGAGGCTCTTGCTTTATCCGGATGACGGAGGGTCCACGGGGCGTCCGCCTCAGTTCCCGCCGCAGGACGTATTCGCTGAACTGAGATGAATCCACTCCTCCCCCACAGGAGCCCACGATTTCAAATCCTCTTTGCTGCAACCTCTCGAGGACCTGCGAGGGGCCGAGACAAGCATGCAGTTAGGGGTGAGCTAGGTCCTTTGGCCACATAAACAGCCCAAAGACTGTCCCAAAGTTTGAGATCATGCGCAGCTCTGGTTCATCTTATCCAACCCTTAAATCTCTCTGTTTTTCTGCTTTCAAACAAAGCTCCGGATTACAGGGCAGGAGGGAGCGAGCAAACGTTTTTAACACCTAAAATGTTCCTTCACACGCTAGCTTTACACATGCCAAGTTCATTTACTCATTACAACCACCTTGCATAATGGGTGGAGTTAGTCCATTTGACAGATGGGAAAACTGAGGCTCACTCCTAGTAAGTGATAGAATTGGGTTTCCAACTCAGGTCTCTTTGGCCTCAAATCCCATGTTTTTTGCAACGTGCAACTCCACCTTCTCTACAGAAAGAGAGGGTTCACATTTCAAAGCTCATTTACCACTAACATATATTCGATGAGATGATAAAGACTATGGAGAGACAGTGATATTATCTGAATTTACTCCATCGGTGATGTAGCCTCAACTCATTCACTCTTGACTGGGCCATTGTTCAAATTTCCTGATACTGAGTTAATATATTTCAGCTTGAAAGACTGATGCAATTTCAACAGCAGAAGAAATGGACTATTAAAGACAGTCGAGGTTTATCTACAGCTTTTCAAGTTTGTGGCTTTTGAAATAGTTCTATTGCCTTGTGTGCATCCAGGGAGGCAAGAATAAATGCAATGGTTGTACATGATCTGTATTAGAAAATATATCCAAAAATAAAGATGTTCTAAACTTCTCATACAAACATAACCCATATAATCTCTGATTTTGAAATCAAATACCTAATGCCAGAAAGATCCCTGGGTTTGTCACTACTTGTCTGACACTCTTGAATGCAGGAAACATTTCCTGCAACTCTTAGATATGCAGAAATACTGGAAACTGATCTAGAGCATGCTGTTTCTTTAGGAATCCAACAAATATTAGACTTGCAAATGTTCCCTGCCAGGATTGTGGATATAATTAAATTATATCTACACCACTCTAAAGGCAAGACGACTCAATCATAACTTTAGAAAAAAATGCCTGGCTCAAATTTTTAAAATTTTTGGAACAAAGTGAAATGTTACCAAATAACTCTCAAAATGTAATGTACAGTGAATCCTTACTATGTCTTTTTTTGAATTATTATTTTTTGGTTGGCTACTTTTGCATGGAATATAATCTGCTATTTTGCAAAACAGTTAACTAGATGGGATGGGAAAGCAAGAGTATGCATTCTAAAAATTAAAACTTCAAATGGTGGCAAATTAAAAAAAACAAGTCCTTACGGGAACAAAATGAACACTCTTCCCTGCAATGTCTACTTCTGTACATAAATTCACAATGCATATGCACACCAGGCAGCAAAAGGACACTATGAAGAAAACAATCTCTAAGTTCAGAATCAAGCACATTAAGATGTGCTTTGGTGGCAGGTGAATAAAAAGGTGAATAGCTCTCTCGCAGGAGATTTCCCCGGTAGAGGCAGGAATGTAGCTTGTCAGCAAGAAACACCCCAGTCTGCTTGGCCAAACCACCGCCCTGGAAAGGATTTTTTGCCTTGATCAGGAGAGAAATTACAAAGGTAGAGGAAGCTGAACAATAAAGAACTTAACTCTGATATCGTTTGTCTTTCAGTGTTGTTAGGTCGCTAAATTGCTAATATAAGGAAGTCCCTAAGCTCCCTCCCCAGAGGGTCTAATATGCATATGATAATTATTCAATATGATCCAATGTTACCCTGAAGATGGTAAAGCTTATTCCAGTGTAATGCAGATAGCTTATGCTTCTTGACCGTTCCTTTTTAAGCCACAACTTGTTAATAGCAAAGTTCCTTAAAGTTAGTGATCATTTGGGAATATTAAAATCACTTGGGTAGCTATCGGGGCTCCTGTGCCTTCTCCCAAAGCCTCTGAATGCCTAGAGGATGGTGCCTGTCCTCTAGATGGAGCAGGAGCCCGTATGGCCATGTCATAGGACGAAACTAATCCAGATGAAAAGCCACATCTGATCAGACTCGAATGACTGGGAAACATGTCAGGCTTGTGAATTTCTGATAGTTATTCAGTGGCCCGAGGGGTGGGGCCCTAGAGAAGCAACGAAATGCTGTCTAGAGAGAGCTGGGGGAGGGGGGCGGGGCAGGGCGCGGGGAGGAGGGCAAAGGCTTTCAGGGCTCTAGAGGCTTTTCTAAATAGCTGAGGCCCCGCTCAGGAACTGCACAGGGCAGCTCAGGGTGCGACACTGGGCCTGCACAGCCCAGGGGCCACCCGCTGCCTGCTGGGGTGTGTGCCTTCCTCTGGCGTGCCCAGGGCTCAGTGTCTGCCAGTTTCCTGCTGCTGTGCTCTCAGACACCTGATCACAAAACGTTAAAATGATAAATAGTTGCGAAACCATCCTCAAGAGGCAGAATGGTGGAGTGGGTGCTTCTAGTCTTGGAGTTTGGGAAGGGGTTTTGTTGGTTCAATATTGAATAAAGCCATGGACCCATTCCAATTAAAAAGACAGAGAAAACCCCCAAACCCTCACGCCACTGACTTCAAATCGTTTTGAATCACACAGACCTGGAGTCAAGACCCAGGTGTGCTTCCGTTTTCTCATCAGCAAGACAGGGAATTAACAGTGCTTACCTGTCAGGGTTGGTGTAAGAAGACAAGCACGGACAACGCTTGGCCCAGGGCTGGCACGCGTCAGTCACGACGGTGACCACAATCACCATCGTCTAAGGCACGTGGCCCCTCACACCTTGTCAACCAAACTTCTGAATTCTGCCCTTAAGTCTTCTTCTCCCATAAACTGCTCTATCTCAGAAAATACTCATTCCATTCACCCAGTTCCTCCATCTAAAATCTTAGTCATCTTTGGCTTCTGTCCTACAACCCAGAGCCATTGTCAGAAAACCTTGTCAGCTCTACATTCAAGATATTCAGGGCGGTCCAGTGCTTAGGACTCCGCGCTCTCACTGCCGAGGGCCTGGGTTCAACCCCTGGACAGGGAACTAAGGTCCCCCAAGCTGTGCGGCGCCTCCAAAACAAAAAACAAACAAACAAGATTACTTTGGGACTTCCCTGCCAGTCCAGTGGTTAAGACTCCGTGCTTCCACTGCAGGGGGCATGGGTTCAATCCCTGGTCGGGGAACTAAAATCCCGCATGCCTCGCAGTGCAGCGCCCCTCCCCCCCAAAAAAAAGATATTCAGAGTCGGAAACTTCTCAGTTATCGCTTGGACCAGCTTTCTCACTGGTCCCCTTGCTCCCCCTGGTTTCCACCTGTTGCTGGAATATTCACTTTCAAATACGAGTTACAACGTGTCACTCTCTTGCTCAAAATCCTCAAATGGCTTTCCATTTGACTCATACAAGCAAGGGAACCAAACCCAAAAGAAACCAAAACAAAGAATCCCAGAGCTCTTCCCACCCTCTGTGGGGTACTCCACCATCTGCCCCTGGGGGGGGCTCTGCACAACCCACCCCACCTTTACTCGCTTCAAGCCACGCTGGCTTTCCTGATACTCCTCAGTATGTCAAGCACGGGCTCCTACCCTGGGGGCTTCAGAACCCGCTGCTCCTCCTGCCAGGATACCCTGCCCTAGGCATCCTCTCCTCACTACCTGCCCATCATTTAGGTTGGGTATTGTTTGCACCCTCCCACCCCCATTCCCGTAACGTAAGTTCCATGAAAAGAGGGCTGTTGTCTGTTTTCTTCCCTTCTGTATCTCCAGTGCTCATACCAGCACCCGGCACACAGTAGATGTTCAATAAATGTTTGTGGAATGACTGAATGACTGCTGTAGAGGGGTGAACAGTTTACGCCCCCCCAACCATGTGAGGGTTCTCCAGCTCTCTGGAGGAAGGGTACCACATGAAGGCAAGATAACAGCATAACACACAGTGTGTGACGACACTATACCTGGACTGAGTTGAGGTGACAGTAGCCATTCAGTGGAAATCTGATGACGTGCGTTGAGTCGTGATTCCAGCCTGCATTGACGGAGTTACACATCACGTCGCCGATCTCTGGAAACACTTCTTCTATCAAGGATTTGTCACCGCTGAGCGTGATCCTTTCTCCGAGGTCTGGGGCAACACGTACCACGAGGCACTCGCAGGGCCTTGAAAAGCGACCGGTTTCTCTGTCCTGTTTCCATCTTTCCATCTCCAACAACATGGGCTGAAGCTGAAAATATTTTGCCTCTTCATATAACAAAGTGTAGTCCTGAAAAAAAAAAAAAGGTATTTCACAGTGTAAAATGCAAACATAAGCTGCCAAAAATGTCCACATGTGAGACGTGAATTTTTCACCCCTGTTATTTCAATAATCAAATCTGGGTGTAAATTTTTCACTTATAACACTTTCATACAGACTCAATTTGCATTCATTCATTCATTCATTCAGTGATTATGATAGGAGCTAAGGGTATTAAGGGGCAGGTGGGACACTTCTAAGTGCTTTCATGAAATCCCCATAATTGCCCAGTGACTTGGGAACCATTTTTATTCCCATTTTGCAGATGAGTAAACTAGGATGTGAAAGGATTCACCAAGACTTTTCTCTTTTTGTAGAAAAATGCCTTTGGGTGTTTACAGTTTGTGTCCGTGAGAATCCACTTTATGGCAGCTGGATGGAACGCCTATATGGGTCCAGGCGAGGGAGGTATAGCTGTGCACCATTCACCAGGAGCCTATGCTCCTTGTTGCCTTCAGTGGCAGCTCCAGAACTTCTCACGGGAGGGGGAGGGGCAGGGCCATGGTGGAGGTGGGGCTGGAGAGCGGGTGGATGGGCACCTGGAGGGCACGCATGCTGTTATTACCTAAACTTGCGGGATGGGTGATGGTTTGGGGGAGGCTGATGGAGGACCCACTGCCCTCCACCAGCCCTCGGTGCCCCCATCACGAAGTGAGAGAGGCAAACAGAGTGAGAGAGCCTCAGGCCTGGGCTCCCGAAAGACAGATGTGCAGGAAAGGAAGCTAGTCCACTTCTGAAAATGCAGTCACCCAGTCTTCGGGCGTGGTTTCTTTTTCTCTTGTCTTTAAAAAAAAATCTATTAAAACACACACAAGCCACTGAATGGGAGGACAGAAGAGGATGACGGGGAGGCAGCAGCTTAGGGAGAATGTTATCAAGCAGGTCAATATTATGTCTAAACGTAGCTATGGCCACAATCATCTCTGGCTGTGAGGTACGTGGACACTTGTCCAGACACGCTGGTTGAGAACATTTTAATCAACTGACACGCATTTCGCCTTCCTTCCACGGGCTGGAGCTGGCAGGCGGTGCCTGGTGCCTGCAGGAGAGCCAATGCCTGAGCCCAGGGCTTGAGGGCCGCCAGAGGCCTCGGGACGGAGCATAGGAGGTCATGACTTCAGGAGAGCTGCTTTATTTGGCACTTTGCTTTTTCTTGCAAATCAACAGCTGGAGCATTATTCAAGGCTTCCACAGAAAACAGTGTGGAGGGGCAAGAAAGTACGAGTGGGCCCCTAGCTGGATCGTCTACCTTCCGTGCTGAGAAACTCGGGCCAGGTGGAAGACATGACCTGGACGCTGGTCAGCAGAAGGGGATGCTGCTTTGCTCTGTCGTCTCCTAGCAACCCCATCACCACAGGAGCCTGGCTCCCTGCAGGAGAGCAGCCCACTTCTCCCATCATCTCATTTCACCTGCTTCGCCTCCTGTCTCACAGGAGATACTGCTCGATTTGAGGTGTTGAGAGCCAAGCTGAGGTGTGGTCCCTCTGAGGGCAGAACCGAGCCCCCCAGACCAGCCCAGCCTGAGGGTAGGAGTGAGGGAACTGCAGGTTCCTCCTGGTCAACCTGGGGACCCCACTACTGTGCCCTGGCCGTCTTTGAAGTCCACCAACTGTGACATACTGACCTTAATATCTTACTTACTCATCAAGATGACAGCTCTCAAGGAGAGGTAAACAGTACTGAGAGTTACACAAGCAATAGAAGTGAGAACTTCTGCTACTGCTTTTTATTTTCCTGTGAGGTTTAATTACAAATTTTAGCATGAAAAAGAATCTGGACTCTGGTGAAAAACATGCCATCAAGTCTTCAGATCTTAAAAGTGCTCACAGCAGTCTTCTTGACCAACCTTGACCCTATGGAGGAATCCTTTCTAATATCACTGAGTAGTGATCATTCAGCCTCTGACTGAATGCTTCCAGAGATGGGAAGCTTACTACTTAACAAGGCACAGTATTTACTTTGTTTGAAGCTGTGATTGTTGTAAATGTCTTTGTTAGAATGACCTGAATTTCCTGTAACTTCAACATATTTGTTCTTAATTCCGCCCTCTGGGGTTTCAGTGATCTTAATCTTTGACATGTTAACCCTTCAAACATTTGAAGACAACTGTTATGTCTAAATATTATTCAGGCTGAAAATACCCAATCGTTTCAGCTCCTTTTCATTTGTTATGACTTCGAAGTTCTTCAACATCTAGTACGTACAGCTGACCCTTGAACAACACGGGTTTGAACTACACGGGTCCACTAACATGTGGACTTTTTTCAGTAAATAGGTACCACAGTGCGACATGATCTGCAGTTGGTTGAATCCGCGGATGTGTAACTGCAGACACAGAGGGCCGACTAAATCATATGCAGATTTTCATCTGCGAGGAGGGTTGGCCCCCCAATCCTTGCATTGTCCGTGGGTCAACTGTACTTGAATTTGTCAACATGCTGCCTAAAACCCAAACCAGAATGGAACCTAACATTTCAGATGTGATCTCATGAGTGCACTGCACCACCTTGGCTTGGCTGGACACTGTAACCGCTATGAATGCAGTCTGTATTAGTTCTCTGTTGCTGCTGTAATAATGATCACAGGTTTAGTAGTTTAAAACAACATGAACTTATTCTCCTATAGTTCTGGGAATCAGAAGTCCACGATGAGTCACTGAGGCTGTGTTTATTCTGGAAGCTCTAGGGGAGAATCCATTTCCTTGCCTTTTCCAGCTTCCAGAGGCTGCCTGCATCACTTGGCTTCTGGTCCTGCATCACTCCCCGCTCTGCTACCGTTGTCACGTCTCCTCCTCTTACTCTGACCCTTTCCCCTGCTTCTTTCACGTGTAAGGATCCTTTGAGTATGTTGGGTCCACCTGGATTATCCAGGATAATCCCCCCATCTCAAGACCCTTCATCTAGTCACGTCTGCAAAATCCCTTTTGCTGTGTGAGGTGACATAGTGATAGATTTCAGGAATTAGGACATGGACGTCTTTGGGGGGCATCATTCTGCCCACCGCATGGCATAAGGTCACATTAGCTTTCCTGGCACCCCCACAGTCCCATCACGCTATTCACATTCTGCTTATTTGGCTTACGGTGAAATCCCTACACCTTTTTCACCAAGCTGCTATGGAGCTAGGTCTTCCTCATTCAGCGTTTGTGAAAAATGTTAAGTCCTCCATTATTTATCCCTCTTTAAATGACATACTGTAGGCTCTGAGTTTGTTCCAAGGTATTGAGAAAAATTCAAATTCTTTCACCCAATGTTCTCGGTCTCCCTCTCGTTTTTGTGTCATTTTGAACTGGGTGTCCTGTTTCTATGTGTGAATCATTTCTAAAAGTCCTGAGAGGACAGGGCTACGTACAGGCTTTTGTTCAGGCTGACAGTCAGGTAATAAATTAAGTCTCTGGATTCTGGCTGCCAAGTGGTTATACAATCTGTAATCCAGCCCATAACTGTGGCATTTGTTAGATTCTTGTTGAAATACTGTGTGTTTGGGTGGGACTCCAGGGGAAAGGCTGGAGGTCTGGGAGGGGCTCCAAGTCACCATATTGCCAGATAGTCCCCTTAACTGTTTAGGGCTCCAGTCTACTTACCTGTCAAGCGAGTGGAATCAATAGCATTCAAGTTGCTTCCAGCCCTGCTACTGTATGAGCCTGTGTCCGTGCCAATGCCCTGATCTACCAGTTTGTCTACCATAACCCCAAAGTAATGAGACTCACAGGGCCTGGGTTACAAGTCCCCCCTATGCGGACTCTGACCTCCTCCTTTTTTCCTCTGAGTTCACAAACCAAGTGTGTAATAATCCACTCTGAAGTCCGCCCATGGACTGACAGCCCCTCCCTACATAAGGTTGCTCACAGTTATCATTAGCTGCTCTTGGAAAATTAGGGAAACACTGGCCCTTATCAGCCTTTTGGCCCTGCTCAGCGACGTCTCAAGGACCCTGCTAGTTAGCGGTCGTTAAAGTGAAGGATTAAAAGGGCTCCCCTGAAGGTCATCCTGCACCTGGGACGTCATCTCACAGGCCTAGCCTTGAACTACCTCAAGCTGCCAGGTGTTCTTTTACTGTCTCTTGACTATCTTGGCTCCATTTCTTCCTTTACCGCTGCGCCATCTGGTCTGCAGGAAGGGCCGCCCCCTGCGCTAGGGAGCGAAGGCTGGAGAACAGCCGAGCACGTGCGCTTGGCGTGGCCATTGTCTCCCCACTCTGACTCGCCTCCCAGCATCGTCCCCCACCAGCCCGAGCACCAGAAAGGTCACCCTGTAACCATCTTCTGCACAGCTAAGCTCACACTGGCTGTTCTTTTCATGGCAGGCTCCTTTACATCCGTCCTTCTCTGCTTCCTGACGCCCGCCTCCCGTCTCATCCGAGAACTCCCTGCAGTACAGATTCAGTCTCCACGGCCACTCTCTCCAGAAACCTCGTCCTCCTTTCCTTCCTCCATCAGGATCATATAATTTTACTGTCTACATTTCACGTTGTTTAGGGTTTATCCTGTTTCCTTTTAGATTTTCTGGCCTTGTGCTCATCTCTTCTGGTATCTCAATCTTTTGAAGTCTTTTTCCCTGCAGACTCAGTTCCGATCTGATGATGCCCGCTTTCCTTTCATTGGCTTTTACAAACTCTAGATGACTCAGCCTCTTGTTCCCAAGGGACGAGGTGGAAATGGGCAGGCGTTTATGGGGCTGCAGCAGGTTTGGCCCCAGTTCTTCTTTTGAAGGAAGTGAATACAAAGCATCCGTGTCTGCTTTCAGCAGAGCAGGTCCAGAATGTTCTAGTGGCCATTACTCTTCTCTGCTCCCACGCTGATTTCACCTTCTCTCGTTAAGACAGCATCAACCATCTCTCTTGCTTAGCCTCATATTCAGTAAAAGACAGGTTATTCACAGACCTATTATCCTGTTTAAATAATTTAAAATCCTAGAATACATATTTTTAAAATAAAAAAAAATTTTTTTTTGAGATTTGCAATAATTCTGAGAGGCAGAAAGATCAAGATCTCATTTTACAGGTGAATACACTGGGCTTCCCTGAGACCTTGGAGAGAAGCACACGGAACAGGAAAGTAAATGTGGGTGAACTCCAAAAGGCAGATGGGCCATTTTTCAAAAGCTTATTTCTTGATTAAATATTTGAATTCAGAAGACATTTTCCATACCGAGAGGAAAGTGATATACACAGTGTATTGGTTTCCTACTGCTGCTGTCAGAAATTACCACAAATTTGGTGGTGTAAAACAGCACAGATTTATTCTCTTGCAGTTCTGGAGGTCAGAAGTCTGAAACGGGTCTCACAGAACAAAGATGGGGTGTTGGCAGGGCTGCCTTTTTCTCTGGAGGTTCTAGGGGAGAATCAGGTTCCTCGTGTTTTCCAGCTTCCAGGGGCTGCCCACACATTCCTTGGCTCGTGGCTAACCATCACACCACTTCCTTCCTGATATCTTCTCTGACTCTGACCCTCCAGCCTTCCTCTTTCACTTCTAAGGACTCCCGTGGTTCTCTTGGGTCCACCTGGGTTATCCTGGATCATCTCCCCATCTCCAAACCCTTAAACTTCATCACATCTGCAAGGTCCCTTTTGCCACATAAGGTGACATTCACAGGTTCTGGGGATTAGGATGTGGACACCTTTGGGGGCCATTACTCAGCCTACCACACATGGCTTCTAGCTCCACAAAACCGTTGAAAGGCTTATTTCACGCCTAATGTACTTGAAGTTTCACAGGTCCTTCCACTCAAAAGGCAACTCAGCCACTCACTCATTCATTTTAAGACCTGTTTATGTGCAGCGGCCATGCTAGGTACCGTGGGCACAAAGAAGGTTTTTCTACGAGGAATGCATCCAACTCCTCCTCGGAGCTCTAGAAGCTCTTCTCCTACCCACGCTCGGGACAGGGGATCCTGCTCCGGGGTCTCCCGGGCCGTGCTTGGTTCCCCAGAAGGCAGGGTGTGTATGTATCTGGGCACCTGCAAAGAGGAGGCGCCAAGACAGTGAGGGGAAATGAAAGGATTTTATATTTTACATCTCAGCGATAGCATCCATGTAGTCATCAGAAACAAAAACAGATCCTTATAAAACTTTGCTTTAAAAACATTTGTTTTTTAGGGGGAGGTGGGCCATCACAGTTTTTTCAGTGTTTGAGGTTTGGGACCTCTAAGGTTCTTAATTTCCCTGGCTCTATAACCCTCCTTTCCTCCCTCCCTTCCTTCCTTTTCTCCTTCCTTTCAATTTTCTTTTTTTAGAGCAGTTTCGTTCACAGCAAAACTGAGCCGAAGGTAGAGAGGCTTCCCATATACCGCCTCCCCCCACCCACGCACAGCCTCCCCGGCTACCCAGAGCCTCCACCAGACTGGTCCATTTGTTACAATCTATGAACTTACACTGACACATCATAACCGAAGTCCTCACGTCCACTCTCGCTGTTGAACATTGTGTGAGTTTGGACAACTGTCTGATGACATGTATCCACCATTATAATATCATACAAGGTAGTTTCACTGCCCTAAAACTCCTCTGTGCTCCGCCTAGTCTGCTCTCCCCGCCCCCAAACCCCTTCCTTTTCTTCAAAGCCCAGGAGGACTGGCCCACTCACTCCTTTTGCCCTGCTACCACTTGGTACCTCTGGCCAGGAGGCTTCTTCCCTGTTCAGCACCATCTGAACACCATCTGCCAGCTCCTCCCGACCACTCCTTTTCCTGGGCCAAGGATGCCCAGGCCTGATGGCTACTGAAGGTAACGCGAGAGGTGGCAAGGTCCCTTCTCTACCCGGCCACTGTCTCCACCCCCCACTCTCTGACTCTCCCAGAGAAAAGCTAAGGTGTCCACAGGTGACAATGACAGGGTGCTGATGGCAGATGCATGTGCATCTGGAAGCCACACCCTGGCGTGTGGCCAGGGCTGGGATGCTATCTGACAGGGCGCTGGCGCTGGCTGCTACCTCTGGTTACTGCAGCTTGTCCTGCCTCGGAGGGGGTGTCCTGGGGAGAGGGAGAGAAGTGGGCCTCGGCAGGCGTACCAGGAGCAACGGTCTCTGCAGCAGGGACGCAAACTCTAGGTGGCAGAGCTGAGACTGTGGGCGGGGGCCGACATCCTGAGTGGGCACCCTCTCAGGTGCTAGGGAAGAAGAAACTTCCGGTGGGGGGCGGGGGGGGTCTCCCCAGCTCAGCACTCTGCCTCCTCTGAGAAAGTTCGTTCCTCAGGAATGAGTACCTAGAAGCCATGTCTGTGTTGCCACAGCTGATTGGCTAAAGCACCAGCATCGGAGCCAACTGGAGCCAATCAGATGGTCTCTCTGTGGAACCAAAAAAGGGGAGAGAGACCCTGGGCATTGCTGGGGCAGAGCCAGGTTAAGGGCAGCATTCTAGAAGCCCACAGACTCCCACAAACGAGGTCGTCAGAGCTGCCCTGGTGTTTCCACCCCTGAGAGAATGTTCCCACTAATTCTGTGAGATAAACGAGAATCCTTCCCATAAATCCTTCCTTCCTCTTTTCCTTAAGCTAGGACATTTTGCAGTGTCTGGAGACATTGTTGGTTCTATAACTGGGAGGGGTTGGGTGCTACTGGCATGTAGTGGGTAGAGGCCGGGGATGCCACTCAACATCCGACAATGCACGCGACAGCCCCCACAACAATCTTGTGGCTCAAAATGTTAATACTGTGAGCTGAGAAACTCTGAGCTAGACAGGAATCATTTTTGTTGCAACTACAGGAGCACAGAATGCACCCTGATTGAATGGTCACTCCTAGCATCATTAATGGTGATTCAACCACATGTGTTTGCTAATGTGACATAATATGAAGTACCCAACATCACTGGAGATGTATTCTCACCAAAACATTTAACTTAAACCTATCAAGTCTTTAGATACAAGTTGCAGTTTACAGGAAATGAGAGGTTAGCGTAATGAGCTCACATGACAAAGCAACCAGACAAATCCAGATGGTGGGACATTGTGTAGGGCAACTGGCCCGGTCTCTTCAGCAAGTCAGCATCATATTAAAAGGGACTATGCTAGATAATAAAAGGAAGGGACATAAGTAGGTTCATTGAGGTCTCGGATCAGATACCAGCTTGGAAAAACCACACAGAAGGGACTTCCCTGGTGGCTCAGTGGATAAGAATCTGCCTGCCAATGCAGGGCACAGGGGTTCAATCCCTGGTCCGGGAAGAACCCCCATGCCACAGAGCAACTAAGCCTGGGCACCGCAAATACGGAGCCTGTGCTCTAGAGCCTGCGAGCCGCAACTACTGAGCCTGTGTGTCACAACTACTGCAGCCCGCACGCCTAGAGCCTGTGCTCAACAAGAGAAGCCACCGCAATGAGAAGCCCGCGCACTGCAACGAAGAGTAGCCCCCACTTGCCACAACTAGAGAAAGCCCGCGCGCAGCAACAAAGACCCAACGCAGCCAAAAATAAAATAAAGAATCCCTGGATCAAAAAAAAAAAAAAAAAACCCACATAGAAAGGACATTCTGGGGGTCAACCAGGGAAATCTGAATATGGTTGCAGTATTAGAGGAAATAAAATTTTATTAAAATGGAAAGGTAGAGATATTGTCTGAAATAAGCATAGCAAAAGACCCAGAAGCCTATGCACTAAAGTTTTAACATCGGCAATCTCTGAGTGGTGGGAATATACTGTTGAAACTTTTCTTTTTGCTTGTCTATTTTTCCAGATTTCCTACAATGTACATATACTTCTTCTGCAATATTAAAAGGTTATTAGAAATAACTAATAGACTTTTGAACTTAAGCCAGGGAGAGGTAAGCTGGAGGCTGTCTGGTAGCAAATTTTTCTTTATCTAAGAAGGGGAGACATCTATCCAGAGACCGCAAAAGATGTTAGCAACATGGGGGCACTTACCAAAGGGGTTCAGAATAGAAGCCTAGAGAGGGGTAATTTTGTGGTTCCCCGTCAAAAAAGGAACCAAAGCTCTGGACTCCTGATGTGCTGGGAATGCCAGCTGTGTGCATGCGTGTGTATATGGGTGTGTGCACCCACTCACGCCCATGCATGTCCGGGAGTGAGCAGAAGACAGAGCAACAGTGAACAAATCAGTATAATTAGGGGTGAGGGGAAATGAAGGGAAGTTTTATTATTATCCATAATAAAACACGGCAGAGAAGTTCTACAATCACTTATCTAGAGAACAGATTCCAACGCCTTTCAGTGGGAGCAGCGCACAAGCAGCTGCCACTTAAGTGGTGTTCTGAAGTATGAAATTATCTAAATTGTTAAATGGGTATCTAGCTCAGACGGCACATTTGCAGAACGAGATTTTCAGGGTCGTAGCATGCTGTGATTTCAAGATTTCATGCATTTGCTCAACCCAGCGTTAAATAGCTGGAGAGGGGAGCAGCTCATCAAGGAATGCTCTCCCTGCAAACCCAGTAAGAGAGATTCTCTCCACAAGCCAAATGCCGTGTCCCTTTTCCAAGGGCAGGAGATAAACTCTGCCAAGGAAGAAAGCACTATAGTACTGCTCAGGGACGGGCAGACTGAGCCCATCTGTGTGCGCCCGCGTTTGTGATTCGCACAGACTGCGGTGGATGCACTTCCATCATCACCTGCTCTTTGGCTGCTCTGCCAGGTTCCAGACTCCCTGTAATTTACAGCCTGTCACCCAGAGGTTCTGTGGGAAACATTTCAGGGCCCTGGGATACGTGAGTTTCATCTGACATGCTTTTTGTCTTTTTCCCCCAAGTGTGGGCTACAGTTAGAACCTTAGGCAATTAAAGGGCGTGTTCTGTGCTTAGAATTGATGAACAGCAGGTCTTTCAGAGCTCTGGAATCCCAAGGGGGCACCAAAGGAGCAGAGAAGCACCCATCCCAATCCTAGCCGGGGGGGTGGGGGGGGTGGGGGGGGGTGGGGGGGGTGGGGGGTGGGGGGGTGGTGACTGGGTGAGTCCTCAGGGACTGTCCTCTGGAATGGGCCACAGCTTATCTCCCATGCAGTTTTTCTCTCCCCAGCATCCAACCTGAATATTCTTGGAGGAAAAATAATGCCTGCCACATTTAAATGTGTTTAAAACACCTAGCTCTGTTTCTGGAACATAAAGCAACTAAAAACAAATGGCTATTATCATTTTCTGACTGTAATTCCCCATAAATTGTTTTATATTCCCTGGAGTCTGCATCTCTTTTAATCATGGAAATTATAAATTAATATACTACCTTGACAAGTAGCTTAGGATGATGATATTACATACATACATGTTTTATATTTTCCATTTAGTCCTATATGATTTTAAATGGAAGTGTAGTCTGCCTACTTATAGTTAGTTTCTGGTCTCCTATGACTCTTTTGACCTTCTTCAGCTGTGTTTAAATTAATTAATACTAAGTAATTATTACGTGTCCAGCACACAATGTCCTCTAGAAAAACATAAAAATGATCCTGTTTGTGAGATTCTTACAAAGTATTTAAAGAGTCAGGATGTACATACAAAATATCCAAAGTTCACATATAAGGAAGTATATGACCAGGTATGAATGAGAATCTGGTTTGAATGTGAGACTCATTTCATTCATTTACTCATCCATCCGTGTATGCATTCACTTATGCCACAGATATTTACATGTTACTACGTGCAGGGCTGAGCTAAGTGTGACAGACACTGCTGGCTAGCTTCCCCAAAAGCTATTCCCAACCCCTTAGCCTTTGCCCATTTCTCTCACTGTAGAGGCTGAAAAAGAAAAAAATTCACTTTTTCAGCCTCCTTTGCAGCTAGGGGAGGCTCAGTTCTAGCCAATGAGATATAAAGAGAACCTGGGAATCTTCTGACAAGGACGAAGTCTTGTGAGTTATAAGCTTTCTGTCCCCTTTTCCTGCCTTGAATGAGGATGTGATGCCTGGAGCTGTGGCAGTCACCTTAAGACCCTGAGGTGACAAGCATGAGGCCAGAACGTCAACACTGAGGGTGACAAAACAAAAAGAGAGAGTCCTGTCCTTGATACCATCACTGAGCAGATACCACTGCCAACAGCCATGGACCTCTGATTTCTTATGTGAGAAAAACAAATCTCCATTAGTTTAAGGTGCTGTTGATTGGCTATTTCAACACTTGTAGCTGAAAGCATTTGCTAACATACAGCTGGGTACATAGTGCTAAACAACAGAGACAAATAATTACAAATACACTGTGTGTGACCACGGAGAAGAGGGGATACAGGCAAATCTAAGCTAGACTAGGCACACGATGGCTTAGTGATGAATATGATGAGCCCTAAGTGACAAATAAAGGCCAGGGAAAGAGCATCAGACAGACACAGCGGGCTGCTCTGAAGGGGAACAAGAAGATGGTGTGGCACACGTGTAAGTTAAGAGCCGGGTGAGGTGGGCAGGGGCCTCGTGGGCTCTGACAGGGATGTGCTGCTTTGCTCCATGAACGAGGAATGGGAAACTCCTGCAGAGTTTGAAGCAGGAGCAAGTCACTATACACGATGTTTGTTAAAAGCGTCCCTTGGTGAGGGATGGGGTGGGAGATGGAGGAGGGGGAGAGGGAGGAGGGCATAGCTATAAAAGGGCAACAGGAGGGATCCTGGCCATGATGGAAATGTTCTGTACCTTGACTGTGACAATGCTGACATCCCAGTTGTGAGGTTGTAGTATAATTTTGCAAGATGTTACATTGGGGTGGGGGGAACTGGGTAACACAGGATCTCTCCAATATTTCTTACAGCTGCATGAGAATCGACCATGATCTCGAAATAAAAAGTTTAATGGAAAAAAGTGTCTCCTGGTTTCAACATGGAGAGTGGATGAGAAGGGGTAAGGGTGGGGACGGGACACCAATTATGAAGCGACCCTGAGTCATCCAGAGAGTTGCCGGGCCTTGGACTAGGGAGGGGGGATGAGAGGGGTGAATTGATTCGAGAAGTATCTGGAGGGTGCTCTAGACAGAGCCACCGATGGATGGATGTGGGAGGGTGGGGCCTGGAGCAGGACGGTGGATTCTGGCATTTTCACTGCGATGGACAGGACGCAAGGGGAGAGGCGCGGGTTTCACGGTGCTGGCGGCGGCGGGGAGGAGGAGGTGGGCCCCGCCGCTCCTGGGTGGGCAGCTCGTTTACGGAGCCAGTGAACTACCCAGGTCAATGTTCTGAGTGGGCGTCTGGAAATGCAATCACCTTCAAATAGAGCTAAAGGTGAAATTTCTTTCCTCCACCACCTTTCCCACTCCTAGTGCCTTCCTTCTAGGAAAACACCAGAGAGCAAGGAAACCGTGGCTCTCATTCTTTCAGCCCTTTCTCTACTCGCCGACTTGCTCTCCCAGCCCTAACCCGGGAGCGAACGCCTGCCCCCCGGGGCGCCGGGTCTGATGAGAGGCTGGGGTCCCCGCCGAAGCCCCCGCCCACGCGCAGCAGGCCTCTCCCCCCCCCCCCAACTCCTTCCCTCCCTTCTGTGCCCAGTGCAGGACTCAGCCCCGCTTCGCATCTCCACGTAGGGCCTCTGCCCGCTTTCTAGAAGACTTCCCTCCGAGCTCCCGATCCGCTGCAGCTGGCGTGCGAAGCGGCCGGCTGTCAACTCTGCAGCTGGGGGGGTCCCTGCAGCGAGGGGCCCGCTGTCTAAATCCGCCGGCTCGCTCTGCCCTCGTGTCTAAGCAGGTGGGTC
The DNA here is from genome assembly GCF_965194805.1 of Balaenoptera borealis. Lineage (NCBI taxonomy): Eukaryota > Metazoa > Chordata > Mammalia > Artiodactyla > Balaenopteridae > Balaenoptera > Balaenoptera borealis. The sequence goes on along the minus strand of NC_138875.1, from coordinate 48,984,850 downwards.
CCCAGCTCTAGACTGAGGGCTGGAGCCCGGAGAGTCCCCTGCGGCCACTGCGGAAGATGCTCGCAGACGAATGACGTGGCACGAGGGGAAGGCAGGAAAGGGCAAGTGGAGAGAAGAGTGTCTACGTTGAAGAGCATCCCTGGACACCGTCTAGGAAGGCGCCGTATTAGAGACTCGCAATACGTTTTCCTTCCTGAGTTGGAGGAGACCATCCTTGGTAAAGTTGCCGACTTTTGCATTTAGGAGCCACGTTGCACAAACCAACTTCCAACGTCGGGTAAACCCTGGAATCCTGCTCAGCACCGTGAGAGGCCCCCGGGAACCCGCAACTGGCTGGGGAACAGCAGGGTCACAAGAGTTCCTCCGATTCATTCCAGGGCTGCGGGGGCACTGCACACACTCGTTGCAGTTATGATTCTCTTATTTTTCTGCCAAGTGTATATTGTTTTCATGCAAGAGAAATGTGTACATGATATGACCCTTCTACACTCCCTTTTCCATATGGCTAGTCACCCTTGGCCCTTACCCCACAGGTCAAAGTCCTGAAGGAGAGGATGGATGAGAGCCCCCCGAACCCCTATTAATTTGGGATCTATTCTTCCAGATCTTTTTCTATCTATGGACACATACATACCCATAATTTTTTACATAAATAGAAACATACTATACATATTCTGCAACTTAATGCTTTCACTGAATAAAATCTTGGTGATTTTTCCCCCCCATACATCAACTAATCCATAGTATGAATAGTGTGTAATATTTGTAACCATCTGCCATTGTTGAACATTTGTTAATGGTGTCCAATTTTTACTATTACAAATATAATTATAATAAACATTCTATGTACATATATTTTTGCATATTTATGTGTTACTTCTAGAAGATAAATTAATAGACATGGAATTGCTAAATCAAAACTAAATTAAAACTACCACTAAATTGTCCTCCAAAAATGTTTAATAGTTTTCACTCCCAACCACACTGTATGTTCCCCAATACTATATATTACCAATTTTTTAATCTTTGCCAATCTGATGGATAAAAGGGGGTATCTCATTTAAGTTTTATTTCTTTGATACTAGAGAGATTGAATATCTTTTCAAATGTTTATTGGCAATTTCTATTCTTTTCTTTGAGAAGCTTTTGTTTACATTTTTAAATGTTTTCCATTGGATTGTTTGCATGTTTCCTATAGATTTTTAGGAGCTCTTTTATGATGGATATTAATTTTTTGTTGCAAATATTTCAACTAGTCTGACACTTGTCTTTTATTTGTATATGGTGTCTTTAGTTCAACAATTTTTTTCTTTTTTTAAGGATGGCTTCTGGGTAGTAAGTCTTGCTTAAGTAGGCCCTCACTGCCTGAAAATTATACTTTTGGAAGTTCCTTTTTATTTTCTTCCAATACTTTTATAGCTTTAATTTTTATGTTTATTCCTGGAATTTTGGTGACCTTATGACAGAGATAGGGCTCTGGCTTTACATTTTTTCCAAAGGTCTTAGTGCCAATTGTCTCAGTGCCAATTACTGACTACTCCTTTCTTTTCCCACAGATTTGAAATACCACCTTTATAATATATCAAATTCCTACATACACACACATCTGTCTCCAAACCCTGTTTTCTCCATTGATCTATGTGTACAGTTTAGCCCTGTCAGGATCACACTTTCTAATCACTGTAGCGCTATAGTATGTTGTGATGTCTGGTAGGACACATCCACTATTGCCCACCATTACTATCACCACCAAATATTTTTTAGCTCTTCTTAAGCATTCTTTTCTTCTACACAAACTTTATAAATGGGTCATATTTCATTAAAAAAATTTGTGACTTAAATGGGTTTGCACTGAATGTATAAGTTAATTTGGGCATAGCTGACATCTTTACAATATTGAAGCTTCCCAACCAGGAACAGAGGATGTCTCTTCATCTATTCAATTCTTGTTTTAAACTTGTATGTAGAGATTTGCAGTTTTCTTAATCAGGCTTTGCATATTTCTTAAGTTTATTCCTGGGTGTTATAATTTTCGTTGTTACTGTTAGTGGTACATTTTCCCATTACATTTTATAATTGGCTTTCGGTCTTCTATTGGTAAGCTGTTGATTGTAATATATTGACCCTGAATGTGGATGCTTTAATGAGTTCTTTATTAGTTGTAATAGTATTTAATTGATCCCTTAGAATCTTCTATTTAGAGAAGTATTAACAGTTGCAAAGATAACATTTTTGTATACACCCTTCTAATATTAACACTTTCTATTTGTTCTTGTCTAATTTCATTGCCTGGAGTTGCCAGCACCATGTAGGACTAACTTTAACACTTGTTAGTAACTTTAAAAGGGAACATTTCTAAAATTTTACTGATAAGTATAATTCTTCCTTTAAATTTCTGGGAGAGAAAGTCTTTATTAAGGTAAGGTTTCCTTTTATTCTCTACCTAAGGCTTGTCAGAAATAAGCTTTGAATTTAACCAACTTATTTTCAGTGTATTCAAATGAGTTGTAATTCTATTCTTCACATAAAAGTTGTCCTCTTTTGGCCATGTAAAACTTTAATGACCATATACTCTATTTCATTAAGACAGTATAACCATGTCAGAAACCTCTGATGCCATTAGAGTTGGTGTATGTTAAAAACGTAGAACTGGAAATATTTTTTGGAGCATATCAAAACAAAGCACATATTTATGCTGTTGGTAATTTAATATGAATCCCTCACCTTGAAATCATCAGGAATGAGGAGTTTTGATGTTCGTAGAAAATTCAAGATATATCTGAACATCTGTCCATCTCTGTCAATGAAATAGTGCTGTTTGAGACTGTCCAAAACAATGGGCTCTGTACCATCAAAAAGTCTTCCGATTCTGCGATAGGAAAGAGGGAACAGTGAAGACAATTAGAATCAATTGTTCGGCCGCTAAGACTGAGAGCTACTGTTTTGTGTCACTGTCAAAGGTAGCATTTTTGAAGATGGCAGTCCGGGAAAATCACCCACTAAGTAGTTATGGTTCTCTGAGAAGTACTGGCCCCTGCTTGATAAATATCTCAAGACCAGACAGTTCAAAATAGTCTCAGCCTTTCTCAAGTAAATTCTATTATTCAATGTCTTTTACCTGTAAAGAAGATGTCCTGACATGGTGATTATGGCTAAGTGCTGTCACTGTAATGGAAGATCATGCCTTTCCCTCTGTGTTACTTAAAACAACCCTCTCTGCCATTAAAATATATATATATGTATATATGTATATATATATATATATATATATATACATATATATATATATATTATTGCTCCAAAGTGTCTTTTAAACAGATTCTACAAAAAAAGCTATTTTGTTTTTAAGAAATCTGTTTTCTGAGCTTTCCCTACCCGTGAATCCCAAATTGTCTAAAAATAAAGCAATGCCTATATGCTAACATCTACATTTAATTATAAAAAACAATAATTGAGAATATCACTCACCTAAGAGAATATGTTTTCCATTAACAATATGCAGTCTGGTTTCCTAGGTTTCAGCAAAAATCATTTGTAACAGCCAGGAATCATTATAAAATATAAACATTTGACCACCCAAAAAATATGACCTAGTTCTGGAACATAAGTGGCTATGGGTAATTTTTAAAAACAGGAATCTATAATATGTTTTTCCTCTTTACAGTTAACATTTGAAAAGTGTGCTACAGTTAAAGCATTTTGTATCCATTATCATTTATCTGTTTAAGGAAGGCTGAAACTATACACTTTAGTATATACTCAGAATAGAAAGCAGTCACATCTATAGTATGAACAGGTAGAGTGCTGGCTAATGACAAATAAATATCCTGTATCAGAAAATAGAATTTACACACTTGAAATCTCTTCCTTTGCCAAGAGGTGCATTTGATTTTCATGAACAGTGTAGGCTGGAAAATGGTTCCATTTTTTAAGAAAAGATTTTGTAGAACTCATAACAAGTCTCTCTCTGATCTGGAACACCACTTTATTATTTTGATGATGATTTTGATTTGAAGATGATTTTGAAATCATACATTTTCTAATCTTATTGTTGAAATGGGACAGATGTAATGGTAAATCGACAATTCCATCCCTCTTAAAATACAACAAACCAACCAACAAATAGGAAAGCTGCTCCCCTCCCTCCCCAAAAAGAAAGACTTGTGAATTTGTTTCAGTAAAAATCTTTTAAAGATAATTAGAAAACTCATGTCCTACCTGAAGGTAGTAAGCGCAAAGAAGAAAGCAACTAGTCAGATCATATTTTTAAAACTCAGTATATTTTTCTCAACTACTATTTTCATCCAACTTTCCACGAATTGAGGGTGATCATCCAGGGTGTAGATTACAACCATCCTGGGATCCTTCCACCGCATGCTACCTTGTCATTCATTTCTCATAAACACATCAATCAAATGGTAGACTATAGAAAGAAGAGGCAGTGAAACTAAAACACATTTTGTCACGTATTTATACTGTTTCCAGGACAGTTTGGTGCAGGATGGGAAAGAATAAGACTTGTTTGCCTATTATGAAAACATTCTACTCTTCACTGTTAATGATAAATTTACAGTTGACAGGGGAAGAAAAGGGAACTATATTTATTAAGTGCTTTCCAGATAACTTACACTCGCCTAAGCACTTTATGTATGCAACAAATCCATTATCCTCCTTTTAAAGATGAAGAAATAGGCTCAAAATGATGAGTAACTTGCCCAACTAGTTAAGTAGCATTGGGGGATTTGGGCACAGTCTGTTTGATCTTAAAGGGGCCTCCCTACAATGATTGGAATGAAAAGAATTGCCACTACTGAATGAAAGCTTTCGGTCTAGGGTTTTCATTTCTACCTTACATTTGTTCAGCAAAAGTTTTATAATGAAATCCAAGCGTGTACACTGATGATTTTTGTGGCCTGAAATAAATTAATATCAAAGATTACAAGTCGCTTCACTAATGAGATGAAAAGTAAATATTTTATTCTTAAATAAATCCCAGGCTTTTAATTTTTAAAGACTCATTCTCAAACTCTAGACTTGGAAGGTCGCCAGCACAGAATGAGTGATTAAATAAATCTTCACGGAGTGAATGGGTAAAGCAGTGACTGAGTGAGGAGGGGAATGAGGCTCCGCCAGTCACTAGCTGTAATCTGAGTGAATCAACTTCTCTGCGTCTCCATTTCTTTTATAAAAGTACCCTTTTTCTCAGGGTTGATGAAAGATACAAAAAGAGTCATGGCACGCTCAAAAACAACACAGCAAAAGAAGGTACCCCAAAGTAGCAAACGAAAACTACGAAACTACTATGTCTACGAAAACAGTTCTTAGAAGCCTACGGGCACAGTAGAGTACAGGATTGAAGAAGTAAAAGGAACAATCTTGGCTTAAGTGTACTGATACAGACCTTTCCAAGACAGGAGAAACGTGTCACGTAAGTGGTTTTTAGGATACCATCAAAACAAAACAAACAAAACCCACCTCCAGCAGACACGGGAAATTGCACATAGTTGCAATCAGAAGCGCCTTCAGATCTGACTTGGATGAACTAGGAAAAGAGGCAAAGGAAAGAGGAGGGAAATCTGAAAGGAGACCCAGCGCGGGGGGAGGTGGGGGCAGGGAGGTGACTGCGACCTCTGGGCGAGGCAGTGGGAAAAATGGAGTCTGTAGGTGGAATCATTCAAGACGAAAGGGGGTGAGAAGCTGGAGGGAAGGACTGGACTCCCCGCGTTAGATGAGAAACCCACCGAAGCCCCGGAACCTGTGTTGGCCCGGAACCTTCGCTCCGAGCTTGCGCCAGGCTGGGGAGGGCGCGCTCTGCGGACCAGAAGGTGGGAAGGGCGTGGCCTGAAATAGGTGGGAAAACCCTCCCGCTTTCTGCGCGGGGCGGAAGCAGCTGCAGCTGAGGACGGCGGGATCGGGAAGGAAGAACCCGTGGCCACATGGATGCACGTTCCTGGCTGCGGTGAAAGGCCCCTGGGAGAAGAAAGAATCCCTGCGTTTGGGTCAACAAATGTTAGAAGTAATAAAAAGAGACACTGCTGCAGATTTTTGCTAACTTTAAAAAGAGGAGGTTTTGAATTTGTGAAAACAATGCGGAAAGACAGGGTGGTGCCAGTGATCGTAAAATGGGGTCCTGGGTCGGTTTCGAGATTGAATGTGCTGTGGAAAAGCATTGTTTGGCTAAGCAAATAGAGGGGAACATCGACACAGGCTGTATTTCTTGTGGACATATGAATGGAGTTACAAATCAACTGCAGTGACTTGTAAACTCTGGTGCCTGAAAACTATGTGGAACTGATTACAGTTTACTAACCTTGGAGAACATTCCTGTTTTTCAACTGACCAAGACCAAGCTGGCTCCGGATGATGTATGGCTGCCTTTTTTTTTTTTTTTTTTTTTTTTTTAGCACTCATTGAACCAAGTGGCAATGCAGGGAAAAACTTCCTTCTACAAGTTTATTTTTTTGACATTTATTTTTTAACATTCTACTTTGGACAGTTTCAAACTTTATGCCAAAGCAGAGGAAATAATATAATGAACCCCCATGTGTCCACCCAGCTTCTAAAGCTATAAATTCTTGTCCAGTCTTGTTTCACCTGTACCTCTATGCCTCCCTCTCCCCCTCTGGAGTTTTTGTTTGTTTGTTTGTTTTTTAATATTTATTTTTATTTATTTGGTCGTGTCAGGTCTTAGTTGCAGTAGGCAGGCTCCTTAGTTGCGGCTTGCCGGCTCCTTAGTTGCAGCACGTGGGCTCCTTAGTTGCGGCTTGTGGGCTCCTTAGTTGTGGCATGCATGTGGGATCTAGTTCCCTGACCAGGGAACGAACCTGGGCCCCTGCATTGGGAGCGCAGAGTCTTATCCACTGCGCCACCAGGGAAGTCCCCCCTCTGGAGTTTTTAAGTAAATTGCAAACATACTATCATTTTTATCTGCAAATATTTCATTAATTAAAAGAATTATAAAGGTTCACTAAAAAAATGCATTAACGGATATTAAAATACATTCCTCTTTTTTGCTTTTTGGTATTAACTCTGTTGACTACTTTTGTTTATGGAGGAAATAATGCAGCCCAAATCTCCAAGGAAATTAAGCTCCTTTTGGTGGAAAGTTAGTCTGCTTCCTCACTGTGGCTCCCCCTCTCCCTGGCATTAAAGAATGGTCTTAAATAAAAGAGAATATAGGGATAGGACCTGACTTACCTGGCTTAGTGTGAATCAATCACTAAGAATTTTTTCTTGTGTAGTCATTCATTTAGAGGACCTAGTTTCTCTAATTTACCGTGACTCAGTTCCTTAAGAATTTCTCTTTCCTTTTTTATTGTGTAGTCATTCAGTTATTCATTCATTCTTTCCACCAATATTCACTCAACCTGGCCATGTGAAATACAGGGGACGCAGTGGAGAATAAGCCACACTCTTGACTTTTGTGGAATTTAACAGTCTGTGGGGCTGGGAATCAAGTGCAGTGTGATTGAGTGTGCCAGTGGGTATGCAGAGTGGGCTATGGGAGTACACAGGGAAGAAAAAGAAAGTCCACTGGAGAACCTGAATGATATGCAGAAGTTGGCCAAGTACAGGGGTGGGAGGTAAGGTTAGATAAGAAAGGAGAGGGGTAGGGAAGATACAAAGGCTTGAAGCTGGAAAAAACCAGACATGTGATTACTCTCCACTGGGGCCAACTGAAAAATGAGGCTGGGGCAGCAGAAATCAGCAAAAGTCAGATCACAAAGAGCTGCGTAAGCCAGGTCAAGGAGTTTGGATTTGGTTCTGAGGGCGATGGGGACTGATGTCAGGCTATGCTCTCAGCGATGTTAAGGACAAGAGCTCCTTTAGAAGTGAGACAATCAAAACACTTTATCTGAAATCACATCTCCTCACAGATGCAGCTTGTAACTTACCCAAGTCCTGCCTCCTTTGCTTTGCTTTTGACTGTCATTTGTATAGAGCAGTGCTTCTTAACCCTGGCTGCACAGTGGAATCACCTGGGGACCTTTTAAAAGATACAGATGCCCAGTGCCACATATTCTGATGTAATTATTGGTCGGGCTTGGGACCCAAGCATCTGCATCTCTTAAAAAGCTCCCCAAGGAAGTCTAATGAACAGCTGAGTTGAGAACCAGTGCAAAGGCGGATGAGCAGAGAGACTAAAGAGGAGCAAGTCAACGCCGCCGACTTGAGATGCTCTCAGTTAGTCATTCTGTCACTCTGAACTGTCACAGCACTTTTTCTTAAATAGCCAACCACACTTTTAGAGGTGACAATCTCCAGGATGGCCTAGATCAACGTCCCGTTTTACAAATGGAGAAGTGTAATGCTCAAGGATGCACAGCTGGCTAGACAGAGAGCTGGCTGTAAGCCCTCCATGCTGCCCCTGGGGGGATGGGCAGAGGACGGTCACATTGAAGCCCATGGGGGACACCCGCCCACGAGTCCACCGATCAGTAGGATGTTACTTTTTTAAAAAATCTGATCTACAGAGTATTTTTCTATTGAGTAATTTTGTTTTCAGAAGCACTTGTGGCTTTATACTTTTTCATGTCTACTAACTCAAGTTAGTAGATTGCCAACCAAGTTTCTGTCCTAATATCATATACCTAAGGAAGATGGTGAATGAGGTAGAGGGCTGGGTGAAGGTGTGTGTGTTTGTGTTGTGCAGTTGCGTGTGTGGGGGTGTGTGTGTGTGAGGTCTGTGTTTGTAGGTGTGGGTACACAAACGAGAGGTGTGTGGGCAGCTGTCACTGCAGTGGAACCTGGACACGGAACAGCAGGGAAGGAAGGAGATGGGGACAGAAAAGTCAGCATTGCAACCAGTGGGTCCCCTTCCCTCCTTTCTGCTGAGATGGGAGAGGAAGGAAACAAAATGGGTGGAAGGGAAGACAAGTGCTAGGTTGATATCTCAAACTTTTTGAAATGTGAGGGTTCAATATCGTATTCTCTGTTTTTGCATATATATATATTTAGATTTATTTATATTTTTGGCTGCGTTGGGTCTTCGTTGCTGCACGCGGGCCTTTCTCTAGTTGCGGCGAGCAGGGGCTTCTCTTGTTGCGGAGCACGGGCTCTAGGCGTGCACGCTCTAGGCGCATGCCACATAGTTGCAGCACGCAGGCTCAGTAGTCGTGGCGCACGGGCTTAGTTGCTCCGTGGCATGTGGGATCTTCCCGGACCAGGGATCGAACCCGTGTCTGCTGCACTGGCAGGCGGATTCCTAACCACTGCGCCACCAGGAAAGTCCAAGCATATATTTTAAAATGTCCATAATAAAAAGTTTTTCTTAAAAAAAGGGGGAGATTGCTAAGCTGGGTATTATTATAATGTTAAAAAAAATCACCAGTTAACTTACTGTTATTGAAACCTTACTTATCACACAGCATTTAATTCACTTATAACTGTTAACAAAATTCTAGAAATAGTTCTTTATAGTTTCCAGACTTGGGAAGTTTCGTCTATATCTCATGAACACAGATAAAAATGAATTCAGAGCTTGTTATAGAAATGGATGGAAGTAATTTAAGAGAAGGAAGAAAATACCTTCTAAGTAAAAGCAAACAGAACAAATTATATCTACTTATGGGGAAGTAGCGTTTCCAGTACCTGTTCCCCGTGGCAGCATCATTTTCTTTAATGATACATAGAGCTGAAGAAAGTAGGGGAGAAAGGAAAGGCAAGTTTAAAATATAAGAAAATGTATGAGAGCGCCAACAATCGCGGAACTCGGCGTTTTGGAGAATTGATCGCTGACGGCAATACTGATGGCTCAGAGGGAGCCCAGAGCCACTCGGGGGGCTGCAGATCCTCCAAGAATCTCATGGTCCTCCCCTGACTCATGGGGAAAGTTGTTTAAATTAGGAGAAATTACATTAACTGCTTACTATGAAAAATGTATTATAATTAACTTGATTTTTTTAAAAAAACACCAGAATTTACAAAAGTAGCCTTTTTATTCTTACATTTATTGAATGCCTACCATGTTCCTGGTGCTCTGCCGGGTCTCTTCAAATGAACAAGATGTGGTCCTGCTGGGTGCTATGGAAGGACAGAGGACAGGGACCTAGCTAGCCCAGGGCAGGGAGGGAAGGCTTCCTGCAGGAGGCAACCCTGTGCTGGGTCTTCAGGATCACCAGGTGTAAGGGGAAGGGACAGGGGCTTGGAGAAGGGATTTCAGGCAAGAAAGAGCCTGATGGGTGAGGTGGGCAGCACCAACAAGTGGGGAGCATCTCTCTCAAAGGGTCAACCTGAGCAGAGCATGTGAGGGCACAAGAGCTTGGCCGCGGTGCCTTCAGTAATATCTCAGAAGCCCCTGGATGTTCAGCTCTGACTCACAGGCCTGGGTTGGAATCCTGGCTTTACCATCTTCAGGACCAAATCGGTTTGAGTTTTGATTTCTTCATCTGAGGAATGGGATAATACCCTGTCCAAAGAATTCTTATGAGGAATAAATGGATGTCTAATACGAGCTACGTTTACTTGGTGTCCACTACATGCAGGGCACGGTACTGAGCCTTCACAACGACTCTGCTCGGTAGACACCATCACCCTCGTCTTACAGGTGAAGGCACTGCAGCCTGTCTGCCAGCGCTGAGGCAGTGGGACTGCAGAGTCCAGCTCGGAGCTGCTCCCTTACTGCCCAGTGGTCGCTCTGCCCCTCGGTTAAGCCTGGGCTCCGTAAATGTTGACAGATTTTCATCCTTTGGAGACGACGTGCAATGCCCAAACAGAATCCGATGGTATATAAAATCCTGTTGTGCATCTTGAATCGGAAGACTTTTTATTTTTTTGGCTGTGCCCCGGGGCATTCAGGATCTTAGTTCCCAGACCAGGGATCCAACTTGCGCCCCCTGTGGTGGAAGCACGGAGTCTTAACCACTGGACCACCAGGTAACTCCCAGAAGACAATTTGTAGTTTATTTTTTTCCCTTTTTTTTAAAAAAAGTATTTATTTATTTGGCTGCGCCAGGTCTTTGTTGTGGTACGCAGGATCTTCGCTGCGGCACGCGGGACCTTTTCCTTGCGGCATTTGAACTCTTAGTTGCGGCTTGTGGGATCTAGTTCCCTGACCAGGGATGGAACCCGGGCCCCCTGCATTGGGAGCGCGGAGTCTCAGCCACTGGACCACCAGGGAAGTCCCGGAAGACAACATTTTACATCACCTGGTCCTGCTCTTTGGTTTGAGCAAGTGTCTGTTTTAAAATGATTTCTAGGGCAAAGGGCTACTTTTTAAGGTCAGTCCTGGATCAGAGCATCATGGTGTCCCATGGGAACCCACTTTGGTATTTTCGGCTCCAGCGGTTTTTGCTTAGGCTTCCTCTTGCTTTCTCTGTGGGCAGGCGAGCCCGCACGTGTGCACGAGTTGGCCCCCCAGGTCACCCCCACTGTTCCCAACGGGCTGTTCTATATTTGGAGGTATTTGTGACACACTCCTTTTTTCTCTTGACTTAAAACTCTAGAATATGTTTTCCATTTTACAGTGATAATTACTATTCAGAGAAAAAATGTTATAAAACATTTTTTGAGTCTGTGTTAGGCACTCTGCTAAAAACTCTCTGGATTATCTGCTTTAATCCTCACAGCAACGGTAGAGTATTTATAGCTGATACTTCGATGTTAGTGATGGAGAAACTGAGGCGCAGAGCCACCAGGTCACTGCTGAACTATGCAACCTCCCGTCCTGGAAGAGGGGGGGCCAGCCCAGCCTCGACACTGTCTCCGACTCTCAGGGTCCGTCTGTCCCAGAACTCCTGCTCCTTTCCCACTCAGACACCTCCTGCCAACCTTTCTGCATCTTGCAGCGCCACTCCAGTTTTCTTGTTACATAAGCAAACTCTTTTGCATGTGTTCCCGTTGAATTTAACTTATTTTTGAGTGACTGTTCTTATTCCTGGGATTCTGAGTGTTAGCAGCCCCAACTGTTGAAGGAGTGCCTTCCTATATGATGAAACATTCCTGACTCTTCCATTTGTGCCCTCAATCTCCCTCACAAATGGCATGAACTCAGCCCATCCCCATGTGGCTGTGCTCTCCCAGTGGCCCCACTCTCTCCACCATACTTTGAGGCTATCAGTAAAAACAGGATGCGGAACGGAGCCCATCCCTATTTCCTCTGGTATCTTACTATCCCAGGCTGTTGGAACTGGCTTACCGTACGTCACAGCAGTCCTTTCAAATAAAAGCATCCTATTAATTATATGACACTAGGAGAGGGCTAGGGCGAAGCCAGCTGTTTCTATTTTCAATTTAACAATTTTTTCCTACTTGTAATGGAGCCAGCAAAACAGCAGTTTACAGTGAAGTATTTACATATTTTGCTTAGTACCTAAAAGTGAAAAAGCCAGAGGCTTCACGTAGTGCTCAATATAAAAAGAAAGAACAAGAAAAATATAATTTACTTAAAGGCGAGGTAAATGCTTTTTGAAAACCTAACAGAAGATGTATGGAAGAAAGTAAGTGAATCTATACTGTGTCCTTTGTACACCTATCCTGCTACACACACACACAAACACACACACACACACACACACACACATCATTACCGACACCGTTCAAGAGCCTTAGAGTATCATTCAAATACTCAGGAGTATTGAAAAGTGGTTGGATGAATGAAAATGAATTATTCTGTCACTGTATGACTTCAGAGTGACTAGGAGGTTTAAAAACACTTTCAGAAACTAGGCTTTTGAGTTTGAGATGACAAAGACAAAGGGAGGAGATTTAGCCCCAGGACTGTGAGTTATATACCTCCTTAGAAGAAGGAAAGAAAGCTGCTAATTGGACCAGAGTCATATTTACAGAGCTTCAGAAGTATCTAAACATTTTAAAGAATACATAAAATGTCCACCCTACCCTTTCGTTGAAAACACCATCTAATTGCCTCTTCAAACCACGATGGATGATGTACCTGGTTGGCTTTGTACTCTGAGAAGCTTAAGATTTCGAATTTATGTCGCAACGTTATTTACATAGTCACCAAATCAAAAATGACATGTGAAAAATATGAAGTTTGTATCAGCTCATGATTCAAAGACAACATTCTCGGGTGTGTGGGGTTGAGAAATAAGGAAAGTGGCTGTTGACAGCACCTGCCTTTGGCTGTACCACGGTCAACAATGTGCTGTCATAGTTGAGTGTCTTGTGTAATCGTCCACGCCCTTCTGGGGCTCAGGCTTGGTTTATCACAGTTTAAGAATTTACCCAAAGACATCAAGCCGGTCCATAGACTCGCTGGGCGGTAGGTGTATCTATCGATGTTTCTCCCTGTCCCTTCCAACAAAAACCAGAACCAAGCCCTGACCTGCAAAATGTTTAAAGAAACAAAAGTATCCCAGCTAATGACAAGAATTTCTCATGTTTCTTCTTCCTTTCTGTGATCATATACAGAACTGGACAGACTGCAGGAGTCATTTGATAACCATTTGCTTCCCCTATCTTTTGTTCACATAACTTTTCATTTGCAAGTCCTGAGTGAAAGTGCACTAAAGCCAAATCTTCTTTTACAAATAACTACTTTCTCGAAGTTTTTAAATCCACATAAAGGATTACAAATGGGTTCTTCAAGAGCCCGTCAGGACGTGTATTTGGAAATACAAACTGTGTCATCACTGTTGGGTTTTTGTAATCGTCACAGATGTCTGCCAGAGTGGAGACCAGAGCTTCATTCACACTGATCATGGCTCCCCAGGTTTGCTTCACTGTTATAACCTTTATTCCAGCCCATTTTAACGTGTCCAACAATTTTCTCTGAATTCCACCCTTCATGCCACCTTGTCCCTTCTGTAACGTATCATCAAAATGGTGATGTTGTGATGAAGTACCTTACGTACCACTAAGATTACGGATCAGCAGGATACACTTAAAAGATCCTTCTTTTTTTCTGTGACATTAACTCTTTTGCACCGCTTTGAGACTAGAAGTGTTTTCATTTTTTAGGTAAGCTCTGAAGCCCTCAGGGCCTTCTAAGCTGTTTAAAAAAAAAAAAAAAAATCAATTTTTGGAGGGGTGGCAGGCACCTAGCCAAGCCCTAATGAGGCTGGGTGGGAGTTCTGGAGCACGTTCAGCTCAAATCATGGAAACAGGTCTGGGTGAGGTCAGATTCACCTCTCGGTTACGAAGCTCTCTGAGCCTGGTGAGGTCCGCCACTGTTTGAAAGTGGTGGTTAGCTGTTATGCACAGTTGTAATTTATCTTCTGAATATGGGGAACACAATAAGAAAATTTGCACAGGAGTAAAAATAATCATTACCACCAAAAAAGATAAACAGCAAGGTCATTACTAAGCAAACCGACACATGGCGTTTATGTGGCAGCAGGAAGCCATTATCCAAGTGACTGTGTCATTTCTACTGACACTGCATCTTGATTAGATTCAGACAGTCCAGCAAAAAACTGTTATAACTGTGGGACTGAAGAAAGTGTTTTTTTTGTTTTTTAACTTTTTTTTTTTGCAAATGGAATTGCCACCCAATTGGAACTTCTGGGTGTCTGCCTTTGGAGTATGACCACATGAAATGCATACGCCTTGTAAGAGCACAACTGACTTCTCATCCCTCACCACCTCTCACATCCCTCATCCTCCCACCAGGACCACCCTGGGCACATTCAGAAGCCACACGTAAAGCATTATGCATCCACTTCAGCTTGCTATTTTGGAGACAAATTGTTGCTACTTTCTATCTCCAGGCACCTTGAGAGTAATCATTCAGAAGCATAATATTGATAATTCATCAACTTGAGTCAATAAATCCTGCATTTCTAATGAAAAGAAATGGCATTTTAATGGGTTATTTATATACTGATAATAGAACAAACTGCCAGACATGGCAGATGCAGTGAAACGGACTCTTCTAAGACCACAGCTCAAGTTTCAGCAGAGGGCATCTGGGTGTTCAGTGGACCCATAAGGGATCCTTCAGTGTGACTTTCAGAGTTTTGTTTTAAGTCCTCAGAGTTTACATGCAAATTATAACATCATGTGATTTTGTTTTGAATAAATGCTTCTCTTCAGAAATTAAGGGAGGGGAAGTTTATTTTCTGCATTGGCTTAATAAAAAGGACTCCCCCAACTTTAGAATAATTTGTGCATTGTTTTATTCCAGGCAAGAATACACACAGCATAGACACCTCACTGTATCCTGCACAGAGAGATACGGAGAGATTTCATCTCTCTGCAAAGTAGACCATAGCGGTCTGGGAAGATGGAATTAAGAGCTATATGGTAGGCACAAGCTCTGGGGTGTGATATTCTGCCCACAAAGCTCTCTACATAGCCAAAATGTGGTTTGTCTTTTGGAAATTCACCTAAAATTAATGTTGGTTCTCATCTGCCATAAAAAAGCTCTCAAACGAAGCACTCAACCAGAATCAGAGTTATGTGACCAACAGAAACTACAGGATTTAAGGAACCAAAGTCATAGGAGATATGTGAGCTGGGTTGTGGAAAATAACATTGTCAATTTTAAGCCCTTCTGATGGAACTGTTCTCAAGAACACAGTAAAGTGGAGCATATTTTTCACATATTAACCTTGTACGAAATTACCAGAATCTTCTACGAAATACCTACAAATTAACTTTTTCAAACAAGTAAATAAAACATATAGTTTATTATCAAAGTACTTGTATGATGAGGCAGGAAACATGAAAGTACGATAACAAACACGGGGCAAAAACAACGCTGGCGTTGCCCAGTGACACCATTTATCACGACAGATCAAAATGAGCACAGTCCGTATTATTGTCCCAAGTGCTGAGAATCAAGCCAGAAGCACTAAGAAAAGCCTCGCTCTAACACTGTGTCTCTAGCCACACCACCGCTGTCCCCACCATGCTGCAGGGGGATGCACTGATGTTTCACTGCCCTTCTCTGCAGATCTGTGGCCCAAACTCGGAGATGCAGGTGGATTACCTGCATGCCAATGAAAACTGCTCATTTCCCTCACATCCTGGGATACAGATGGCGGCTGGAGACAAGGAATCTGCATTCTTTCAAGCATCTGGAGATGATCCGAGGGGCTCAGGGAGGAGATTATCAGTTGGAGGAAAACATTCTGAAGGCAGGTGTCACCCTTCTGTTAATCTGGCTCATTGGTCTCTGGGTTGTGACTGGATTGATTTATTCCCTTCTCCTTACCTTTTCCCTTCAGCGTAATTAGACTAGAAAATCCCTTTCCGGTCTCTGCCTTGAAGGAAAAAGGATGTTAATCTTTGCTGCCCAGATTGGACTAGGCTTGCCGTTACGATCTGACATCACTGTTAGCACCTGATGATTCAAAATGTTTGACCTTCACACTGCAGCAGCCCTGTGATGGCTGAGCTGCTCCAGGTCAGAGCAAAACTCATTCAACTCAACTAAGCAAAACTCATTCAACATTCGACAAATATTTATCAAGCATTGCCAGGCACAGTTCAAAGCACTGAAGACTACTGGTAGATCTATTATTTGTTTTAAAACTTAAAGCGTAAGCTTAGAGGACATGTTTTAGAAATAAATTTAAAATCTTTTTAAAACAATTTTTCTGATTGGTGCAGGCACGTGTGTTTTGTGCAGTGGTGTGAACCTGAGATAGTTTGCTGCATCGCGGGGCACTCGGGTCCACTGCTCCAGTAGCAACAGGAAAGGGAGGAGCCCAGCAGAGAGGCGGTGACTAACACATCAGTGGACCTAGACGCCCCTAACCTGGTTAGCAGCCCTACCTATCCTGGCATCCGGTAGACCGTTCCTTCCCGTGGGCACAGCGTGCTGGGGCCAAAGCTGGTCACTGAATGTTGTGCTAATGATTTTCTCTTCACAGGTCAACCCAGTGGCCATCAGCAGGTGGCAAGGTCACTGGTCCAAGGCCAACTTTGTCCCTTGCTATGGGATGACTGTGTGCACTGGACATGGGGGCATGAAAAAAACGAGCTTCCTGAAACCCACAGGCAAATAAGAACAAGATTCATTTATCCCATTGCCCAGTCTAAGGCGGTGCTTTGCAGACTTTTTAAAGTCATGACACACACAGAAAATGATAGCACTGTGTTTGTATGACACTGGGCGGCAGGAGAAGACTGCTCTCGGCAGGAGACCAGGCTGGGACCTCCGGCACCACGGGCGGGGGGCAGGGCTCACACACGCCCCAGCACTGACCCAGAATTAGGTGAAGGCCACCTTGAGAATAAAATAGCTTGAGATATTGTAGATGAGCTGCCCCCTTGGCTAAAGCTCACCTTTAGAACACAGTTCCAGAAGGTGGGAAGATGCACTGCATAGCTGAACACGGGAAGCGTTAGCAAATCCCGTGCCCGGGTCCAGACCAATGAAATCAGAATCTCTGTGGGAAGGACCAGGTTTTTTTTTGAATCCCAGTTGATTCTAACATGCCCCCAGGGTTGAGAAGCATGGCTATAAAAGAATTAAAAAACCAAGGTCCTGGAGTCAGAGTGGGAGTTGGAATCCTGGCTCTTCCCCATTTGCCGAATAAGACTGAACACGTTGCTGAGCCTCGTAGAGCTGCTCGTTCTTATCTGCTAACTGGGGTCAGTAACAGCCCCACCTGTAAGCTTATGGCGGCACACTGAATGATATAGCTAACGAACCCAGCCCAGCTTTAAACATAACTTTCTATTTTGAATAGCTTTATTCAATTATGTGACCTTCATTGTTTTGAGGATCTGGCCTCTGGGTACAGTATCTTACCCAGTAATTAATCCATATATCAAGCAAACTTGTGAATGTCCCCTGTGGCAGGCCCGATACTAGGTACCAAGAACACAGGGATGAGAACTAAGTAAGAAAGAGTTTTTCAGGAAGAGGGTTTCTAGCTAAGCTGAGGCTGAGTTCTCGGCAAGTGAGAAGTTAATAAGAATCGAGAACGTGACCTACAGTCCTGTCCTGAGCTGTTTCACGCTGAATACCCAGTGTTACTCCCCAACCACTGTTACTGCTCTGCCATCAAAGGCACCAGCACCATCTGTGGGGGCAAGGCGGCCCTCACCTTCTTCCTGGTCTAAGGATCAGGCTAAGGGATCCGCCGGCCTTGGTACTGTTTACCTCCCAGGGCCTTCTGCCCATATTTATTTTAACATCTGTTAACTCTCTACTTTGGTCAACACCAAATCTAACTTCAGTCACCACCAACTGCAAAATTACAGAAAATGTACCAGAAACAATATCATGGCTGGGACTTCCCTGGTGGCACAGTGGCTAAGAATCCACCTGCCAATGCAGGGGACCCGGGCTTGATCCCTGGTCCGGGAAGATCCCACATGCCGTGGAGCAACTAAGCCCACGAGCCACAACTACCGAGCCCGTGTGCTGCAACTACTGAAGCCCGCGGGCCTAGAGCCCGTGCTCCACAACAAGAGAAGCCACCGCAATGAGAAGCCCACGCACCGCAACTAAGAGTAGCCCCTGCTCGCAGCAACGAAGACCCAATGCAGCCAAATAAATAAATAAATAAATAAATAAAATATAAAGAAGTGACATTTGAACTGAGTTAATATAAAAAAAAATCATGGTTAATATAACTAGCAAGGTGATCTGAAGATGATGGTCTGGCCTGGAGCTGTTCCACACCCATAGCCCAGACAGTAGACTTCACCCTGTACTTCCCTCCTGCTGAGATGAAGGGTGAACATATGTATTTGCCACACATCAGATAACAGGAGGTGAATCACAGAATTCAGAAGAGGCCATTGATCATCGATAAGGTGTGACTTGTGATACTGAAGCAACAACAATCTGCTTCTACATCGACTCTAAAATGTAAACTAGATTTTGTCTTGAAAATGTAGACGAACTAATAAAGATGTATCCTGAAGAAACAAACCATAGAATAAAATTATCTTTAGACTTAACATAGGAAGCAAACTACTTCCCAAGGCTATTCATCCTGTTTTATTTTTCTTCCTACTTTACTTACTACCAACTCAAATATTGTTAATTGATTGTTTACTTGTTTATTGTCTGTCCTCTCCTGCCCCCAAGTAAACGACAAGAGAGCAAGGACTTTTGTTGGCCAGTGTATGCCCTGGTTGACAAGGAACACAGAATAAATCTGTAGAATGAAAAAAAGAACATGACAGGGAAAACTACAGGCCAGTACCTGTAATATGGCTGCATTTTTCTTTAAATGTCTAAGATAAGACTTGATGATGGGCTTCCCTGGTGGTGCAGTGGTTGAGAATCTGCCTGCCAATGCAGGGGACACGGGTTCAGGCCCTGGTCTGGGAAGATCCCACATGCCACAGAGCAACTGGGCCCGTGAGCCACAATTACTGAGCGTGTGCGTCTGGAGCCTGTGCTCCGCAACAAGAGAGGCCGCAATGGTGAGAGGCCCGCGCACCACGATGAAGAGTGGCCCCCACTTGCCGCAACTAGAGAAAGCCCTCGCACAGAAACGAAGACCCAACACAGACATAAATAAATAAAAAAATAAAATTAAAAAAAAAATTAGAAACTCAGTTTGTGTTCTAAATTGTAAAAAAAAAAAAAAAAAGACTTGATGAGCTAGATTACTTTAAAAGCTAGGCCTATGTTGTGCCCAAGTGGCAAAGAAAGTTTGCTGAATCTGCCAGCAGTGCAGCCTAAGTTACTGAAGCTGGATTTTCAGCACTAAACAGAAAATCCAGTTTCATCATTTTGAAAAAAAAAAAAAGTCTTTTGAAGCTGGTTTCATTTACTCTTTGCCTATATAAGCGAGGAGCAGTTTTGGAAAAGCATTATTGTAAGATGAAAAGAAGAAACAGAGCAGAGGAAAACTTGTCCCTGTGATCCTGGAGAAACTTTCCATTTTTCATTGGCCAAGTGCTTTTCCTCCTTTTACATCCCTCCGTAAACTAATTTTCTTTTTTTTTAAGATCAACC
The DNA here is from genome assembly GCF_965194805.1 of Balaenoptera borealis. Lineage (NCBI taxonomy): Eukaryota > Metazoa > Chordata > Mammalia > Artiodactyla > Balaenopteridae > Balaenoptera > Balaenoptera borealis. The sequence goes on along the minus strand of NC_138875.1, from coordinate 48,965,019 downwards.
AGTCAGAACTGCTCACCATTAGACTGTCCTCATTGTACGCATTTCCACAGGCGTTTTCCCAGCAGCAGGGATACGTTCTCTTTTTCCATTTGTGCTGAGACTATATAGGCCAGGTTGATGTCCACTCATCTAAAAACCCCCAATAGCCTATTCTGTGATTTTTTTAAAAACTTGCGATAGATATTGAATTATAAATCATGCTGATCTAAAGAGCAGGTCATAATAAAAAGCTTTGTATTCAGTGCCACGCAATCATTCTGAAAGAAAGTTCAGGGAACTGTTTGGCAAACAAACAGGATGCATTAATTTGGGGGCATTTTTGTTGAGATCCTGAAGCGTGAGCCTGTGTGATGACAACGTGGGACGCACCATGTGTGTCTAGGGACCAGAGCGTGAACTGGAACTGTGAAGTCGAAATCAGAGCACAGAACCCCCAGCCCTGACGCGGGATTACAGAAAACCCCCGGGGCTGGTGCCCAGCAGTTACCCGGAAATCCAGACATTAGAATTCAATTGTCCTGAGACAGCGGACCAGCCCCTTAACGTTGCAAGTGCCCCACTTTTCCTTCAGTGCAGCTCCACGTAAACCATTCTGGAATGGCCAGCACATCGGGGGTGAAGCCTGCCAAAACCAGATCTCTACTGGCAAGGCACACATGCCTGGCATCGCCATCCTAAAGCTCCAGATACACACACCCCTTGGGTGGCCATGGGTGTCGACTGCAACGTTGAAAGCTGAGTCTCTTGAGTTTTGCAATTACCTACATATGCCAGTGTGCTTAGTAACTCTGCTGCTATTTAGGAGAGACCAGTTCAGCATAATCTCCTTATGTCGGCGTTAACTCATATACTTGGTTTAAAATATACAAAAGCTCTGTCAAGCAAGCAGATGGGATGGCTCAGGGGATTGTAACAGGAGATTGTGTCTTTCACCTCTAGGTTAGTAGCTCTTTTAGCTAAGACCCCTGCCTCACTGCCACCCAATAGCTGTGGTTAATCAGCAGTATCTGCCCACTTCTTGGTTTTAAAAAGTCCACATCTGAATAACCATCAACATAACTGCTGTTAATATTGTTTTTGTTCGAGGTGACAGTAAATGATGAAACAGACCTAACTTTGAACTCAGACTTACGTCTTCTTTTAAAGCATAGAACGTTTCTTTAATATCACACACACGTGTGGCTAAGAAGATATTTCACTGTCAACAGTAGGAGATTTTAAAGAGGCCATGTAATTTGGTACCAATATTACTTACTTATGACAAATTAGATACCTAGATTTTTTGTTACCAATGATGTTAGTGGGTACCTTGGATTTCTGAGTCAGATATAATCAGGTCTGTCCTTAAAATTTGGGGGGCTCAGGGCAAGAGTACAAGTGAGGTCCACCTCCCACATGTCTAGGTATTTACAACTTAGAAATCAGGGTAACAAATTGTTAAATATGTTCTATCTTCTTTGTATATCTATTTAAAAATATATATATATATTTGGTTTTACTTATTTGATGTAAAATTACTGCAGATCTGAACTGGGTGTTTTTCTTGGTGACTGCAATTCAAAATAGCAACCAGAATTGGAGACTTGTAGGCTCCCCTGAAAGGGAACAGTGTTTTTCACTGAGGTAGTGTGGATCAGCCTCTGTCTCATAAACACCTCCAAAGAACTGTTTGGCATCTCACATGAAATGTTGGTAAAGTCAGACCACACCACGGATGTATGCAGTACTTCAGTTAATTTGAAGCCTTTATGTCCAGTCCTGTTAGCAAAAAAACCACTCAATGGGCTTCCCTGGTGGCGCAGTGGTTAAGAGTCCACCTGCCAAGGCAGGGGACACGGGTTCAAGCCCTGGTCCGGGAAGATCCCACATGCCGTGGAGCAACTAAGCCCATGCGCCTCAACTACTGAGCCCATGTGCTGCAACTACTGAAGCCCGCTCGCCTAGGGTCCATGCTCCGCAGCAAGAGAAGCCACCTCAATGAGAAGCCCGCGCACCACAACGAAGAGTAGCCCCCACTCGCCGCAACTAGAGCAAGCCCGCGTGCAGCAACGAACACCCAATGCAGCCAAAAAAATAAGTGAAATAAATAAATTTATAAAAAAAAAAAAACCACCCAATAATGGAAGTGAATAACAACATAAGTAATTAACCTTGTTGTAAAATATAAAAGTCAACTTGCATATTGAATCCGTACTCAGGGTTTACAAGCCAAAAAAAAAAAAAAAAAATAGGGCATGTGGGTGCACAGACAGTGGAACCAGGTAACCTTGCTAATTAAAGAAATGAAGATCAAAATGTATTTTCTTTGGTGGAATGGCCATTATGATAGAGCATGGGAGATTCATTAAGTAAGAGGCCTGTGTTCACATGGAGGGACCATGCAAAGCCATATGGTTAAAATCAGGATCTCTTAGGAAAATCGCAGAGATTCCCGGTTCACTGGTCTGGGGCGTGGCCTCTCATGGCCTTTTGATGCTTTGCAGGTGCTTCTAATGTTTAGCTGTGTGGTCCAATGTACCACTTTCTGGGGACAATGTTCTAAAGGTAGTCTTTAGCCCAGAGGACAACAAATAGAAATAGAATAAAAAATCACCCACAATATTTCAAAATGGAGTTAAGGCCCTTTGCAGGACCTTTGAAATTATAGAAGGACACTACATCTTTTAGGATCACTTGTTAGAAACAACTTAGCACTTTTACACTACAAGTCTCCCCCTGAAATCCTAGAAAAGAAAACCGAGGAAAAAGCCCTTTTCCCCTCTGGGCTACACCAAGGAAAGTGTGGGTGAGAGAGGAACCAGGGTGCTCTAAGAGGGAGAGGGGGCAGGGAATGGTCCAGTAGGGTGAGACGTGTTCAAGACACCCAGGATCTAGAGAACTCGACTTGGAATTATTTGTAATTCTATGGTCAGGCGCAACCTAATGTCCTACAATTTATCCCCAAAAGGTTGATATATGTGAGAGATTTTGCCAGAAGTTGGAAGGAGCATCTGACATCTGCGGAAAAAGCATGAAGAACTATTTCTTCCCTATATCTTTGACTACTGAAAGTTGTGGACGGGTCCCATTAAACTGACTGCTGCTTTGAAATGAACATTTAATTTCTTTCCAAGCACCCCCTCCACCCCCTCCCAAATCCAAGAGGAAGCAAAGCAACACACAGTGGTCCATTCAACATCCACAGCATTGTCTTCCAACCAATGTCGTCTGCTTTAGGTGTAAGCAACAGAAACAGAAATTACTTGTAGGGCTTGTTCCCAAAAGTTTGGACACAGGCTTAAAAATATCTCCTAACAAAAAAGATGATCTTGGAATAGCTCGGCAGTTCCGAGACAGGTGCGGACATTAAAGATAAAGGACCAGAAGGTGCAGGCAAGGAGGCCCTTGAGCCTTTACGGATCCAGGCAAGTATTCAGAAGTGAGGCTGTTTCTGTGGTCTAGGAAATGAAGGAATGGTATATATTTGGAATTTGGAAGGCAGTTTGAAAAGAAACAATTGCTGGGTTTGGCAGAAGATTAAGTATAAAGGCAATACTACGTGTTGGGCACAGGGCCATGTCGTGCTTTCCATAATCACATTTAATCCTCCCAATAACCCTGGAAGAAGACGTATTTGTGTCTATTTTACAAGACAGAAGACAGGCAGTTAGAAATTGGACCTATCCATGGCCAAACAACTATTAAATGGGAGCGTCAGCATTCAAACCTGGGACTAATGAACCACATATTATTTTATTTTATTTTATTTTTATATTTATTTTTGGCTGTGTTGGGTCTTCGTTTCTGTGTGAGGGCTTTCTCTAGTTGCGGCAAGCGGGGGCCACTCTTCATCGCGGTGCACGGGCCTCTCACTATCGCGGCCTCTCTTGTTGCAGAGCACAGGCTCCAGATGTGCAGGCTCAGTAATAGTGGCTCACGGGCTTAGTTGCTCCGCGGCATGTGAGATCTTCCCAGACCAGGGCTCGAACCCGTGTCCCCTGAATTGGCAGGCAGATTCTCAACCACTGCGCCGCCAGGGAAGCCCCTACACATATTATTTTTGATGTTGCTCCCAGGACACTGGGAGCATAGAGGTGACAGTGAAGCATAGAGAAAGATCGAGAAAGAAAGATGAACAATTTTATCTTTTCTAATTAAGTTGGTGAAAGAGAAATTCAATTTATGATGCATGTAAGTATCAGGTTTGGGGAGGGGGAGGTTTAATGAGATTTTAAAAAAAATCTGTGCATATATATAGTTCCGTGCTGTCCAACAGCAATAAAGAGCGAGACACGTCTGTAATTTTGTGTTTTCTGGTAGCCACATTAAAAGAGTAAAAAGAAACAGGTGAAATTAATTTTAATATATTTTATTTAACTCTATTATTATTTATACGACTCAACATATTATCATAGTATCACTCCAACATGAAATCAATATCAAATTTTTGAGATATTTCACATTTGGGGGGCACTAAGTCTTTAGAATCCAGTGTATATTTTACACTTAAAGGACATTTCAGTTTGGACCAGCCACACATCAAGTGCTCAAAGCTGCACGTGGCTAGTGGTTCCCATATGAGACAGTACAGATACCGAGAGTGCTGGATCCGTACTGAGATCCATGAAACGTGATGCACGTCTCAGGGGGAAAATAACAAGGGACAAAAAGGGGACTCTTAGAAATACCCATGGAAAGTTGGCCTGAGGAAGGCTCTCCAAATGAGACACTATCAGAGGTCTTTAATACTGCCAAGCATCGAAACGATTGAAGTGGCAAATGATTTGAGAGAGAGGAACTGAATACACAGAGTCCCTCACTGTCTATCTTATACCACTGCCAATACACCAAGTGACACCAGTGAGCTTCACAAAAGACAAAACCCTGGTGGGCCTTAGTCAGGGGGAAGAGACCCACCCAGCTGCAATGAGCACAAGAAAACCTACCATTTACGTCACATGCAAATAGTGTAATGACTAACTTCCCTCCTGTATCACAGTCTAATAATCAGACTGAAGCAAAAGGCCACCAGATCAGACCAGTGCATTCTGCTATCGTCGAAACTTGCTTTTTGACTCATGTTTGTTTGGTGACTTGCCCCCTAGAATTAAGTGTTCATCTGAAGAGGCACAGTGATTTTCTATTGTCGATGTTGGTATTAGAAGGTTAGAAGGAATGGAAATAGACTTTTTTTAAAAAAAAGAACCTCCTTATATAATGATACTCTTAAGAAATATAACCATCATGTAACAGTTTTGTAGCATCCAATAACAATGCATTTAGGGAGGGTGGAGACTCAGTAATACTAACAACTGACTGATATGATCATTTCATTTTAAAATATACATTTTTTTTTAATTTTTATTTTTTTGGCCATGCTGCACAGCTTGCAGGATCTTAGTTCCCTGACCAGGGATAGAACCCATGCCCCCTGCAGTGGGAGCATGGAGCCCTAACCATTGGACCGCCAGGGAATTCCGAATATACAGGTGTTTTGGGTAACTGAATTTATAACATCTACTTTTTAAAAAACATTTCATGTCTATTGTAGAAATTAAATCTGGAAATTGAGAGGGAAAATATTTAATCTTTTCTCAACCTTCACATTCCTTCATAAAATATCAGATAGTGAAGTGAGACTAACAAAAACCAAAAAAGCAGTCTTTGTGCAGTTATGACAGTGATTTGTATGTCAGTGCTCTCTTCTTAGGCTGTAAGTTACCTGATACCTGTCATACTGTAGGAGGTTCTCAGAAATGCAATGAGTGCTTTTCTGAAGCCCAAGTGCTGTGTTTCCATTCCATTTGAGCAGAAACAAGCAGAGAAACACCCTTTCTCCTGACATTAGCCCACGTGAGCTCATGCCTCTTCCTCTACCCACCAGCAGAGTGGCCCGAAGATAAATTCCCTAATAGGATCTGCCTCAGCCCCCAGATCTAGGTGGAGCCAGGAGGGGTGTCCTGGGGCGCAAAGTAAATTGTTTCCTTGGAAACTCCTTTAGAAACGGTTGGGTGGCGGGACTTCCCTAGTGGCATAGCGGTTAAGACTCCACGTTCCCAGTGCAGGGGGCCCAGGTTCGATCCCTGGTCAGGGAACTAGATCCCACATGCGTGCCACCACTAAGAGTTCATATGCCGCAACTAACAGTTCATATGACGCAACTAAGGAGCCCACCTGCCTCAGCTAAGACCCAGCCCAACCAACCAAATAAATAAAATTTTAAAAAAAGAAAAAGAAATGGGTGAGTGGGGTGTGGGAGGGGAGTTTTCATCAGCGTGGTGTACATGCCCATTTATAAACCACTCTCCCCCTTCATACCCTTTTCCTATTTGCTTATCTGCCTTGAGCGTTCATAACTTCCACTGCCCTTCATTTTTTTTTCAGACAAGGCTATCTTTCTGGACTTCTGCCAACTGTTCTAAATATACTGCCCTACTGATAAGAGTCTCTCATTTTTTTTTTTCTCCAGTTCACAAGTTGGGCCAACTATAAAATTCTAAGACTTGATAAGAAAGTGTGTTTTAGAAGAAGAGGACAGAAGAAAGGTCAGGGGTAGAAATCATCATCCTTTGTTTACTACGCTGAGAAATGTGAAGCTCTCAGAGGAGTGAAATATCACAGAACTCCATTCTCAGTGACACTTTCACACGTACTTGGCTAAGCTCTGGATCAAACCCTGACTCGTAGGAGATTTACGGTCATGTCCCAGAGCCGCCTCCATAACAGGTGGCCCACATGACGCTTTCATGTCCTACCCCCGGCCCTGGCGAGGCTGCACTGCTAAGCTGGTCAAAGGAAAAACAGTTAGATCATCAAATACATGCACTTTGGAGCGTGACTTTGCGGCTTTTCGGATTACCTTGATTCGGGGTATTTGGTGAGGGTGGCCAGGCTGCTGGTGTACATGTGGCCGCCCACGTCGATGTGGACGGGTGCGTTGGATTTTGTGAGCTGTGCTGGAGTAGGAATGCCTTGGTTGTTCAGTGGAGATGCAGGAGATCTAGTGATCAGAGGTCTTGACATATTGGGCCGACTGTCCTATAGAGAGATAAGCAAGTTTAGACATGTCTTCTTTTGTGGAGAGAAAGGAAACCCATACATCCTACAGAAGAAGCCAGTGACTAGTGTTGATATTCGTTTGGCAATAAAATCTGGAAGATCAGCAAGCTCTCGCTTTTGTTGTAATGAATATCAAAAAGCCCCCCAAATCTGTAACAAAGAAAAGGAAAACTTCCCATGCTCAGAATCAAGGAGCTGAGCTAATGTTCATCTCACATCATCCCACACACTGTGATGGCTTATTTTACTAATGAATTCTCACATTTAACAACTGGTTAATGGCAATGTGGAGAACCTACTATTCATTCCAAATGAAAAGATAACACTTAAAACAGTCCACTCTAAATAAAATACATATGCTTTATCCTTCTCTTGGAAAACGTCCTTATTGCTGTGGGCTCGGGACAAATTCAGACCTTTGGCACTTGGGGTCTGCAGAATGTTTTCTTCAATTTCTATCTTCCAAATCAGGAAGAAGAGGACATGACTGGTCTAGCCACCAGCTCACATACTCAAAGCAACCTTGCAAATAGGCACCAGAGGGGCTTCCCTTCCCTGGTGGCGCAGTGGCTGAGAATCTGCCTGCCAATGCAGGGGACATGGGTTCGAGCCCTGGTCTGGGAAGATCCCACATGCCGCGGAGCAACTAAGCCCATGTGCCACAACTACTGAGCCTGCGCGTCTGGAGCCTGTGCTCCGCAACAAGAGAGGCCGCGATAGTGAGAGGCCCGCGCACTGCGATGAAGAGTGGCCCCCACTCGCCGCAACTAGAGAAAGCCCTCGCACAGAAACGAAGACCTGACACAGCCAAAAAATAAATAAATTAATTTTTAAAAAAGTGAAATTCTTTAAAAAAAAAAAAAAAAAAAAGGCACCAGAAGTTCTTCAGTCAACAGATGAAAAAAAAAAAAAATCAACCCACACTCTACCCATCTGGTTCCTGCCTCTCTCCCTATAAGACTACGGAGCTGGGGACACTTTGAAAAGAATGTCCCCTCCAGTGATTAAGCATGAGCTTGGGAGCCACGAGCAAGCCGCTCTTCTGCATGCTGGGCTCCTGGAAGAGATCAAGTTCCCAAGGCTGGGCTGAGGCAGATGTCCGTGTACAATGTGCTGCCCCACAGGCAAAGGTACCACGGGAGCAAACGGAGCATCACGTGACGGCAGCGAGAGCGTGCTAAAGAAACTGTACTCTTGAGAAAATAAAATATGACATCCTTTCCATGGATACAATATAAATATTTCAAACACTATTCAGACATGGTTGATTGCTTTTAAATTAGAGCCCAAACCACAGACAAGTCAAGTCAGGTCTCTGGCACTCAATGAAGGGGGTCAAATATTTAGAATCTACGATTGAGGAATAAGCTAAAATAGCACTTATGTCTGAATTCTGCGAGGCGAACGCCACAAGGATACTTGCAGATTTATAATTTAGCCAGAGATTGTTTGCAAACATGCAAACAATGTGTGGTAGCGCCAGTGATAAGGCATAACAAAGGGATTTTGAGAAATGCCTTTGATGGAGATTACAAACGGGAAGTCATCTAGTTTTTGTGCATAAAGCCCAGCATGATGAAATATAAATTTGCAAAACATTCTAGATTTTATGATCCGATACAGCTTTAGGAGTTACCTGGGGCACAACTGTTACACTAGTTAGCATTAACCACATGTCCAGGCAAGACTGGGAACGCACGTGCTTTCTGAAACTCCGCATCTACTGTGAACGGGGTGGTGATTGGGCCTTTACACAAAATGTTGACCATCTGTGTGGTGCTTTTCTCCAGGCTGAATTAAACAGAGCTCAGGAACAGTCATAGAAAAAAGAGCTAATGTTTTATTTCTTAAATTGGGTGGTGGGTTTGTGGATGTTCCCTGTGTTATTCTTTATACATTCCTGTATATTTTTAACAATGCAAAATAGATATTAAAAAACACAAGGGATGTTTGTAACACAGAGAGAAAAGTGAAAGAGGTACTGGATAGGGGAAAAAACTAAAAAACAAGGACACAGTTGGTAGGAAATATAGAACAGTTAAGGCTGGGAAATATTCAAAGTAGCATTTTAAAATTTGGGTGTCAGAAAATGCATGTTTCCTTTAAAAATACAATCATATAACCTCGACTTTTAAGAGCTACGCACTACCTGACTTCCTTTTAGAAAATGATTTCTTGGCTAAAGACACACACACACACACACACACACACACACACACACACACACACACACACATCCCCGTCTCGGTTACAATTCAGTCCATCGCAGCACCGCATCATCTGTAATAGTTTTTCAGTTGGACACATTCTATATCCTGCCTCTGGGTGCTCGGGCGAAAATGAACAGTTTTGCAGGGTTAATACTGTAGTTAGACTGTGACCTCACTCAGCACAGCTCTAATTCTGTGAGGTCTACGGAGAAGGAGGAAAAAGTGAAAGCATAACTGATCGGTTGAAGGATTCCAGATTTCTCAGAATATATACCATGTACGCTGAAAATCGTGTATGTATAGATATTGCTAAATTTAAAATTAAACCAGTGTTTTCTCAGTTGGGGGGTGAGGGGTAGTGGGGGGATTAACCCTTAAGGGCAAGGAGGGAGTTTCCTAATGGCTTGGCTCAGGCAGACTAGTAAGACTTTTTTTTTTAAATTGAAGGATAGTTGATTTACAATGTTGTGCTAGTTTCCGGTGTACAGCAAAGTGATTCAGTTATTTATATATATACACATACACACACACTTTTTCAGATTCTTTTCCCTTATAGGTTATTACAAACCATAAAGTATAGTTCCCTGTGCTATACAGTAGGTCCTTGTTGGTTCTAGTAAGACTTGACGTGTTATAATTGGTCCTTGGTGAGCCTTCCTACCTCTTCTCCGAGGCTCTCTCTTCCCATCCTGGGAGCTTTCTGTGTTCCATATTTGTCCCATTAGTTAGATCATTTCTAAGGCATTAACTGCTATTAGCTAATGGAGTTAAGGGTTTCCACTCAGTATTTTCTGCACTGATGCAGGCTGAAAGAATGCATAGGCTGGGGTGGGGGAGCATATTTGGGCCGGGTGGTCTTGGCGCTTGTAGGAGACCCTCGGATCTATTGCATCAACTCCGGATGCTTCAGTGACACAACTCTGGCCACCTCCTTCCCCTCACCAGTGACCGGAACTGACACCTTCTCTTTTTTATCTATAGATGCTGAGGTCCCGGATGGGATGCCTGAGCCTACAGGAGCCACTTCCCTACCAGCCTAAGGAGGAAGCCAATGCCCAGGATGGCTGATCTGGGTCCTCCCTGGCACTGCTGAGACACCCAATCAACCATCTCTGAGCCTCCAATCTCTCGATTTCCTGATACTTGGAAAAATAAGTTCATCTTTAAAGCTGGTCTGAGTTGGGATTTCTGCTACCGATCCTGATTCCTACCCTTCCTGGATACAGCCGCCTCCCCAAGAGGTCATGCGGCTCGGCGAGACTTGGCCTGTGAGGCCAAGAACAGCTGCCTGCTGCCAGATGCAGCAGAATTTTCTATCATATTATCACCATTCTTCAACTACACTTGCCCATTTTTAATTGCTCGCCCAGCACCATCTCAGTTTGTATATGTCTTTTAGCCTCTCACTTCTGATGAGACGGAAACCATGAACTTTAACCAGAGAGAGGGCAAGCGTCTTGGATGTGCCATCATCACTGCCGGAGAAACAGCTCAGAGCACCGAGGTGTATTCGGAAGGGTGGCCAGACAGAAATGTGTTTCTGATAATCCCCCTTCTGGAACTCCTCATCCAGGTGGTGGGCTGGGGGAAGGAACCCCACTGTAACATTAAGTTACTTGGCTATTGCCCCTTCCTTGTGCAGCCCACTGTTCCTTCCCTCCACAGTCCCAGGCAGTGTCCCCAGGGATGGACATACACCAGCGAACAGGACAGGCTGCTCCCTGTTCAGTGGGAGAGAGAAGCCAGGAAACAGGCAGGGAAGGCCAGCAGCTTACTGTGGCAGCTTAACTGCAGGGATACATAACCCGGTCTTGGGGGCTGGGAGGTGGGACGTGGAAGGCTCCCTGGAGACAGTCTAAGCTGAGATCTCATGGATGAGAAGTCAACTCACAGTGGGATGCAGGAAGGAGAGCACACGGTACATTCTAGAAATTAAAACTTCAGTACACTGTGAGAATTCTTCCACTTGTTTTCTTCCCAAGTATGGAGGGAAAGTGCAGGAAACAGAAGCTTGTAAGACGATGGTCTGAGGACCACAGAATTAAATGGTAACTTACAATGAAAACATAAGTAAACCCACCGTAACATCCTTATGAAGGGAAAAGGGGAAGAGGAAGAGGAGGGAAGCTCATAGCCAGTTTTCTAAACAGCGCTGTCCAACAGAACTTTCTGCAAGAACGGAAACAATGTTCCATATCTGCACCATTTAGTAGGGTGGCCACGAACCCCATGTGGCTATTTGAGCCCCTGAAGTGGCGCTAGGGCGACTGAGGAACTAAATTTGTAATTTTAATTTATTTTAATCAATTTAAATTTTAAGGTAGGTAGGCCAAGTGTGGCTCGTGGCTGTCATATGGGACAGCAGAGTAAACCTTGCTTGAATTTTTCTTAATCTCTGGACGCCCAAATCATGGTAAACTTGAACTTATCACTCAGGGAGAAGCAGGGACATTTTAAAGTGAGTACAAATGGTCTGTGACTGCCCCCCACCCAACACATGCATTTCCCTCTCCCCTTCTAACAGTATTTCTCCCTTTTTTTTACTGATTTTATGAAAATAAAAGAGATTAGTAACCACACAGTGGGGCTACTGCATACACATCTCTGGATCTCAGAGAGCCAGCGCTGAGACGTAAAAGCACATCCCGAACGACTCCCTTCCCCCGAGGTGACAGACAGCAAAAGGAATCTGTGATGACAAAGCTTAGAACACTGGCCACCTTTTCTGGGGGTCGGGGGGTAGCTGGCTAGGAGGGGATAAGAACAAGCCTTCTGGAGAGCTAGAAAAGTCCTGAATCTTAATCCGGGAGGTTAAACAGTTGTATACGTATGTATGCCTAAGATTTATTCATTTAACTCTTTTTTTTTTTGATGTGGACCATTTTTAAAGTCTTTATTGACTTTGTAACAATATTGCTTCTATTTTATGTTTTTGGTTTTTTGGCCAGGAGGCATGTGGGATCTTAGCTTCCTGACCAGGGATCGAACTCGTAACCCCTGCATTGGAAGGCGAAGTCTTAACCACTGGACCACCAGGGAAGTCCCCTATTCACTTGACTCTTACATTATACTTAAAAAGAAAATAAACCAAAAATAATCTCGGAAGAAACTCCTCCAATCAAAACACTTTCCTGTTCAGATACTCATTTAAATTTCTGTGAAATACAGTCTTCTTTTAAAAGCCAAAAAGACGTCTATTATTCCCTCTCGTAGGATTCACCAAATCTGACTCTAATACCCTGACATGAAACAGCACCTGAAATTCTATTTCTAATTCTTCTTTCCCTCATTTCTATCCTGTAGATATTTTCCAGGCATGTTGATCAGTTTATCTTTAAAATTTCCATTTCCCAGCTGCTTTCAGTCTGCGGCTTCCTTGTAGCTTAATCATCTATCTCACCTATCCAACAGAGCGGCAATGATTTTGGGGGAGGATAGTCCTTCAAGGGATTTGACTTCAGGCATCTTTCAAAAGAAGCTAATGAAAACTTTGCCTCCTAAATCTAACCTTGCTGTGTGCTGTTCAAACAGGAGCCCCAGGGGCACCGCCTAGAACAAATGAGCTAAAGTTTAAACTGAAAGTTTTAATGACTTTATTTGTTAAGAATGTATGCCCCTGTCTCATGTCACGTTTCACTATCTGGTAGGACTATATTACCTCTATCACTGGGAAAAGAAACAGGTTTCTTAGGGATACTTCCAGAAAAGCATGGCTACGGTAAAATATTTATCTATATTATTTGATATTATAATTCATAACATTCAGTAGAGCAGCGAAGGAATCCAACACAAATCATAACTTTTCCACATATTTCAGCCTGGGTTTAAAATACACGTCTTTATATCACACACACTCTCACACGCATACTCAAGTAGCTTCTAAATTATATGGAATGCATGGAGAATGGAGTGTTCTGATTGATTCTGTTTTCTGATAGTTGGCCAACCATTTAGGCCATGAGCCTGTAATCAAAGTGTCTTAGACCAGGATCCTGATTCCTAGGATGGAAATCTGTGGTTACCTTGGGAGGGTTAGTTTAGAGCTGACACAATCCTGTTGGACTCACAGTGAAGGTTTTTTAGAGAGAAACATCCCTTCACCGACCATAGTTACTCAAACGGGTAGTAAGACTCTCAACCATAAAGCCAACATATTTTGTAAGGGCCCTCATTGTTTCTTCATTCAAGTAGTATTGATTGGGCTCCTACTATGTGTCAAACTTTATGGTCTCTTCTGACTTTAAATAGCAGAATGACCCTGGAGAGAGAGAGAGAGAAAAAAAATCTTTTCTTATAATTTCATATAGGTTTAAAAAAAAAACAACCAAGCCCTAGCATTATTTCAAAAGACTGTTTCTGTCAATCTCTGAAGTCAGCAGAGAATTAGGCTGAGAAGTCTTCTGAACATCCAAATTTGATATCAAATCTTCCATTCACTTTATTCACAGGAACTCCCTTCAAACTCATAGAACCTGCTTACTCTTAATTCAGAGACGTATAACAAGTGTGGTCATTGGTTTTCTAGCCTATACAAGAATCATCCAAAATTAAGTCATCCCCAGATCAAACCCCAGACTAGCTTAGATTGGGAAGTACATAATATATTGAAGAAAATTTTCTGCCCAAATATGATAAAGAAAAACTTTTTTTAAAGGTAAGACAACTTTCGAAACTTTATATAGCTGGGAAAAAAATCACCTACACAGAACACCTCAAGTGTACGGGAGAAAGAGCCCTGGTTTTTGAAATCTGAAGACCTGGTTTGAGTTCAGGTTCAGCCTTTGTGTCATCTTGGAGAAGTTACCAAACCTATGCAACTCTAGTTTCCTCATCTATAAGACAGGATGAATCTTCCCACCCCACAGAGAGATAAAGCTGGCAGTGGGTGAGATGTTTGTGAAGGCATACAATACAGTGCATGGCATAGAGAAAGACAAAGGAAGTTTCTTTCCTTCTGCACGTGAAAAATGAAATTTAATACACCAGTACACACGATGTACAGAGAAGATGTCTATGGATCCAGTGAGAAGTATAGAGAAGTTTTAAAGCAGTTGAGGAGGTAAGACCCATGGGTGAGAAAGACAGCGTTTTACACTGATAAAGTACTACATAGTGGGATATAGATAAATAAAAACAAAATAGGACAGAGCATAACAACATGTGAGTTACGTGCTTTGGACAAAGCCTATAAAAGGAAGTAGAGAATGAGATCATCACAGTAGGTTCATAAATGAAATGGCACTTGAGCTGTATTAATATTTTTTTCAGATCAAATCTTAATTTCACAGATTAAAAAAAAAACGGAAATCAAAAATAGGAGACTTCAAAGTTGTTTCAAAATGACTAGCAACTGTGTTAAATTAATCTGCAATTACTTCCTAATCTGAAATAGCAAAATGTTACTCTTCTTGCCTTGGGCCAGGAGTAGGGGTTACTATTGTTTATCTATTTTAATGCACAATCTTTGCCAGATATGGAGTGAGTGCCCTCAATGTGCCTTTTTCCCCTCCAGTAATGAAATACATATCCAAGAAGTTCCTGTATTAGATTATCAAGCTGGGACCATGAAAAGAACAACTATTTGCCAAGATTTCTCTGCTTTTTTTTCCCAAAAGCAAAGTGAATTTGTAAAAAGAGAACACTTTGATAGAGTTTTGCTGTGTTTATTATAGCTGGATTAATTTTTAAATTAGATTTCTTGGATATTTTTAAATGTACTTAAAACATCACAGAGTATTTTAAAATAGACACTGTAGCTCAACTATGGATATTACTGGTTTTTAAAAATTAAAACATAGCATTAAAGCGAAAGCAGGCTCTGTCACAGTTCTATAGGGAAAGGCCATTTTTTTGCAAAAATATGTGTATGTACCATGAAAAAAATTGAAATTAAATGCACCAAAATATTAGTAGGGGGCAGGACTGGGTGATGATGTTACAGGCAAATTTTGTTTTTGTTTTTTTCTCTTGTGCTTTATGGTGTTGAACATTTATTACTTTCAAAATTAAAAAAAATATTATTTTAAAAAAGGAGAAAAACAGCACTATTTTGCTCAATCGAATCAATTAGTACATACTCTTGGCACACTGTTATATCTTACTTTCATAATCAGCATTTTTTGGACATTTTTAAATGAAGGACTGAATGAAGAAATACAGAAATGGAACAGAACTTAGGGGTAATGCTTTCTTTCCCTTTATTTTCTTGCCAGGGAGGAAATGTGCGGAACAGAAAATTAAATGGGCCTCAGGTCACAGTAAGCTCATATTTAGCTGACACAAGTCTATTTAGTTTGATCCTGAAAGAAAGGGGCAGGGGCCTATGATTTCTACACTCTTGGGAGCTATCTGGTCATCTGTCCCCTCCCCCAGGTCCTCTCCATTCCCAGATCTAAAACCCAGCAAGATGATAAAAGCTGCACACGCACACCTCCTGTGTTTCCAGAAGTCGGTTCTGCACCTGCTTTCTTGGAAGGAAGATGCAGATGGCAGCAAAGGTTGACGGTGAAACAGTACCTGACACTCAGAGAGGGCCTAGTCTGAAACCAGAAACCCCTGCACAATGTTAAGTATTATCACCATTTCACAGAGAAGGAAGTTGGCTCTGAGGTCAAGTGGCTTAGCCTATAATTACCTAGTAATGAAGTTACTGTGATATTTTACACGCTAGCCATTGTGTACCAGGATAAGTTTGCCACTCTCTACTACAAGGCGATCCATGCCCTGGTTTTCACAAGAGAAGGGAGAGATCTGTGTTGCCCCATCCACATTCTTCCACTCGGTCTGTTTTGGGATGAAGACAACTGGCTGGAGAGTTTGAAGGATGGATGGTAGTGGTCAGGCACAAGGCAGGAGCCAGCTGGTCTAGGAAGCAGACACCTTCCCCCCAGCCCCTGACTCTGTTTCCCCGGCACAGAGAATTGGCATTTCATTGATTGCTCTAACTGCTCGTCCTAGATGTTACCTACAGGACACATCTGCCTCTAAATAAACAATAAGCTTGACTTACTGTTTTCTTCGATGTGGCCATAAAAATTCCTTGTCCGGTAGAGTGTCAAAAGCTAAATGGGTGCCTTCTAACCTTAACTGAGTCCTTAGAAATCTCCTCTTAAGATGCCTATTTGCTTGACCTTTATGAGAAACACTTTTCTTTTTTTTTTTGGCCGTGCCTCATGGCATGCAGAACTTCCTTGACCAGGGATGGAGCCCGTGCCCTCTGCGTTAAAAGCGCGGAGTCTTAACCATTGGACCACCAGGGAAGCCCTGCTCGACCTTTATGCATTAAAAAATAAAAAAGATACACAAATTTGTAAGTATGCTGACTTACTCTCATTTACATACTAGGTGTGTTCAAAAAGTTCATTTGCTCACTTGTTCATTCGCTGAGAAAATGTTGGCTCACTAATCTGTTTGGTGCCGGGCTAGGGTACTGTGGAAGTGAACAATTCAGGGAGTAAGAGTCTGATTTAGGAATAAACCATATACACAAGGAATTCCTGATGACAAGAGAGACCCATGTAAAAAAAAAAAAAAAAATCAAATTATATTTTAAATGTCCTGAGAACTACTTAAGCAAATCATTCGGAGGGCAAACACTACTTTGGTACAGTAAGGAATGAATCACTCTCGGTTTTATGAGTCCAGAGTACATTATTTTTAAATAAGACATACCTGTATTTAGTAATTCCACATTACAAGGATCATACTCCTAATTTTCGACCCAATTATCTTTTAAAAAGGAAACCAGTTGCAGTGTTTCTAACAGTGTTGACATCGACTGAAGTTTCTAAACTCAGATATGTTTTCCTGAGGATGTGACAGAGTGGAGGCCCAAGTTTTAGTCTGAGCTGTGTTACTGATGAGTTATGTGGCCTTGGCAAATTATTTCATTTCTCACTTCAGTTTTCCCATTTGTAATAGATGCAATTGAACCAGCTGGTCTATAGTGCTTTTTTCAATCCTGATTTTTTAAAAATAATTCTATGATTTTTAAAAATATAAACCATAGAGATTCAAATGTTTTAAGAAAGTTAGCATTTTAGGAGGTCAGAATTGGAATTCAAAATTCTTTTGAAAGAAAGAAGAACTGGTCATGAAATGAAAGGCATTCCAAAACTATGAGGGCAAAAATAAAAAGAAGAAGAAGAAGCCAACACAGAGAGATTTCTTAACAATCATAGCATTTTCTCTAGCTGATTAGGAAGATTACATTTTAATCACTACTGCTTTTTATTTGCCTTCACTGACAGGAGGAAATGACCAATAAAATATGGTGCTTAATGAGCAGAATGCCTACTTCAGAGATATTCTTTCCTTGGTGCAATATTTTACTGCAGTATTGTTTATATATTTATAAACAATACTGTTCTAAAATACTAGAGTGGTCTGAAAGCAGCTTATCTGAGATTCCCTTATAGAATAGAAAACAGTTATTTGAGTGATAGAAAACAAATGCTTTTTAATAAAGTAAGAATCTCTTATAAGCAGAATCAGTGTCATCTTTTCAAAAAGACGTATTGAGTCATAAAAAAAAATCGGGGCAATTGAGAGTAACAGTCTCAATGTTTCCACACTAGAACCAATGGGTGGCGTGTCATGTTGACAGGCATGCCAGAGGGCGAGTGGCTTGCCAAAAATGCTTCTCCCGGGTGACATCTCGTGCCAGGTGGAATATCTGTCCTCAGAAGATGGAGACGGATTCTGGCTGTTTGGGTCATCCTGACTCTGAGTTCCATGAGTCCCATCTGAGCTGCCAGTGGGAACTGGTGTGAAGTAAGAGTGGAGGTGACTCTGTGGATTGCTCTGGCTCTGCCCCTGATGACGTGGTTGAAGCCGGATCTGGCAGCAGCCAGCGGTGGCCAGTGACCCTGGGAGGCGCAGCAGTGCCTACAGGTGAACTGCTGGTCCTGGGATGAGAGTTGTTTCTTGGGAAATTTTAGAGGGGACATTGATTGATGAAACCTCCTGCTTAGGAGCACATGGATGAGGAGATAGCACCGAAAGCACGGATTCAGAAGAAAGTGAATGAGCAGTAAAGGCAGCAGCAAGGCGGCCACCCTCCTCCGGATTTTATTGCAACAAGCTATTGCTTACAGTTTTCACGCGATAAAGAAGGAGACGTCTGTGTTCTTGGAGAAGTATCTTAAAATAAATACCAATAAGAGTAAAAAAAACAAACTAACTTTTTAAAGATCAACCTGATTGGCAAGAAAAGTATGGTACAAAAATGGAAATGCATTAGAAAAAAAAATCATACCTGGAATTAACATAGTGCCTTATGCCTAAGAAGCAGTTAACTTATGAGATCCCAGAACTCCAAAGACCTTATGAACAATCACAACCCACAAGCCTTCCAAAAGGTCCAGAGAGGAAGGAAGGAAGGCCGATACTGTCTTTTGCAAAGAAGAGAAACTGAAGCAGGAATATTCAGATGGCCCAATCGTTGCCCGAGGTCATAAAGAGTTAGTTGATTAAAAAGTCAGAAGCAAAATATTCCGGGATCTAAGCTTGCATTTTCCCCTCTCAAATGTGCTGCCTCGGTCTGGGGCAATCTGGTAGCGCCTGACCCACTAGCACTTGGGTCAGACTCAGGTGGTCGGGAAATGAGGAGATGAAACAAGTCCGAATCACCCCACTCTCCAAACACACACACTTTTCTTCCTGTCTCTCTGGCATTTCCCTTTTCATCGATTTCTCTTCCCGTCTCCCTCCCACATCACTGGCCTTTTCTCCCTTCCTGCCCCTCTTCCATCCTTTCTTGCCCTCTGGTTTGCCTGCAAGCAGCAGACAGCACTGCACTGGAGCATTTCCACTTAAGGAAGTGCAACGTGCAGCAGAACGCCTTTGGTAGTCTTAAAAGCCCCGGCTCAATTTTGTATATTAGATGGTTATTTAACCACAAGACACTATATAATGCCACAGCGACGGAGGGGGTGGCGGAGTGAGGAGGTGCGTAACGAAATGTCGTCTAAGGGGAAAAGCGGTTGCCATTAGGGCAGCAGGAAAAGAACAGAAAATAGCCCAAGAGCAGAGGCCAAGAAGAAATGAGGAGACAAGGATGGAGGAGGGGCAGGAAGGGAGAAAAGGCCAGTGATGTGGGAGGGAGACGGGAAGAGAAATTGATGAAAAGGGAAATGCTGGAGAGACAGGAAGAAAGAGACAGGAAGAAAAGTGTGTGTGTTTGGAGAGTGGGGTGAATCGGACGAGTTTCATCTCCTCATTTCCCAACCACCTATCCACTTTTCTATTCAGGAGGTCAGTTTCTAACGCCCAGCTGCTGGACCACAGGTCCTCTTGTTTATTCCACAGTAGATCTTACTTAATCCCTCTAAGTGGGGAGCAGCGAGAGAGGTTTGCGGGGAGGGTTTGAAGCGTTCTCTAGGTCCTACAGTTTGCATTGGTCTCCTTCATAATCAGTCTGAATGATCCCACTATGTATTGCTTCCTTCTGAAGATTGTGGAGATGAAGCCTAATTTTTAGAGAATCAAGTAGATAGATCCTTGACCCTGATGGAAAGCTGGCCCCATATATGAGCTTGCAGATCAACGGCTCCAGCCCGCAGGATGGAAGATCACAGGCATCAAATGAAAGCTTACAGCCACAATCAGAGTGAAATGAGGCGGGTAAGCCCTGCCCAGTTACTTTTCCTACCAACTCCCCGCAGTACTTAATGAAACACTTTTTTATCTTTGCACACAGTAGAAAATGAATAAACAGTACTGATGATGATAAAGCAAGTCTATAAGGCTCCATCACTGAGAGCTCTGCTCGCCTTCCAGTAAATGACCTCAGTGATTTCTCCCTTTGGGCCGTGGCCCCAAACACTTTTGTATTTGTTATTTACCCATCCCATCCATCAAAAAAAAAAAAAAAGAAAAGACAAAACCCACCATCCCATGGTGTTAATAGGCATAAATGTCAATTAAGGAAAAATTAAACACTAATGAGGCGATAGGGATTTTGTGGAAATAAAGTAAACGCATACTTCCCAAGACAGAAGCTCGATGCTGCCATACAGCGCAATAAAAACACGGGCGCTGGGAGGAACCTCGGGGGTTAGCAGTCCACATTCGGAGAAGCAGGGCATGAGGAGTCTTGGTATTGCTGAGGTTTACATAAAATGACAAGGTGGCCAGCTCTGTGGAGCTGATTCTGGGTTCCTGCAGCTCCGACGTACAGACTCAGGGTCGGTGGGGTAAGGCTGGACAAGAGTAGAGAGTCAAACGCCACCAAGTCCCAGTCCGGGGTGAAGCGTTTCACAAATGAGATGTACTCAAAGTCACCCCTGGAAATCAACCAGGCTGCAGGTTCCGCGGGGACCGGAACAGTGTTTTGTTGACAGTCTCCAGCACACAGCCTGGCATTTACCAGGCACTAACCACCATTTGATGAATAATTTAATACTGAATTCCAGGAGGGGCTGGGAAAGATGGGAGCACCATGGCTGCGCTAATCATGGAAGGGACTGGAAACCACTTTTGTACAGAGAATAGAAGCAGAAGGGGAAACAGAAAATGAACCTGGGGCTGGAACAGGCAGAACGCTTCAAGCAACACAATAGAGCAACATAGAGCCGCACATTATTTAAACACAGACACTATGAGAAATGTTACGAATAACTTAGGTGAACGTTTATTCGGTAATAGAATAACATTTGCAAATGAAGTAAAATATTTTACGGTATAATCTTATGAATTGACAGCTATTCTTTCTAAATTCTATTTAGAAAAATATTACTAACACATCAGCAATGGTGCACAGAGGCAGAATGGAATGGAGGGCTCCAGGGCCAGAGCGCTGGGCTTCCATCCTAGTTCCATCACGTGCCTACTGTGCAATTTAACCACTCTCTGCCTCAGTTTCCCCATCTTTAACAAGGGAATAATAATGCTTTTTGTGATTATTGTGAAAAATCAATAATTCATGTATAAGAGTAGACAGTTATGAAAAGCACTTACCTAGTGCCTGAAATATAACCTTTAACAAAAGTAAGCTATTTTTTTTTTCTTTTTGTGGCAGCACGTCGCAGCTTGTGGGATCTTAGTTCCCTGACCAGGGTTCAAACCAGTGTCCCCTGCAGGGGAAGCGTGGAGTCCTAATCACTGGACCTCCAGGGAAATCCACAAGTAAGCTATTATTTTTAATGATGGTTTTAAAGATTTTACAAATGATGTTATTTCTAAAGGATTTAATGATTATTTTAAGAGATACTTACAAAATACCTGTTTACACATATGTCGCTCATACAACCTTTCTCATTCCCTCTGTTTAGTGGTTCTGAACTTGCTGTGAGGTCCCAGCTTACATTATACTGCATAGTATGCAGTACTATCCAAATACCCAGAAACTTAAACTTTACAAGTATTATCTTTTCTGCTAAGAAAAGAGAATATACTCTAACTGATACACATAGTGTATATTGATGAACTTCTGATATTATTAACTGCCAAGAACAGTAAGCAGTAAATTCATTTTTTTCCTGCTTTTAGTTTATTTTTCATTACTTTATTACTTTTATTACTTTATTCTCAAATCTGTTGAAGTACAACTTCTAGCTCAACGAAGACACTTGGTTAATGAAAACTTGCCCGACTTTCACAATTATGTTATTTAAATCCCACAAGATTGGGGCTTCCCTGGTGGCGCGGTGGTTGAGAGTCTGCCTGCCAATGCAGGCGACATGGGTTTGAGCCCTGGTCTGGGAAGATGCCACATGCCGCGGAGCAACTAGGCCCGTGAGCCGCAACTACTGAGCCTGCGCGTCTGGAGCCTGTGCTCCGCAACAGGAGAGGCCGCGATAGTGAGAGGCCCGCGCACCGCGATGAAGAGTGGCCCCCACTTACCGCAACTAGAGAAAGCCCTCGCACAGAAACGAAGACCCAACACAGCCAAAAATAAATAAATAAATAAAAATAAAATTAAAAAAATAAATAAATAAAAAATAAATCCCACAAGATTGCTTTTCACATGTCTTCAGAAACTCCTCACTCTGATGAGGGGCTTAGTTAGCCCACCTAAAGAATTCCCATGTGAATTAAGTGCCCTCAAACATAGATAACATGCCTCCTTCTGCAGCTTGTATGTATGACAAATAAGCAAAAGATGAGAGTCTGGTATGAGAGTGATGCTAAAATAGTAATTACTTGTTTGTAAGTCAGTCCAGTATTGTACGGGAAAGTGTTATGTTGAAACAAATAAATATTCTAAATCTTCACATTTAAAGACGTGCTGGCCTTCTAATGGAAATCCCAAACTAAAAGGTAATCAAAGGAAGTTAGTAATAATGGGGAAGATGATCTCAGTATTAATATTCACTCAACCATTTATATAAAATAAGACTCAAAATAAATTTCATCAGTGGAATTATTTTATCTGCTTATAATGTACTTGATATATCCTGTTGCATGTAGTTGGACTACGGAAATTAAAATGTTAAATTAAGCAGTGATTACCACGTCTCTCTCTAAAGCTATATTCGGTTGCACTAATAAATTTAGTTGGATGATAAAAAAGGAGATAGGAGGTAAGAAATTAGCATCCTTGAAATGTAAAAAAAATAACCATCGTGGAGAGGGACTATGGCTGTTCTAGATAAAAGTCTATATACTTGGAGCCAATTGCTGCCATTTGTTACTGTTAATTTAAAAATCTGTAAAAAAGCATCAAAATCAATTCAATTCAGTCTTAATGAGACAGCTCTAGCGAGATCCTATTCACTGTACCTATTCTAATTAGCATGACTATATCCTCACTGTCAACTCTGACAATACGCTTAACTAAATTACTGTTAATCCCGTAACATGGGATCATATTTGAGGTAGCAGCTCTAAAACAGAATTTGTACATTACTACTTTGATAATATAATAGCAAATGACCTCAGGGCTGGAAAAGAGCTGGTATGTGATTGTTTTCCCCAAAAAGGGAAACTGAGGCTCAGGGACACTTGGAGACTTGCTTCAGACCCACAGCTAAGAAGCATCCGGTGAGCAGGGCTTCAACACGGCTCTTTCCTCTCTGCCATCTCCCCAGAGAGAAGTGGCGCCCTTGGTAATCTTGTAAAACTACATGGAAGTCACAGGCTATCCCGTCTAAATTATTGATGACCAATAGCATTTGTTGAGACGCCACAGCAGAAGACCTCAGGTACCCCCGCGGAGGTTATTAAGTGTAATTCTTTGCTTTTTAATTGCCACTTAAGCTGAAATTACCACCTCTTCAAGGTGGATATGAAGATAATTCGGAGATCTAGTTGGAGCTGGGTGTCAACACACACGCTAATTGACCTTAATTCACACGTATTTCAAAAGTGATATGAAGGGTAAGGGATGAGGAAAATATGACAAATTAGAACTAAAAAAACAAAATGAAAATGACTGCTAAAAAGATGGTGTCAGCCAGTTCCATATTTTAGCTCTAAAATGTTTAATACGTCCCACACAAGAAACTGCAAGGTGAGTAACTTCAATATGCATGCCTATCAATGTTTACTCCAGCCTGGCTGGCACGGGAAATGCCGAGATGGGTGAGAACAGTCCTCGTTTTGAACTGGCACAATGTTACCATCTCAGTGTTGGGTTGGCATTACCCCTGTTTTAATTTCCTAAAGGCTGGAAGTTTGGAGAGCTGAGTTCAAGTGCTCCTGCTGCCTGAAGTCAATAAACCTTCTCCTGCCATACAATGAGGAGGCTGAACTTCAGGGGAGCGCCCACATTTGTTCACGTGGAACCTTTACTTTTCAGAAGAGAGCTTACACTTGAGTTGCAGTTGAAAAGCAGAAAAAAGGCAGTGCTGCTGGGGGAGGGGGGAGAGGGAGGGGGGACAGGACCACCTTCTGTCCACCAGGCCCACCCCTCCCTGGGCCCTGAAGGGTGAAAAGCTTGGGCCTGGATTATCATAGAGGGGCTCCAGCTGTGACAGCCCCTGAGCCCACTAATAACCATAGCGACAAGAGGCACTTGGGGGCCCTCACTGTGTGCCAAGCACTATACCCAACACGCGACACGTACGATCTCACTTAATCTTTATAATGACCTTGTGACATTTCACTAAAAATGCCATTACAGCCATATTCCAATATTCTGACGTTCGACCTCCCTCAACTAAACACGTTTTCCAGGTAGCAGTAATCAAAGACAAAAAAAAAAAAAGCACCAAGAAACTGCCTCTTTTATAAACGAAGAAAGGAATACTTACCTCACAAGGCTGATCTAAGGATTTAATGAGGGCATAAGGTCTCTAATAAAGAACCACAGGCATACTAAGGAAATAATGTTTTTTTAAAAAGATCTATCAAAATTGTGCTCCATCTAGCTACAGAATTCTAAGGGCTGGATTTATAGTTACTAAAAACTTCTACACTAGATTCCTGTGGATTAATGGTTCACTTCAAAAGCAGACACAAGCAAAAAAGCCAGCACAGAAGAATATATATACTGTAAAATTTCATTTATGTGAAAGACTAGAAAAGATACAACTATAACTAATCCACTGTGGCAGGAAGCAGGCCAGGGATTAATTGCCTAGGGGCTGGGCTATGGCAGGGGGCTGACTGGGGAGGGACCAGAGGAAACTTTCTAGGATGTTGGAAATGATCTATGTCTTGACTGGGGTGGTGGTTACACAGGTGTATACGCTTGTCAAAACTCACTGAACTTACACTTAAACTGGATGCATTTTGTTGTATGTAATCCCACCTTAATAAAGGTGATTGAGGGACTTCCCTGGTGGTCCAGTGGTTAAGACTTCGCCTTCCAAAGCAGGGGGTGCAGGTTCCATCCCTGGTTGGGGAGCTAAGATCCCACATGCCTCGGGGCCAAAAAACCAAAACAAAAAACAGAAGAAATATTGTAACAAATTCAATGAAGACAAAAAAAAAAAAAAATGAAGGTAATTGAAAAAAAGTAGTTCCAAGAAAAAAAAAAAAAAGCAAGTACAAAATTTCACAACCAAATATTTAACCAGATCTCTTTCCTCTTGCACGTTCTCAGTGGGACTGACCTACTATGTTGGTGTTGTGGGTTGAATTGTGTCCCCCAAATATTCATATGTTGAAGCCCTAACTTCAGAATGGTGCCTCAGAAGGTGACCTTATTTGGAAATAGGGTCATTGAAGGTGTAATGAGTTTAGATGAGGTCAAACTGCAGTAGGGTGGGCCCTAATCCAGTATGACTGGTATCCTTAGAAAAAGGGGAAACTTGGACACAGGCAAGCACACAGGGAGAACCCCATGTGAACACGAACGCAGAGATCGGGGTGACGTGACTATAAAGCCAAGGAACACCAAAGATTGCCAGCAAACCACCAGAAGCCAGAAGGCAGGATGCAACAGATTCTCCCATAGCCCTCAGAAGGAACCAGACCTGCCGATACCCACCTTATCTCGGACTTCTGGCCTCCAGAACTGTGAGATAATATATTTCTGCTGTTTAAGTCATTTAGTTTATGGTACTTTGCTATGGCAGCCCTAGGAAACTCAGCTGTAATTTTCTCAAGTTTAATCAAATCTTGATGGCATCTATCCCCCAGACAAGAGTCTACCAGACTCTGCTGAACAGCAATCTGCGTGGATCTCAGGAATAATAAAGGTTAGTGTTTCCTGAGCACTTACTATGTGCCACGTGCTTTACGTGAGTCAACTCATTGAATCTCTGCAATGACCCTAAAGTAAGAATTAATATAACACCATTTTCAGACAGAGAAACTGAGGTTTAGACAAGTGGGCTTCCCTGTTGGCGCAGTGGTTAAGAATCCGCCTGTCAAGGCAGGGGACACGGGTTCGAGCCCTGGTCCGGGGAGATCCCGCATGCCGCGGAGCAACTAAGCCCGTGCGCCACAACTACTGAGCCTGCGCTCTAGAGCCCGCGAGCCACAACTACTGAGGCCACATGCCACAACTACTGAAGCCTTTATATGTTAATATAAATGTTTCAGACATTATATGAAATTTCTAAAAATCTTATATTTGTATTTGTATGGAAATATGTATGGAAATATGTTAATATAAATGTTTCAGACATTACATGAAATTTCTAAAAATCTTATATGTTCTGGTATAATGTTATAAGTAATAATCCTAGTTATTACTTTAAAATGTATATCTCAGAAATAACTAATTTTCTTGTCAACTGCATTATTATGAACTTTCATCAAATCTTTAACAGTGGTCATTTTTAAGTCTTTTGTCATTTACAGACAGTTCTGGGTGTACTCTGATGCTTTTGCAAATATGTTCCTATAAAAGGCTTTCATCTTCAAGAAATTCATGGAAAAGACTCGGACAAGTACAGGTTTCTGGTAACTGACTGTACTGCTGAACTGAATGAATAAGCATTTTCAGATCTCTAATGAAAAACTGATGAACTCATAAAAGTGCTAACAAAAGATCAAGATAAAAAAAATTAATTACATGGGACTGAGTGAACTGATGAGGATGAGTATAATTTTTGTGACTTTCTGTCTGAATTAAAAAAAAAAAATCCCCAAAAAAAAAAAAAAAAGAATTAATATAACACCATTTTCAGACAGAGAAACTGAGGTTTAGACAAGTTAAGTAATTTGGCCAAGTCACAAAGCCAGTAAGTGGCTGAGAACCAAAGGAGATTTCAAGCATCTCCCACAGCTTGTCCACTGCTCCTTGAATCAGAAAATACTAGTGGTGGCTGATAGCCATGTGGGTATCTTTTGCAGTTTCTAAATTATTAAAGTTAAAATTATTTTAAATAGTACAAATAAATATACAGAGATGCATTTTTTTAAAGTTGCAAAAAAATTACATTTTCCCTGGTGACGTAGACTTGTGTTTCCCAAAATGTTATGAAAAGTAGTAGTGTTAGTTATCCCAGGTGGGGGAAGATGACGAGTTAATTCAAATAAATCTGGAAAACACTGAATTAAATAGTTTTCCTTACATAGGGTTTCAAGATGATGGCAATGTTCCCCCAAATGCACCTGACCTGGAAACCTTACTTTTTAGGAACCTATTGTAGAACCAGTGTTTCCCTTCATTTCCTCTGGGGAAAGTCCACTGTGTACAATGTCTTACTTTCTGTTCGAACTTGCTATGGGATTTGGCTACTACAAGACTCGATTTTTGCATCTATCAAAGGAGGATAATAATGTTTTATGGTCACGACGGGTTGTTGTCGGGGTCAAATTATATAATATACGTGAAAGGACATTAAAATCTGAAAAATCATAAACTTAAGGCAAGCCTTGAGTGGTTTTGTGAAAAACCTTACTTACCTGTATTTAACCCAGTTTTTCAGTTTGGAAAAATCGTGGTGGGGAGATCTGCCTTTACCTACTGCTGATTCTTCTTTGCTAATTTAAGAAAAGCTGCTAGCAGACTGGCAAAGGCCATTTGTGGAAGAAGGATAAAGGTTTAGGTGATGGAACTGTGGCTGGCGCCATTCAGAACCACCCCCGGGCTCCGGGGTCTGCCCGCTCTCACTGGAACCCAGCTGTAGCAGGGTGGTTCCAAGCAGGGAACAGACTGGAAGCTGCAATCCTGGAACACCTCAGCCGAACAGGATTTGAGGGCTTCAGGAGCTGCACTGGACACAACGCTGGGGGGCAGGGAGGTATTAACTCACGAGCTTGCCAGCTGTTACCTTGGTGGCTTCTAATGCAAATGCCCTGAGATCACCAGCTGGAGCATCCCCTAGGGGCTACCAGGAGGTGAGGCGCTCACCCTAACATCTGTATGAGGATGCTGGTCCTCACCTGCACAAACTGCCTGCTTTCCAGCAGGGGGCCTGAGGACAGCTCCCAGGCCCACCTCTCCACTTTCTCGTGGACCACATTTGCCTGCTGTAGGGGCCAAGATGAAGGCACTCACGAGCACCTCAAACGCTTTCAGGTTTTGGTGAGAGAGAGAAGAAAAGACTCCAAAAGATTCCCCAAGAGTATATACATAACCAGAATATTCAAGGTTCTGTTTTATTTCCAAAACAATCTGTCTCTCCAGATAGAATGAGCTCCATTGTACTGTACATATGATTTTAATTTTTTCCCTTAGCAACGATTTGTATTACTTATGTGAACCCCCAAATTCACTCATGCTCAGGAATCAATATCCCAATAATAATATCCCATTATTCCATCTTCTTTCTATGTCGTCTGATTTTTACCCAAACCTTTGAGTAGCTGCCATACACCCAAACGTTTAAGAAAGCACTACCTTTCAAAACACATATGGGATGCATGCAATATATTTGAATACGCGTATTAAATGGCTGAATCATAAGAATTTGTAAGAAAATGTAACAGTGGCCGTCTCTAGGGAGGAAAGTGGGGAACCGGAAGTCAGGAGTAGGAGGCAAGGCCGTTTTTCATGGCATATTTAAAAAATCTAATATGCGCATGTGTTAAATTATAAAACATTCTTTAAATTAAGAAAAGAATCTAAAGACACAAAACCACATATGCCCTTCCAGACTTATTTGTTAGAGCCACGACTTTTACTCTTCCCCAAACAAAATGCCTTGATCTCACTGTTTATATGTACTGCCTGGATAAACTCTGCCCAGAAAGGCCCTCTGGAAAGAATGCTGAGTATCAAAAGAGTTCATTTCCCTAAAAAAAAAAATCTCTCTCCTATAAAACCCAGCCAATACCAGGCACTCTTCCCCAGAGCCTTCCTTTGATGAGGCTGGCAAGGAGCAGAATTACCCAAACAACTTTTAAATCTTGGCTTATTTCTCACCGTGCATCTCTTTCTACCCATAAGGACTTTCCACAAGGCCTCCGGGTTAAGAGGAAGATTCGGCTAGCAAAACCTTTGCAGCTGGGGGCTTCAGTGTGCCAGGCCTTGTGCCAAGCGGGGTACAGACACCCTTGCATGAGGCCGCCCTGCTAGTAAGCAGCCAGGACAGATCACGTGCAGTTTAGAGGTCAATAACCTGCTTCAGGCCGCAGACACTGCACCAACGCGCGTGCGCTGGTCCGCTTTGCGATCTGCTTCGTCCCGTGCTAAATTCTGGGACATGATTACCCTGTGTAAGCCGGTGTCCCTATCTCCCCACTGCCTCCAGTAAGGTCCGACCTACTGTCTACCTCATTCTCTTCCTGGCAACCCAGAATTAAACTAACCTAACCTGCATTTCCCAAAGATTTCCCAAAACTTTTGCACACGCTGTTCCTTCTGCCTGAAAACACTCTTCCCAGGGTGGGTCTCTTCGTGCCCCATCTAAGTGGCCCCGCGTGCCCATAACCACCTGTCATGTCCCCAGGGTTTCATGTTCTGTAGAACATATCCGACTATATGCTACCATATTGCTACTGTATCCCATTTTCTTGCTGTTTCCTATTTCCCCTTTCCGTCTGTCTCACCCCCTAGACTATATAAGCTGGAGGAGAGGCTTCGTCCTCGGCAGTCTGACGGACAGTTGTCCTTTCCAGGGCCCACGCAGCACCTGCGGGTAGGTGTTTAAGAGTAGTTGAGACATATGCAAATGATTTAGGTATCTCTAAGCTCCACCCTCCCAGGGCGGGGCCCTCCGTTTACACAATCCTGGATGTTGGAGACCAGTCTTTGAGAGCATTTTCCTCTGCGTGGGAAGAAAAAAAAAAATCCAAGAATGCACAAAATTGTGAGTTAGCCAAATGTGAGGAGAGACCAGCAAGGAAGCAGCCCTTCCTTGACACTTCTGGGCACCGGGGAGCGACTGGACAAGGGGCACCGTGCCTCACGTGCACGATGAACCTCCGGGGGGGCCTCGATTCATGGGATTCAGGAAATCCGGGGGGGGGGGTACCTTCCAGCTCTATGAGGCTGTGGTCGACACCGGTGTTCCCAAACAGGGCACCGTGCATCTTCTTGCTTCTAAATAGTTCTGGATGTTTTAGTGAGTATTAGAATATACAGCTAGCACATCAAACCTGTGATTTCGTGGCTACTGTCACTTGGGATGAGTGGAAATAGTCAGGAAAAATGCCAGGTAAACATGAACACTGGCGAAACGAGAAACATCAAAAGTCACGACGTCCTTGCATTGCGACGTCGGAGAAGCGATCCCCACTTTACAGCCCCACCCCGTCTCCTCCAAGGCATCCAGAGGGATGTTGGAAACCGAGATGACCTTCGTAAAGCCTTGGTAATGGAAACACAATGCGAGGATCAAGAAGCTTAACGCCCAGGGGGCTCTTCTCTGAAGCACTGGTATTTTCAGTCCAATTCTCCCTGCACATTTTGGGATTTTTTCCCAACAGTTTTCAAACCGCGTAATTTACAATGACCAGTTTCCCTAGGCTTTAAAGCAACATATTTTCTGCACAAAGTAGCAATGAGTAAAAAGCAGAGCCCTGAACGCTAATACTTTAACCCCTTAATCCCCAAACTACCTTTCTCCATCTCTTAAGGCCCCTGCTGCCAACATTGTTGCCAGTACCTTTAAGAAGCGCTACTTCTCTGCTTCTCCTCCGGCCCTTTAGGAACAGAAATCTACTCTGCAAGACTCAGGAGAGGCCCAGAACACTTCCTCAGCTGGCTGCCCTGTGGTGGTTTGGGAGGGCCAAGGGTGAATCTCTCTGCTCTCCTGGCCACCCCGCAAAGAAACGGAAAAAAAACTTTCCTTGAAATGTTAACTACAGAGAGCTTAAAAAGTAGGGCAGGGAATACTTGCAGAGAGGAGAATAAAGCCAGAATTAGATGTCATTGCTTTAAAATCATAATTCCAGGTCAGGGACTGAATTTTTCTTTTAGGTACAAAAGTACTCAAAACCCAAACAAAGCTGTTATTAAGGTTCTATCAAGATCTTCAGAAGGAGAGACTGAAAATCTAATTGCTATGCTTACATGGAAGAAGATGGCTGCAAACAAGCCAACAAACACACATAGAAATAAATAGAGGGGAGGGTGGGATGAACAGGCAGAGCAGAGGATTTTTAGGGCAGTGAAACTACTCAGTATGATACTACATGGTGGATGCATGTCATTGGACATTTGTCAAATCCCATAAAATGTACAACACCAGGAATGAGCCCTAATGTACACTATGGAGTTTGGGTGCTCAGGAAGTGTCAGTGGAGGGTTACCAATTATAACAACGTACCATCAATAGTGGGGCAGGCTGTACTGTGTGGGACATGGTATCCGTGGGCACTCTCTGAATTTTCTGCTCTGTTTCCTTGGGCATCTAAAACTGCTCTAAAAAATAAAGTTTATCAATTAAAAAAAAACAAATTTAAAAAATTACACTTGTTGCAAGTCACAGTAATTTTTCCCCTAGAAAAAAGCCAGTGAATAGAAGCCTGAAATCTAGAAACTCTCTCTGCACATGCACAATACTCGACATCAGTTCAAGTGATGCCAAAAAAGCGCCCATCTTCATGCTATGAAACTTGAGACCCAGCACGTTCATTCTCGTGCAACTTGTTCATTCCCTCCCTGGCTGAGAAACATTTTCGGACAGTGTTCCTATTTTATCTAGCTTTCCTTTCGATAAAATGGGCCCCTACCTTGAATGTGATCCTCCACTTTGTCACTGACTCAATTAAAACACAAAGGATGTTCTCCGGTTGAATGAGGAATGCCCTTGAAGTGGGAGCCAGGATCTTTTAGGACCAGGATCCCAGACTCCCTGGGGAGCACGGTGGGCCAGATGGAGGAGGAGGGGCTCTGAGGGCCGGCAGGGGAGCTGAGGTCGCAGTGTCATCTGCGTCTAACCTGGGTCAGTGTTTTCCTTCTGTGATTTTAGAAAAGTACATAAAATATTAACAAGACCACCACAAACCTGCCACCTCATCTGTCCTCAGGGACTCCCCCGCCCCCCTCCTTCCTGCTGTCGACTCCTCCTCATCAGCATGTAAACATGCTCCTGTGTCTCTCATGTTAAAAATATATAAAACCCCCCACAAACTCGTCTCCAGCCCCAGCTCCCTCCAGCTCCCGCTCTCCTGACCCCTCTCCTGGACAGTCAAACCTGAAAGCAGCCCAGCTGTTCCCCTTTCCTCGCCTCTCTTCCCTCCCTCGGGTCCCTCCATATGGCCTCTGCCCACTGCCCACCACCCCACAGAACTGCTCTGCAGAGAAGCCTGAGGACGTACACCATGGTCTCATCTTACCGGAAATCTCAGCCGCATTAACAAAGCCCACTACTCCCTCTGGTCCCAATACACTACAACCTACCAGTGCCCTCTGCCCCCCTGTCTTTATGCCAGCACCCCCCTTCTCTACCCTTCTACCCGATATTCAAGTTTCTTAGGGCTCTCTTTTATTCTCCAGCTAGGATTTCTTTCTAAAGCAAAATAATCCACCCCAAGTGGCTTCAATTATCATCCACAAACTGGTGAACTTCCAAATATTATCCTCCAGACCACTTTTGCCAGACCTGTTTATCTACCTGCTTAGCCAACATTCCCCTCGGGTGTCCCAGAGCCTCTCAAATCCAACATCTCCCAAGCAGAACTCACCTTCTACCCCAAGGGCTCGCCCCCGCAGGGGTCCCTGTTTCAATATGTAGCACCACCATTCACCTGTCCATCACCTGAACTCCTGTCCCCCGGACACTGACGTCCATGTCCCATGGAGTACACCACCCATATATTTCTGGGAACCATCTACTACTTCTCCCCCCTCCCGCTACTGCTGTCTTAGTCCCTGGACACCGTCACCTCTCCCTTGCTCTAGTTCCTCTGCAATCCAAGGTCCACATCTCTCAACCAAAGAGAACTTGTTAACAAAACAAAACAAGGCAAATAAGTTGAACCCTGTCCTGCTTACACCCCTTCCACAACTGCTTACAGCCCTTCCACAACTGCCCCGACCACAGATGAGGTTTGAAACCTTTAACACGGTCTAGATGCCACAGCGCTGGAGCCGAACCCTTCAGCTTTCTCTTTCACCCCGTCCCCATCACTCTATGCACAAAGCCCACAGACTTCCTTTCTGTTCTGGAATATTCTGGAATGAACCATGCTCTTTCCCATCACGGGTGTTTGCTCACACACCTCCCTGTGTCTCCCTGTGTCACCTCCCTGTGTCACGTCGCTCAGATCAAATTCCTTCCTCCCTTCTCTGTTCTCTCTACACCCCCTTGAAGTGAAAACTAGGAGTAAAGCCCAAGGGAGAATAAGAACCAAGAGAAATAGGTAAGTTGAAAAAAAGCACCAAGAAGGAAAAACAGACAGTTTGGTTTATATCCCTTTACTAACTGTACTTTGCCCTCTCAGACAGTATTCTTTAAGTTTAAAAGAAAACGTAACCCAAGGAGGTTGTGCCTAAGCCAGAACAGATATAAGTTCTCAACCGGAATTAAATAACTGTGAGGGCACTGATTTTATTTTCTGTATCTGTGATCAATCAAAAGGCGTCTGGAGTCCATGATCAAATCTCATAAAAGATAAAATGGGACTTCCCTGGTGGCACAGTGGTTAAGAACCTGCCTGCCAATCCAGGGGACACGGGTTTGATCCCCGGTCCAGGAAGATCCCACACGCCACAGAGCAACTAAGCCCGTGTGCCTCAACTACTGAGCCTACGCTCTAGAGCCCTCGAGCCACAACTATTGAGCCCACGCGCCACAACTACTGAAGCCTGCATGCCCTAGGGCCTGCGTGCCGCAATTACTGAGCCCACGCGCCGCACCTACTGAAATCCCTGTGCTCTAGGGCCCATGTGCCATAACTACTGAGCCGACATACCACAACTACTGAGCCCACGTGCCACAACTACTGAGCCCATATGCCACAACTACTGAAGCCCCTGCGTGCTCTAGGGCCCATGTGCCACAACTACTGAGCCGACACACCACAACTACTGAGCCCATGTGCCGCAACTACTGAAGCCCCTGCGCTCTAGGGCCCATGTGCCGCAACTACTGAGCACACATGCTGCAACTACTGAAGCCTGTGCACTCTAGAGCCCGTGCTCTGCAACAAGAGAAGCCACTGCAATGAGAAGCCCGCACACGGCAATGAAGACCCAGCCAAAAATAAATAAAATTAAAAAAAAAAAAGAAAAATGGTATTAGTGACAATAGTCATTGATATTTCCTAATACAGTATATGATACATCCTAATATTGATAGAATTAACATAGGAGAGCAAGAAGAGGCAGAATAACCACAAAAGCCCAATGTAGACAACTGGACAGACAGACAAGCAAAAGGAACTCTTTTCCCTAAATCCAAATTATAACACTGACCCCCTAAAGTTGGAGTCCCCTCCCTAAGAATTTCGCAGTTGTGCACTGTCAACTCTATAATTTGAGCAAATACTACATATTGGATGGTTCTACGAAATCAAACGGATTCCTTTGTAAAAGGGTTTCTCTTAGTTGTTATGGGGTTGGAGCCAGGGAAAGGCAGAGGAGAAATGAGGGCTCTGGGGGTAAAAAAAAAGAAAGAAAAGAAAACCTGTGTAGGCCTGAGGTGGAGAGGTGAACACTAGTCCAGACCTAAAGCACAGAATGGGCTGAAGTCCAGGTGTGGTGACCTCGGGGCAAGTCCATCTTCGTCTCGCCCCACCGTCATCCCCAGAGGGCACAACTCACCAACCAGACCTGCACCTCTACTAGGACAGCACCGCTACCACCACTGCATTTAACTTAGCTGCTGATTTATTTGGCTGTATGTGATCCCTGTCGTGTGCTAAGAAATCAACAGAAGAGAACAAACTGCTTCTGCAGCATATGCAGGACAGAACTCGATTTAATCTTCAGGGCACTGTCTTAATCATCTGACCTTCAGAGCACAGCACAGTGCCAGGCACACAGTAGGTGTGCCACACATATTTAAGGAAACTTTTCTTCCGTATGTGCCATTGGAGGAGCTTTTTATTTCTAAACTTCACAGCTGAAGAATTAGTTTTCATTTTTTCAAATGAGAGTAAAATATTTAGACCCGTTCTGCTCAAGGCTAGGAGGGCAAAGATTATAAATTCACCTTTATTGTTATTACAGAATATTTTTATTCATTTCTACAAATACTTTTGAGCACCTAAAATGTGCCAACCACTGTGCCAGGCACTGAGAATAGAGCAGTGAGAAAAGGAAGCAACGTCCCAGGAATGGTCCTTATGCAAAGGGTCCAATGAATAAAAATCATGAAAATATTAACTCTCACTTTAAAAAATATTCAACCATTAGTTTCTGAGAGGCTACTCTGCATACAGCAAATAAAAGAGGAAACAACCCTAAACCAGTAAGAAAATTTCAACCGCAGGTTGAGATACATTAAATCAGATACACTACTTTATACATCACATTAAGTTGAATATTGTAGAAAAAGACATACATCCTTGAAACATAAATCCCAACCAGGAATGGCAACAGACACTAGAAAGTATACCAAGGTATGGTTAACTAAACAGCCTGACCCAATAACGGAATTCACATCGAGGACAAATGAGGGCTCCAAAAGAGAATTCACTCAGTGTCTTTCAACTGCGATCTAATTTACAAACATTTGATTTGTAAAATTTTGATTTGCAGACATTTTTGCCAGGATGGAATCATAGGTTCTTAGGGCAGAAGGGATTCTCAAGATCACCTGACCAGGTATTCCGGTAATGCCTGTCTCATCAAGAAGGACTTCTCATAAATTGGTTTAGGTAAGTTAGACTAACACCCAGTGAGGTGAGGGCAGTAACCAGCAGCCGTGCCAGGTGATCTCACTCTCAAATGCTAATCCCACGATCCTTCAGCATCACAAATATGGACTAACAAGTGCCCACCCATGTTGATATTTTCTTTTGATTCCATCAATAATACCTTGGCTGCTTTCTAGTATAGGAGTGGGGAGAAAAGCACAGATTTTCTGACAGATATCCTCAGTGAGGCAGTGTGGGGAAGTATGTCCCTGAGAGAAAGACCCCAGTCCTCTGAAGGCATGGGAGGACCTTGCCCGGGATGGGAATCAACTGAATAAAGTCTGAAACTAACACATCGTAAGGGTTGCACATAACCTAGCAAGTGAGAAGAGGGGGCTTTGTTGACCAGGAAGGAGATTCTGAGCCTATGAATAAGGAGCGCTTCCTGACTTCTGGATCGGATTCTGCTACCCATCTCTCTGGACTTCCGTATCCTCTCCCTGCCTAACGAGCTGAGGTGCTCAGATGTGCTGTCTGCCCTGAGCTCTTAAGAAACGATACTAAGACCTGTTCTATACAGGTTACCGTCCTTCCCCTAACATCGGGTTGGCCAAAACGTGCGTTCGGGAAAAACCCGAACGCATGTTTTGGCCAACCCAGTATTTTAATTAGGGAAACTATAAGTCTGATTTAAAAGTGCCCACCTGTACCTGGAAGAGTGGACAAGACCAGTCACGGGTCCGTCTGCGCTGGGCTCATGCAGAGCCTCCTCTGGGATTAGGAGGTCCCCTGCGCTCAGTGTGTGTGGCCCGCTCCTCTGCGGGTGGGACCCAACTGATGGAGAAGGAGTAGCCCCCCAGTCACTTCAGTCTATTTCAATGATACTCTTGTTGGTTTTAATGTCTGTCTCTCCCACTTGAATGTCAAGTCTATGAGAAATGAGACCTTCTGTCTTGTTCTTTACTGGGTTGTCTGTGACTGGCACATAGTAGGTACTCAATATTTGTTGATGGGAATCCCCTGGCAGTTCAGTGGTTAGGACTCCATGCTTTCGCTGCTGAGGGCCCAGGTTCAATCCCTGTTCGGGGAACTAAGATCCCACAAGCTGCGTGGCGCAGTCAAAAAAAAAAAAATTAATATTTGTTGAATAAATGGTCAAGTGAGAGCCCTGGGATACGCCCTGAGTTTGCCATTTACTAACTGAACTTCCTGGGGCAGGCTACTTAATCTTTCTAGGGTACAAGATTGTTATGCGATTGGATCGAATCATGTATGCTGAGTATGTATGGTAACAAGTTCCACACATATGTGTTAGCTACTGGATGGATCACGGGGACGAATTCTTCAGGAATGAGATGTGTATCTTTGGTAAAGGCAATGCATTGAAGGCTAATAATCTAATTATAATCCGTACTTCATGATGCAAATAATATTTACTGACTTCATTTCTAAACATGTTGGTATAAACTAAATTAAGACTAAAATGTGAAATATTTGATGATTTATGTCAGTTGAGCAAGTACTTTATTGCCACGTCGGAAAAGAGAGTTAAAAGCATGACATAGTCTCTCAAATTAGCACTTTGACACAAAGAGTGCCACTGTTCTATTTAATACATTGCCAGAAAGTTTCATATTCTTTATTGTATCTGGATGAGATCTTTTCTGGTTGTAAAGTGGCCATGAGAATGTTTTTAAAACTATTATTAAAAAAACCCAAAAAACAAAACCTGCAATTTATCATCTGGTCACATGTATTGTTTTTAATGATAAAAGTTTAAAAGATCTCAGTTCCATATTCTATACGATTAAGATATTTTGTTTATTCAAATCAATTTAGAATATACTTTACTAGAATCACGACACTCTAATGAAAATTACAAATAAAAAGAGATCAATTTCTATAAATTTATTGCTTATAATTAAAAGAAATCAAATTGTGTATTTTTTAATGAGATGGATAATTTTATTGAACACTGAAGACATATTGTCAATACTTGTAAGCCATTTCAACTTTTTTCTAAGATCTACTTAAAAGGTAGTCCAAAATTAATCCGTTAAACATTTTATATATACTTAAATTATCCTCTTCATGGTATAAAGGAGAGAATAAAAGCTTGCAGATTTAATTTTATTTTTATACTTCAGTGAGTTATACACTGGCTCAAACAGGGATACCTAGAATTTAATACACATTTTTCTCTTTTATTATTTGCCTTTTTGTTATCGTTATTTTGTTCTTACCATAGATGTGGGTCCTCCAGCTGGTTTCTTTGCATATTTCCATTCTTTCACCTGTGTTTATAAATATTTTGTGGGTTTTTTTTTTTTTTTTTTGGATCCACGGTCTTAGCTTTAAAAGAGAATATTGAGGATCAGCTGGAAATTGTATACAATCCCTCTACTTTTCCTCTAGCCTGTCAGCAATCTCTAACCAATCGAAATTTTTTTAAAGCTGTCAGTTATTGAGCACTTACTATGGGCTTTTACCACTCACAACTGGAGTGCAGTCAGCCCTCCATATCCATGGGTTCCCCATCCACAGTTTCAACAAACCGCAGATCGAAAATATTGGAAAAATCATTCCAGAAACTTCCAAAAGGCAAAACTTGAATTTGCCATGCACCAGCAATTATTTACATAACATTTACATTGTATTTATAATAGTATTTGTGTTTATAACTATAACAATACATTGTATTTACAACTACTTACATGGCATTTACGTGGTGTTATGATAAGTAACCCAGAGATGATTTAATGTATAAGGGAGGGTGTGTGCAGGTTATATACAAATACTACACCATTTTACATACGGGACTTGAGCATCTGCAGGGGTCCTGGAACCAATTCTCCAAGGATACCGAGGAAAAACTGGATTCCCATTCTTCCCATCTAACAGATGGGAAACTAAGTAACTTGCCCAAGGGTAATTCAGAGTTATTATTCTCTTAGCTTTAACTTGGTCTGCCCTTTGGTAAGTCTAATTAGAACTGATGGAGAATGCTGGGTTTGCTCCAAATGTCCAGTAAACTTGGAGGTAACTTGGCTACTTCCCTCCCCTTTACTTTTCTGCTCCTGTGCCTTTTCCCTGTCTCCTTTTTGCTCCCGTGTCACCAAAGTATCCTTGAAACCTTGTGTTATCTGCTGTCACCAGTGA
The DNA here is from genome assembly GCF_965194805.1 of Balaenoptera borealis. Taxonomy (NCBI): domain Eukaryota; kingdom Metazoa; phylum Chordata; class Mammalia; order Artiodactyla; family Balaenopteridae; genus Balaenoptera; species Balaenoptera borealis. The sequence continues at coordinate 48,926,083 of NC_138875.1, read as the reverse complement.
AAAGGGCTACATGTCGGTGGTGGTCACTTCCCAGCGATGTTCCTGCAGGGAGAAGTCGGGTGGCCCCAGGTCAGCAGAGCCCGGGCAGCTCGCCCATGCAGTCTGGGCGGGAGCTGGCGGCCAAGGGCCGCTGCGAGGAAAAGCCTCTGTGGGCAGCCTGTTGTCCTGTGCCAAGAGGTACAGACTTGCCCCATGAAGCGGCTTAGTATCATTAACATCTTCCATTTGGCGGGCACTTCACTGTCATTTTTATTGGTTCTTTTTACTAGCCATACCTGCATCAGAGCTGTGTTCACTTTTTGTTTTAATTAAGTGCTCTGGCTGAAGTGGGAAAGACTGAAGGCCTTGGGGAGCTGGTCTTCAACTGCCAACCAGTCAGGGATCAGACAGAACTGTGCAGCTCCCCTTGGGGGTCAGCCCTCAACCACTGCAGAAAGGGTTCCAGGAGCTTGGCTTCACTGTAAGGAAAGATCCCCCAGTCAGTCTGGCTAGAGCTGTCAGTCACTGATGTCTGGAGCCTGTGCTGGGCCATTCTATTTCACCCTAATCCAGAATGTTCCCTTGGATTGTCCTGAAACACCAAAAGCATGAAAATCACATTAAGCCTCTTTTAGTTTTTAAAAGACACATCCATCCACATGCTTGTGCTTCAGGGTCCTTTTTTTTTCTTTCTTTCTTTAATGCCTAACTGCACTTCTTTTATAACTTCAGCTAGGGAATTCCCTGGCGGTCCAGTGGTTAGGGCTCTGTGCCCTCACTGCCGAGGGTGCGGGTTCAATCCCTGGTCGGGGAACTAGGATCCCACAAGCCACACGGTGCAGCCAAAAAAACCAACAAAATAAAACTTCAGCTATAAATGACAGCCCCCAAAGTAGCACTGTAAAAGAGGCCTGGACCTGGACTTGGAACTTCACTCCTCAGTGGTGAGGTGAACTTGAGAAACTGCCTAACCTCTCTGAGGGTCAGTTTTTCTCATCTGTAGGATGGGTATAATCACAGTTCCTCCCCTCCCCCTTCAGCTTGCTTATACTGTGTGTACAGAGTATCACAGGAGTTATCACACATCGGGGTTTATCTTTCAGGTTACTTGTCTGCCCCCTCCACGAGACTGAGTCCTCCAAGGACAAGGAATTTACCTGTGCCCGCACCATCTATCTAACCCAGTATCTGATACTACAAAGGGCCCTGCAAAGCTTCCTTAGAATGAAGTCACATACAAGAAAGCCGTTTGCAAATCGTTAAGTACTATTCTCATGTACCTTAGTAATTGATTACTCGTTGTATGGTCCCAGACTGGAGATGTGAAAGAAATACTGCTGGGTACCAAAGGAGCCAGGCTTTAGTAATTCAAAGAGCTGGAACTGAAATGTAAACTAGGACACAGTACCAGTTCTGAATTTCTTTGGGTTATTACATAAATACTCAGTCTTAAAACACGTGGATTAACACAGGGTGAACATTTAGAGGGGCTGACATGGAGAGAGATGTGGCAGCCTACGTCGTGCTGGGACATCTAAAAGAGTAGTATACTAAGGCCTTCCCAAGAGAGATCAATGTCACAGCAACGAAAAGGCTTACATTTTGACAAAGCAAGATTTTATTTCTTCTGAGTTTTTACATTTTCTCCTCACACACTTTTAAGGCTTAAATGTTTAGTCTTTCAGTTTGGTCGGGCCACCTTCGGTCCCATTTCTTAGAAAGTAATACACACTGTTTACTACCCAGGCTTTACTTGTGAACAGTCATTAGATGGTACAAGACCCTCGTCCTCTCCATTGGGTCCTCCTTCTGACTTGCCCCAGGTATTCCCACTGTCGTTTCTCCAGCATCTTAACTATTTCTAAGTTATACTTTACCTCCAAATTCCTGCCCTTGCACACAGTAAGTGCTCAATAAATGAATCCTATTTTCAGAGCTTTTCTGTATAGCAGTCTCCTTCATCTTGACTGTTCTCAGATCATCACTCACATCCCAAGAGGTGGTACTAAAATACATCACTTGAGATAGTAGTTAAATGCTATGAATAGGATCTAGGATTCCATGATCCTCTTCATAAGTTTAAAAACATAAACTTGAGAAACATACCTTGAACTTTACCACCCCACCCGTAAAATAATCCTGAAAATAGTGAAATCACCAGCACTATGAATATCCTACTGTTAATTATAAAAATTCAACGTGTGAATGAACACCACGTTGAGAAGAAAAGAGAATGAAGCTAGCATAATCCGTTTTCTAATATTCTTGTTATACTTTTATTTAGGTCTGTGTGTTTCTGCAGCAACATGCTTTCCACTGTAAAGTAAATATTCTGCCAGTCTTTTTTTTTTCTGGAGTAAAAAACAATGAGATATTTGTTCAAGATGGAAAGAAAATATCTAAAATCTATTTATATATAATTCTGTCAGAAAAAAAGTCACAAAATAGAAACCAACATTCCAGATGAGCTGGCTTAATGAAATTAATAGAATTATTAATTAAAGCTATAAATAATTAATTAATTTAATTAATATAATTCTCAAACCCACAAACTTATACTACTGGGAATATGGTGGCTGAATACTGATTATTTGAAAAGCAAACTAAATTAGAGGTGACAGATCCCTACATCATCACAGCAATCGTTTCTACTTTATAAGAGTGCTCGCTTTGTCAAACTAAGAACAAGTCAGAAGAGGTCATTAACTGGTCAGCAATGCTGCATCAGAACACCAACCCAGGGGCTTCCCTGGTGGCGCAGTGGTTGAGAATCTGCCTGCCAATGCAGGGAACACGGGTTCGAGCCCTGGTCTGGGAAGATCCCACATGCCGCGGAGCAACTAGGCCCGTGAGCCACAATTACTGAGCCTGCGCGTCTGGAGCCTGTGCTCCGCAACAAGAGAGGCCGCGATAGTGAAAGGCCCGCGCACCACGATGAAGAGTGGCCCCCACTTGCCGCAACTAGAGAAAGCCCTCGCACAGAAACGAAGACCCAACACAGCCATAAATAAATAAATAAATAATTAAAAAAAAAAAAAAGAACACCAACCCATTACCCTGATTCTGCAGCCTATTCAAAGCATATATTAGTACCCATCAACTTCAAGTAAAACTTCTATTGATTTTATATAGTCTCCAGGACAGAAGTTAAGAATTAGAAAATTAAAAAAAAAAAAGGAATTAGAAAATTATAATCCAATTATGCATTAGGGAAATGCAAACAACATAACAGAAGATCTAGCCAAATACAGGCCCTACTTCTAGAATACTGGAATTAAAATTTATGAAAGTCATTACAAAGAATAATGCTAGTTAAATGCCAGTGAACTATTTTTACTCTTTTTATATGAAATGTACAAATTTCGGAGGGGGGGTGATAGTGGCAGCGGTGCCTCTTACGACCTTATGTAAAACACTTGAACATTCTCACCAATATTGCCATCATCTGTTTAGTACTTCCAGTATATTTTCTCAACGTCTGTTTACTTAAAGTTGTATGGAATGACATAATAAGCAATAAAATCTGAATTACACCCCCCCAAAAAAAAACTTACGGAAGTCATTGCCATAACGACCTTCATAATGTTTTAAGAACCCCAGTATTATGACTGCTCCCCTAATCCCAAACCATTCCAAATAAAATTTACTCTTGTGAAGAGCTGTCAATCACCTTCTAAGCCAACTTTTGTGAATCCCCTGGAGTTTGGGCAGCAATTATGCCCCTCAGAGAGTGCCCCCTACCCCCTCTAGCAATGGGAAGGGTCTGCAGAACAAACTTAGAAGAAGCTGTGGGGCTAAATCTCAAAGAAAAGTAGAGGGGAGAGAAACCAGCTTTGGTATAAAGCATCTGCCTGGATGGGCTGTCTGAGGTGACAGTGAGAGGGAGGGGGCCTGGGTGAGCCACAGTGCCAGAGGCCTCCTGAGATTGCCCATCTCCTAGGAGACCAGAGGGGGTGCTACTGGCCCAAGGCAACAGACACCCCAGAAGGAGACACGGCAGAAAGGCCCCTGCGCAGCACCTGGACGACCTATTCACAAGAGAAACACTGAAGACTGGGACTGGGACTTTATCAGCAAGATCAGCCGTTTTTCATACGTCACACATTCTGTGCTAAGATAATAAAAAGATAGAAAACGTTCATCGGGCACTTCTGTTTTAAGCACTTTTTAAACAGTAATTCATTTAACGCTGACGACCCTAGGAGGTGAGTATGACCAGTGTCGCCATCTGACCCAGGAGGAAACTGAAGACCAGGTTGGTTCTGGGCAGAGCTGAGCTTTGGCCCTGGAGTCTACTCTTAACATGTTCTATGTGATGGGGCTTCTCAAAAGAGGCTGATACTGTCCCCAGACTCGTCAGAGGCTGGGACCACACACAGCAAAATGGAAGCATGTTAAGTACTGGAAATATTCTTCTGTGTTCCCAATTTTTTTTTTTTTTTTTGCTGCATTTTAACAAGTTCGCTCTTCTTAAGTTGCTCCAGGAAAGCACCTCAGGCAGTGATATGAATCTAATGTCATATCATCTTCTCTTTAATGGATTCTTTTATTTGAACAGTTAAGAATTTTGGAATCAACAGACCATGGATTTAAAAGCAGACTCTGAAATCTGACAGTTCTGGACTCAAATCCCAGCATAGTCACTAACCAGTTGCTGGACCTTCAGTAAATTAAGTCAACATCTATTCACAGACTCTTCCTTTGTAAAATGGAAATAATAACCATAACTCCTGGAAGGACTGTGTGAGGATTAAAGGAGACCACGTAGCCCACTGTTCCTGAGCGATGCAGAGGCTGCCGGTCGGGGGACCACTTTAAAGCCCTCTGTTCGTCTTGGCTATTATTCATGATGACATTCCACTTCCTAACTACAGAGTCAGTTAGAGGCTGGGACAGTTGACGTGAGACTCTTCGAGGAGGGAATCGCGTTTGTCTCTGGACTGCAGCCCAGTGAAATGGCAGCCTCGGGGCCGCGCGCTCCCTCCCTTCACTCCTGCGTGGATCTGGTCCAAATGTCCATTCCCTGACCCAGAACAGCGAAGAAGCCAGGATGGTGAAACGGTTCACCTATGTTAAGTTCCTTAAAAACCACATGGCAGGGCCTTCCCTGGTGGTCCAGTGGTTAAGACCACGCTTCCAATGCAGGGGGCGCGGGTTCAATCCTTGGTTGGGGAACTAAGATCCTGCCTGCCGCGCCGCAGCCAAAAAAACCCCAAAACCAAAAACTACATGGCAAAAGCCACAGCAAGTTTAGGTATCAAAACTAATCCACAAGCTTAAGAAACGTGGTGGAAAGAGCCCTTATGGGACCCGGTGCTAAAAATAACAGTTCCCTTTGTCTTGTGTTAAGAGAGGAAGGATGGGGACTGAGCGGTGAGACCGTGGACTGAGTTACCCTGGACTGGGGACATGTAGTTAAAACTAGAAATCGATAATTACAAGCTTCCAAACTAGTCTTGACATTCGGTAACCCAATTATCACAAAGGAAGCAACACTTATCTCTGTCATTCTCCGGCATTCCTTTCCGAATTCCTCTTTCTTCCCAGAAGCCTACAGCCTAAGGATCTCTTAAATCTGTCAGCCCTTTGTAGGTAGCACATTTTTGCCTCCTTCCTTACAGACCGGATCAAACCGCCCATCTGCCAGGGTTCACTGCCAGGTGATCAGGGGAAAGCAGTAATTCAGGGTGTGAAGGAGTCTAGACACTCCCAGGAAAGGCTTGCATTACAAAGATGAGTTTCAAATGTCTATGGGTGGAGATGGGGCTGGTGATGGGGGAAGAACTGAGTGGCCCTGGATGGTGCCCGGGGCTTCCCTCCAAGGCCTCCCCAGGTTCCTGCAGTTTCCCAGGGTTCCAGAAATGGACTCGACATAGGAGACCCTTACGGCCCCCCATCCCCGCTCCTTTACGCCTGTGGGACTTCCCTGTACTCCCCCTGCCCTCTCCCCACCGCTCCCCCGCCCCCTCCCGCCCCCACTCGGTCCCATATTAAAAACAACCAAACTAACTACCTGGAGGGCCCACAAGAGCTGAACTGTTTCCAGTTGCTAAACACAAATCACAAATCTCAGAAAGTAGTGGGTTTCCAGAAAAAAGGAAGTTCCCACTGGGGTTTGCAAAGCTGCCCAAGAGCAAACTGCTGTGACGAAAACTACAATTAAAGCTCAGACACTCTGGCCTTCCAATACTGGAAGATGGTTTCCACTTCCATTTGTTTTGAAAATTCTGTGACCCAAGACACGGACAAATTTAGGATATGATATGAATAAAAAAAAAATCAGTCACTAAGGAAAGTTTGCTGTCAGATATAAATGGATCTTTTTTTTAAGGAAAAAAAGGCTCCGTCAGATTGTTATAGCATAAGCTGAAAGGAAGAAAGTCTAACAGTAAAGAAAAAAAGTGTTGAACAGAATTACTGAAAACCTAAAACACGTCTAATTAGGTTGGGCCTCCGGTAGTCTGACAGGATGCGCTGGGGTCCAGTGTCTAGTTCACAGCCATGGGCGCTAGGTAATATCCCCTCACATGCAGGTTCAATCTCAGCCCATAGCTGATATTAGCGAGGTACCTTGAATGGCTTAAATGCCCATTTATTTCTAGACCATATAGAAGCTCAGTCTCTGTTATGAAGACGACACCATTCAGAGACCATCCTCTCTTGAAAGAGAAGAGAAGGCAAAGAGAAACTTTCACAGATCTGGAAACCCAAAGGGCCTAAAACTTTACAAGTTCATCTGTTTCCCTTGTGATGTTCATGCATCAAGCAGAGAATCACTTCAGCTTGGAAGCCCGTCCTCTGCAAACCCTGACCGAGGGCGAAAACTGAATCCTGCTCCTCTCGGCAGTACTTAGCAGGTAGCAAGAGGTTCAGGTAACAGTGGTTGAGCTGAGGGACTTCCCTGGCAGTCCAGTGGTTAAGACTCCTTGCTCCCACTGCAGGGGGCACGGTTGGATCCCTGGTCAGGGAACTAAGATCCTGCATGTCCTGCAGTGCGGCCAAGAAAAACAACAACAAAATACAATGGTTGAGTTGAATTCAGCTTCTTTAGAATATCACTAGTGTTAAATAAAAATGTTTACCAGCACAAGGTTTCAAATTCTAAAGCTCCATTTTCTTTCATTTTCATTTATCAAAGTCAATCAATCTCCCTTTTTGGACCAATTAATTCCCACTACCTATCCCCTATCTAAATTCTCCAAAGAAGTCTTTCAAATGGCATCCTGACTAATTGGTACAATGCAGTGAAAGATCAATCAAGAGAAGTAAAATAGGTTCTAGATTACTAGTTTATGTCTGGTCCTAAGATTTTCAACATACGTAACCACAAAGCAACTCCTATATCGATTCTGCTTTTGAAATGGCAGTGGAGATACCAAAAGATAACTTGAAAGTGAACTTTTTATTAAATCACTGAAGTGGAGCTTTGGCCTAAATCAAGGTGAAAACCTAAGAGGTCTCACATACAACTCACAGTCCTATTTGAAGAAGGGGATCTTCTTGCTTGAAATCCATCTACAATGACGAGAGGATGGCCTTTTAGGTGACATTAGTTAGGGGAACCAGATTTTAAATCAGGGTTTACGTTCTAGATGAACGGCATCCACTTTTTCCTTTGGCGGCAAATACTTCTTTTTCTATTTCCTGGATCAGATATGATAGATAGTGAGCTGACATATATGTAGGTTCATATCAATTTAAAATAATACACCTGAGTACTCACTGCAATATGAATATGCAAGAGTAAAACTACAGATTTCTTTCCCAAGTGACTGTTGCACTGAGTGCGTCACCTTTTAACCTTCTTTATTTTAATCTCGTTTTAATATTTAATGAGGCCAAAATCTTGCCAATGAGACCACTTGCCAAGTGGGAAATGATTAGTTTATAAAGATTCCTGGTACCAAAGCCAAAATAGTGGGCTACGTGGTCTCCTTTAATCCTCACCAAATTCTGGTACCAAAGCCAAAATAGTAGGTGCTCAGTAATTGTTTCCTGAATGAATGAAAAAAGTTCCACACTTATGTTAATGCCATTTAGTTTCTTCACCAATTTGAACTTTCTGTAAAGGAGAGCAAACATTCCTGCATCAGAAAAAATAATACAGCCACAAAATATTATTAAAAATCAGGAAAATACCCATTTTAAACAAGGTGGTTAATCCTAATTGCTCCAGATAACCTATAATTGCCATAGCTGTTAAACACACTCTCCTGTCACGTTTACAGAAGTTTGATTCCATCTTTAAGAAAAAAAAAAAAAGTGTATCCCTCCCGCCTAGTCTCCAAATTCAAAATAAGATTTTGGTGATAATTTCAATAATACATAAAATGCATGTTTTTTCTAGTAAGTAGATAGAATGAATATTCCTTCTCCCTTCCCACATGACAGCACCTGAATGAAGACTGGTTTCCCAAGTGCTATCAGTATCTGGCTTCTTCAAAGGCAAGGTCATGAACCACTGGGTGTGCCTCACAGGGAAGCTGCTCTAATTTCCAGCCTGGAGACTCTAAGGACAGACTCTGGCCCCTAGTGAAGTCGATGAAACAGAAACACTGGACGTGCACCATCAACCCCAGAAATCTCTCCACGAATAGATTTCCTACTTACAGAATTCCTTAAAAGTATTTCTGGAAGTAATCTGGGTTAGGGTCAAGTAGCTCCAACTGAAGGCACCTTTGTCACAAGCTTACGAATGCTGCCAAGTATATTTTAGGGAGCTAATTTTCACATTTTTGTTTGGTACCGAGAAAGGTACAGTCCATAAAAACTTTAGGAACAAAACTATGATATTTAGGATCTAAACTCCTACTAGGATTCTTTTTTCTGTAAATGATAAAGACTGAAGTTACAGATCTCTATCATCCCATCTAGGCTGAAGTACTGTTGACTGAGGCAGGAAAAATGCTGCATTTTCATGCAAAGAGAACAGCTATGAAGAGGTAGGATATGGGACTTGCTAAGCCTTTACACATGAACCACGTTATCTCCACCTGGGAGCTAGATGTTGTACTAGTAACTGGATCATCTTAAATCACAACAGCCTTGGGTGGGGAGGGGAGGGAACTAAAACCATCCCTTACTTTGAATACAGACCTTCGAGAGAATTCATGAGTGAACCAGTTAAGGTCACCATCACAACCACCAAGCCCTCCACCCACTCCAAAACCAATTAACACCAGGCACTTCACATGAGTAAAAAAATCACAAATTCCATAATCTTCATTAATCCTTGAGTGCATTCATTTTTCAACCAGTCCCATAAGTGATACACTTATGAACACCCTCAAGAAGTAAAAACAGTAAATGCATTTATAGCAATAGGCTCTTCATTTTTTTGAGAAACTTGCAATGTTAGAAAAGAATCAAACATCAGGGTGGGACTGTGGCATCAAGTGGTCCTTAGTGGAATTCTGTGCCACTCCACTTGACGAGGGTCTAGCCTGTATTAAGGTTAGACAGCCTATGTTTATAATTAAGTGCTAATGACCAAAGTTCAAGGTACACAGGGCATTTCCTGGGGATTAATGACCAGTCAAAGGAGTTGCCGACCTAAAGCAAAGCCTCCCGGCCAGTAACCCCAGCCAATCATTCATCCCCAGGAAATGCCCTGAACCTCAACAGTGATTTTAGTAAATACAGGAGGAAAAAGTTTAATATCAGCTTTGTACTTAAACTAAACACCTGTTTCATACTTAGAATGCTCAGACTTCATAAAGTGAGTTCTACAGGAGTTACTAAAGAGTTCCCTTAAACTTCTTAATGCTGATAAAAAAATTGTCCACTCTAACATTAGTGAAAGCAAAGAGAGCAACTTTTTGTAGTGTTTTAACTGCAAGAGACTTAGCTAAGATACTGTTTGAGAGGCATAATGATAACATAACCAACATATGGACCCTCAAATCTACATTTAACCTGGGAGTTACCTGACAATCACTCAAGAATAAAAGAATCAGTGTTCAGGTTTACAGAAATGATTGATCTCACTCAGTTAAAATGAAAGACTGTGACAGAGTGACTGCAATTCTTAGAACATAACCAAACCAACTAAACAAACCCCCCTAATCTTTCGTGGATCTTAAGTCATTATTCTATGTGACACTGGTGTCAAGAAACCAGTAGACAAATGCCAGGGGACAAACTGCTTCATTGTTAAATTCAAGCAGATAGATACTTTAATAAACTCTCTTAGGCTTTTAACTCTTAATTAATCAGTTGCTACTTGAAACCAGGGCATTTTAAGGGTTTTTACTTTAACAGAAGAATGTGATCATTTATTTCTGCTTTCAAAGAAAAAGCAAACCCAAATTCTCCAAAGAGGAGAAAGAACTCTCCTCTCCATCCTTACAACTCCCTACAACCACCTCCTGGTCTGTCAGAAACTACTGTGCACACTACAAGTACAGAAAGACACATAGCCTCCGGGTCTCGTGTATTTTAGAGAACTTTGGTGTTTATAGTACCTTTCACAGCCCCTTTCTCGGTTGGCCTTGAGGCTTGCTGATTAGCAAGTAAACGTTTGAAAGGGTCAGTGTGTCCAGAACTGGAATTTCCACTTTGGAAAAAGCACAGAGGTACCTGACATCTGTTCCTTGAAAGGCCTGCACTACACCTCCAAACTTAGAGCTGAAATTCCTACTTCTGCTTGATGGCAGGGAGGGCAAAGCTGTAAAACCCCCAGTGGCTACTCCTGCCTGGAGAATAGAGCAGAGCCCCCAAGGACCTCTGCTTTCTGGCTGCTACAGCACAGTACCCAAAAGATGAATCTAGTTTTAATAATATGAATATATTCCTCCAGGAAAAATAATAAGACAAGCATCCAATTGAATCCCCAATCTCTACCCAGAATTCTAAGTGCTTAGAAATAAATAATTTTTGTGTAAAAACAGTTTCCTTATCTTTGTTGAGGATATTGAAGTCCAGAGAGGTGAACTGACTTGCCCAAGGTGGCTCAGCTTCTGGGCTAGCACTCTTACTTTAGTGTTCTTTCCACTCTACTGTGTTGTTATCTCAGTAGTCTGTCTTCCCACCACTTATCTGCCCCCTAGACAGAGAGCTCCATGGTGCTAGGAAAGACAGCAATGTTTCAGTGCCCACTCTGCTGGGCACCATGGGGCACGCTCCAGTTGGGAGCCTGGCTGGCAGTGGAGATACTACCTTTCCATAACTTTAACAAGTGACTTTAGTTTATGAAAACTACATCCCAAACGTTGCTTGACATTCAACTACACCTTCCGGTATAAACTGGCACTCAACTGCCAGGCTCTCCAAAACCCGCCCCTTTACAGTAAGTAGGATTGGCATGTTTTCTTTTTTAATAATTTATAACTTTTTCTACCTTCATAAGTTAGGGCGAATATGTAATACAGTATTTTAATGGTTACTTTATTCAAAGATATTTTAAGTAACTGCTTCATTTATATGCACAGTATTCCTGCACTCTTTGCCTTATAAACGCAGGCATTCGGTGGAGAGAGGCTGCGGGGGTTGAGCTGACCCTTTTGTTCTGCGAACTTTGACGTTTTCAGCGTTACTGCGCAGCAGGGATTGTTAGGTAGCTTGCCCTCTCACAGCCTTTAAGGTTAGGTGTAAACTGTCCTGAAAAGCATCAAGAGAGTTAAGCTTCTAAGGGTGAAATCAAATCCGACTCAGCATATTTGCTACTTTGAAAAACTTCCCCCCAACCCAGACCTGCGTTAGCACAAGTTAGTCTCGAAGTGGTACCAGAGAAACATTTCATGCATAGAGTTTGGTTTGGTTACCTGGGTGGGGGAAACAATAGCAGGTGAAACTACTGTGGGAGAATTGGTGCTTCTGTGCCCATTGGCTTCTGGAAGAAGAGGCAGGGGGTCGTGTTTCACGGAAACCACCACCACCGCATCCACAGGCTCCGAGGAGGGGCGGATACAAAGTCTTTTAGGGGAAGAGGGGCCGCAGATTTCCCCCGACCCGAACACGGACTCGTACAGGGCGCGCTTGGGCGCAGCCTCCGATTTCACGTCGGGCCCGACCTGGCTGTCTCTGGGGAGGATATAGGTGTTCCCCAGCGAGGGCGGCTGGGGGCGGTGGTGGTGAGAGGGATGGGTGGGGGGATGGGGGGAGTGGTGGCGAGCCGCCCCGTTCAGAGCCTCGGCGTAGCAGCCCTGCGGGGCGGGCGAGCCCAGTTTGGTGCCGATGCCCGCGATGCTGTTGAGCGTGGCGATGGAGACGGCGCCGATGCAGTGGTTCGTGTAGGTCTTGGAGAGCTTGGCCGCCTTGGAGAGCATCTGCATCCTGGTGCCCAGCAAGTTCTTGCCGATGGCTTTGTTCTCGTACCAGGTCACATCGCCCTCGCTGCAGTGGTCCCGGGGCCGCTGGAAGAACGCCTTGCAGAGGGGGTTGCGCTTCGACAGGTACTTGACGAAGCTGGCGTAGGGGCAGAACTCGGTGCCCGTCTCGTACATGCGCGGCAAGTTCTCCTCGTCGCTGCTCTCGGCGCGCTTCTTGCTCCACGACGACGAGCGCGACTTGTGGTAGGGCCCGAGGGACTTGAAGTAGACGAACTTGCGGCCGTCCTCGTCCATGGCCAGCCCGAAGGAGTCCTCCTCCAGCTCGCGCTGGTTCTCGCGGCCGCGCGTGCAGAAGTACATGCACGTCTCGAACCAGACCTTGTTGAGCAGCCCGAAGGGCGTGTTGGTGCTGAAGACGCTGGAGGTGTAGAGCTTGCGCAGGTCGGCGCGCGTGATGGCTTGCTTCTGCACCACCGGCCCGGCGCCCTGCTCCTCGAGCTTGCGGATGACCGCGGCCAGCGTCAGGTTAGCGCTGCGCAGCTCCGGGTCCTTGGTGAGGTCGAGCGTGCGGCAGTACGGGGGCTCGTTGAGGTAGCGGTTGAGGGAGCTGCGGATGCTGATGAGCGACGACTTGCTGTAGAGCTGGCCGCTCTTGGAGCGGGCCTCGGCGTAGAAGGAGCGCAGCACGCGGCACAGCGCCCCCTTGTCCATGGTCTCGAAGTCCGGGCTCTGCGCCTTCTCGCTCAGGTACTCCCGGAAGATGCGCACGGCGTAGCGGGTGGCCAGCCGGGTGTTCTCGCTCAGCCGGGCCCGCTCGGGGCGCTGCAGCACGTCGGGGTCCAGCTCGGCGCCGTCCCCAGGCGGCCCGCCGCGGGCCCGGGGCGCCAGCAGCCGCGGCGGCGCCTCGGGCTCCAGCGCGGCGCTCTGGTCCATATTGATCATATGGACCGGCTCCGGCTCCAGCTCCTCCCCGGCCGAGTCCTCGGGCTCCAGGGGCTCGTCCCAGTCCAGACCCATCTCTTCCTCCTCCTCTTCCTCCTCCTCCTCCTCCTCCAGCCCCCCACCTCCGTCCTCCTCCTCGTCCCCCGTTATCTGCACCTCCTGGATCTCGTCCTCCTCCTCCTCTTCCTCCTCCTCCTCGCCCGCGCTGCAGTAGTGCGGGCGGCCGTGGCGGCGGCCTCGGCCCCCCGCACCGCGCTCGCCCTCGCCCCGCTCCCCATTGTTCTCGGCGGCGGCGGCGGCGGCGCTGGCGCTGCCGCCCGCGCTGGTGTTACAGTCCCCGCTGCCAGGCATTCTCGCCATATTGCCGTCTCTCTGCCAGTCCTCGGGCAGGGCGCATGCGCTATATTGGACCGCAGCGCTGAGAGCTTTTGTGTTTAATGACCTTCAGCTACCGGGAGGCAAAGCCGGGCTCTTAAAGGAGCCGCGCTCCAATTGTCAGTTCGGAGCGCTGCTCCGGAGGGGCAGCGGCGCGCAGGGGATGGAGGGGTAGGGAGGCGGGGGTAAATTAGACAGGGAGAGCGTAAGGACCGAGGCTGGCTGGACCCTCTTCCTCCCCCACCTCTCTCCCCACTCCGAAGAAAACTTTGAAGGGAAAAAAAAGGAAGGGGAGGGAGAGCTGTCGGTGGGGGTGAAACACTCCCAACTTACCCTCTGGCGGAGTGGCGCGCGGGCCCGGGCGAGAGAGAGAGGGAGGGCCGGCGGGAGGGAGGGGCGGTCTCGCTTCTCTAAGTAATGCCCGAGGAGCAGTGCCCCTTCCACCGCCCCCTCATTGCCCCCCGGAGCCGGGGGTTCCGGGAGGCGGCAGCACCCGGTGGGCCGCGGATGCTACTTCGAGAAGCCCGTGTCTGGGGCCGCCCGGAGCGGAGCGGAGCAGGCAGGTTAATGAGTAGGGTGGAGGAGGCACGGCGGGGCCCCGCACCCTCTCTGCGCCCGCGGCCAGGGCGCAGCGGGCGAGGCTTGGGAGCGGGATGGGGCTGCCTGCAGCGGCGACTCCCCCACCTACTTGCTGGGGGCGAGGCGCGGGGGCCTGCGGCCAGCCGCAAGGCTCCCAGCTCCCTTTCCGACTCTTGCAAAGGAGCAAAACACGCCCCACGTCAGCCTCATCCCTTTCGACTTTTCCAACAGCCACTTTTAAGCTGTCATTAAAGACCGGGGGCGCTCCCCGTAGGTCTGGGGCAAGTCCGCGCCGGTCCAGCCAGCCTGGGGAAGGAGCGAGGAAGAAAAACTGGGAGGGGCGGGTGGGAGGGGAGACGCGGGAAGAGGCGCTGGGGACCCCAGGGAACCGTCCCCACCCGCCCAGGCCACCGCCCTCCTGCCTCGGAGCAAACTGACACAACTCCCTCCGGCGAGGCGCTCCACCTAGTTGGAGCGAGCAATGCCGGTCCCTAAGATCCGTCGGGCAGGAGGGCGGAAAAAGTGAACTTGGGTCTCGGCCGCCCCCGCCGCCGCCACAATTCCGGCAATTGGGATCCGGAGCGTGCTCTAGTTCCAAGTTTGCCAACTGCCGTTCGTTTGCCCTCAGGGCTGCGCTGCCTTCGGCGCGCGGGGGCGGGCACCTCCGAAACTGGAAAGGCGGCCAAAGAGTTCGCCCGGGTCCCGCTTTCCCATCGGAGACACTGTCCCACTTCCAGCCAAAGGCCCGCCCCCGGCGCGCCCAGGCTCCGGGCACGTCTTCGTCACCGCCTCCAGGTCTCCAGGCCCGGGGGCAGCGCCCCCAGAGCCTCCGGAGGCCTCGACTGATTTCTTTGGACGCACAGCCACGGCCACCTACGAATTTCGCCCTGTATTCTAACTTTCTCCTCCTCGGGCAGCCTGAGTGTCCCCCCGCGCGCTAGTCAACTCCGAGTCCCAGGGGCTAGGGGAACCTACGGAGTCAGGTACCAGCGGCGCGCGGCCCAAGCCGGCCAGCCTGTGAGGCTGCCTCGCCAGCTCCTCGAGGGCGTCCTCGGATTTCCTTCCGAGTCTGAATTCTCAGCAGTTCCGCTGTGAGAGTCTTGTCAATTGCCGGTCCCCCGAGGACCCCCTCTCCCCGGGGCCCTCTGTCTTGCTTTCAGGGCAGTTTATAACTTTGCGCATCAAAAGTAACCCATCTGTCCATTTGTAAGAAGGAAGGGAGGAAGGAAGGAAGGGAGGAAGGGAGGGCGGGAGGAAGGAAGGAAGGAAGGGAGGGAGGAAGGAAGGGAAGAAGACTAGGTCTCTGGGCCGCCTGGGCGTCTAAGTGGGAGTTGACTGTCTCCCCAGCGATGAGTCCTCGCTCTCCGTGTTCCTCCTCGGCCCTGGACGCTGCCGAGCTTTGGGGAAACCGCGCCAGGTGTGAACAAGTTAGAGCAAGTCCCTGCATCGCGGGCCCTCTCCCGCTCTTCGGGGAAACACACACACACACACACACACACACGCTCTCATCCGCAGAGAACCGTCTCGGGACGCGAGGAATCCGGAGGTGGCATTCCTCGGGAATCGTCCCGGAGGTGCGGCCCGCTTTGTTCAAAATACATTGTCCCCCGGAAATGTGTAGAAAGGAGCCCAAGGCAGTAGGCAGCTAAGTTAGTCGCACACGCGGGCCCGCGCACACGAGTTGGCACACACCAGTAGCACCGGCTACTTCCGGAAGCCTCTTCGTGCCGGGGTGTTGCCAGGTTTTTGGGCCGCCGGAACTCTCCGGCGGGGCATTTCAGCGGTTCTGAGAATTCAGGTGGGCGCCCGGCAAGTTACCTACCAGGGGCTGTTCCCCGGCGGCCCTCAGCGCCAACGCAGTGAACCTAGGGGCCGCGATGGCTCGGGGCTGCGCTCCCGGCTCGGCCTGGGGACTCGGACCCACATTCCAGTCCAGGAGCGGAGCCGCTTCCCAGGTCTCCCCACTTCTGCGGGCGGCGGGGGTTCCCCGCTCCCTCCTCCCCGGTTCCCCTCCCTGCTGGGCGAGCTGCTTTGAATTGCTTGCAATTTGCCGAAGGCAGTATGCTGGGTTGGACGCTCCGGGAAACAAAGCAACCAAAAACAGCTCCCAGTTGACGTCAACTTATTTCCAGGAAAGAAAATGGTTTTGTGCTCCCAGGACAAACCTCCCCCCCTTCCCCCTCAGGGCAGGTCTCTACTGGCAAAAGCCAGGGGGCGGGGTTGGGGAAAAGCAGAACCAAAAAACCCCAAGCACAAATATCTTTTTAACGGAGTTGGAAAAACAGCAGCTTCAGAGGCTGCCTGGATACTTTGCAAACAACGGGCAGGACCCCCGCTAATATTAGATACGAAAAAACGCACCTTGGAAAGTACGCCTTGACTGATTATCAGGCGACTGTGAATCTGCTTCGTGGCACCAGCTCCTGAAACGCTACCAGAATTCTTTCCCCGTAATGATACTTCATCAAATATTGGAAAAGACCTCTTCAAGTTAGTACCTACAATATTTACCAGGAAGAACACCCAGGGAAACCAAGCAATTATAAACCTGTTCACCGCCCCCCCCCCAAACATACACACACACCAACGCTCCCCACCCAAATGTTGCTTAATTTTTAAAACCCAATAACACAGAATTACAGTTGAGTTCATACAGGAGTTCAATTCCAGCTTTAATAAATGGTTCCTTAAAAACATCCTGTGGTTCCACACAATTCCAAACTGACAGAATCAAAAGAGCTTTCTTCTAATTATTTTGGTAGACAGGCAATATTGGTTATCTTCTGCCTATCAGCCCAGCCTTGATTCCTCCACTTTGATTTCGCCCTATCATGAAATCCCTTTAGCTCGCCACTTGAAACTGACAGCTGTCCCTCACTCCTTTGCAAGGACAGTTATTTCTTGTGTAGAACAGCTTCTGCACATATAAAACACATATCTTCTTTATATAAAAACGATCCCAGTACTGTGTGGCACACTGATTGCAATGATGTAACTGTCAGAGAACTCTTTACTGTAAGCGACCCTAAGAGGTTTGCAACTTCAACAAGATGCTCCACATTTTTTTGTCTCTTTCATTATCATTATAAAGTACCATCCGTGCTTCTCCATTTCTAAGATTACTTGAAAGTAGTGACATGGTTATTTTGGAAGGAAAAACTGCAAATGTTTTTTCCTCATTTTATAACCCCCCTACTTACTCCCATTCAGTTCACACTTTATGAAAGGTTACGCCATAAAGAAACAGAGTCACCTCTTCCTCCTCTTTGATTGCAGCCTTCTGACCTCATCTGTTATGTAATTGATGTAGTTGCTTTTGATGTTTCCTCTCCTAAACCGATATACCTGTGTAGTTTAGGCTGGTGCCGGGGACGCGGTGAACACTCCAGTTGTTTTTCATGAATGAATGCATGAACAGGATCTGTGCTTAGTTAACCCCTATTTTAAGGAAGAAACACGTGGAGGAAAAATCAGAAATATCATGCATCTGAACTTCTATATTAAAAAAATTTCGTAGGATGAAAAGTAACCATAAGGCAACATTACTGTTTGCAATAATGTTTACAAGTTAAAATGAATGTAATGCCTGCTTTGGTTTAATATTTTCCTGCCATTAGTTCCCTCTCTAGAGGACCACATTATAGGAAGTTATTGGAGGAGCAAGGGACCAGGGAAGGGAGGTAGCTATGTATCAAGAGATGTGAGTTGGGGAGGATTTAGATGGATAAATTCAAGAAATCTTGTGGGCTCTTGAGGGCAGAGGCCAGAAAAAGCATTTAGTTCATCGTCTAAGTCATGTTTTAGTTCATCACTGTTTTTAGTTCGTCACTTTTAAGTCATGCTTTCTTGATTTGATTACCAAAAGATTCATAAAGAACTTTGGAGGTTAAATATGAATTCAAATTGAAGCTGTTTTGACATGTCTTTGTTTCAGAGTATTACTACTAAATTCTGTTGAATTTAATCGAAGATCGTCTTGAGCAATGTTTTTCTGAACTCAGATGAAAATAGAACCCATGTAATCTAACTCTGTGAGGTGGAAGAAAACTCCATAAGAGCAGAAACTGTGTCTTACTTATCACTTCAACTCTGGTTCATTTCCAGTACAGTTCCTTCACATATTTTAGCAGAGTGGCAGGTACATAGTAGACACTCAGTAAACATACAAATATTTATGTGTGGGGAGAGAGCTAACCACCACAAAAGGTCATGGAGCAGCGTGCTTAAAAATTGCATCTTTGAGTTTGAATCCTAATTTGGCCTTACCAGCTGCCCTCATTATTTTATTATCTTGGATGATAATAATAATGACCCCTAACTCACAGGGTTGTTGTGAGAATTAAATGGGTTAATATGAATAAACATAATACAGTGTCTGGAACATTGTAAACATTCAACTGTTAGCTCCTAGTTATTAAGACTCTAGTATTTTCCAGGCTTGATTATAAACAAGAAAACCAAGGCCAGAAAGGCTCACAAAAGTTAAGCCACTTGCCCAAGGTCTCCCAGGCCTCCTGAGGGCAGGGAAGTTTGGCTCTGTAGCCCAAGCTTAGCGGGCCACATTCAGTTTCTAGAAACCAAAGGATGAAAAAAATAAAAATAAAAATCTTCAAGGGAACAGTTTCCTATCATTAAAATACTTCTCTGTGTCATTTGATTTGGGAATCTTGGAAAGCTAGAACAGTACCAAGCCAAGTCCTCGGACAGTGAGCACAGCAGAAATAGCCTGAGAAGCTGTCACCTTTGTCATTTGGCACCTAAAAAACTGGGATTATTTTCCTGGGCTATTGGAAGTAGAGACCCATTTGTGTCTTAGAAGAAATGATGGTGAAGATTTTAGAGGCAAAAGGAACACCCACAAACTCAATCAGACTAGAATTAGGTGTTTTCTGTTGAAACACCCTGGGCTGTCCTGCATAAATCTCCTGGGGGTAAGGAGGGCTTTACCTATTTTTATCTTTGATGTTTTGTCAGAAAACAGGTCTGAGTGAACTTACCACACAGATTGGCAGGAGTAGAATTTTTAGTTTCTAATTGCCACCTGGTAACTATAATTCTTGATCTTTCCACCTAATAATCACCTACCAGTCTCCTACGCTGTTTGTAAAACGAATAATATATGAGAGGAATGTAGTTTTCCGTAAGAGAATCGTGTTTTTGTAGAGCTTAAAAGTGTGTTGTTATTCCTCTTTGTTATGATATTCTGACAATGAAACTCCTCTTGGCTAATAAAGAAGTCAAACGTAAAGTCTGTCAAAGATAAGTCAAACATAAAATTAATAATGATAGTCATTTCTTTCTTTATCTTCTAGTCATATATATTTAAAGAGCATGTAGGATTGAAGTGGATGTTAGTCCTAGTATTAAATAACATTTATTTCAATGCCATTACAATACTAATTAAGGTGGAAAAGGAGATAAAGATATGTGTTAATGTCATGTAACTAATACATGTATTTTACATAATGGAAGAGCTATTTACAGTTGTCTCAGAAGATAAAATATTCCTGAAACTATTAGCTACATGTCAAAAAAGTAACCTATTAAATTAGTAGAAGCAAAACAAAACAAACAACAAAAATGTCAAACATCACTCTATCCCCAAATGTTGGTATGAAAATGTTATTCTTATGTATTTTTATTGTCAATATCAATTAAGATAGCCTTTTAAGAAAGCAAGTAGGCAACCTCTCAAAAGCCACAAAAACGTTCATATTCTGTGACCCAGAAATTGCTTCTGGAAATTCATCTTCTTAAGAAATATGTAATTGTGTTTTGGTAAAGTTTGGTTTATTGCATCTGGACCACTCGGACAAATGAGTTTTGCAGTATACGTCATAAAGTGTGCTCTAGAACTACATTTCATTGTGTCTTGGACACTGACCTTTGTTTATAGACATTTAGAATATTTGTTGAATGAACAACAAATATTCAACAGAATATTTGTTGAATGAAGGAAGGAAGAAGTTCAATTAGGGTAGAATCCTGTCTTCTCATGTTCTATATAGCAATGCCAAGCATTCTTTGACAAATAACAGTAATGAAGGTGAAGATAAAGTATATGAACTAAAAGGGCAAAGCAAGATACATTTTAAAGCTCATATTTCAATATCTTCATGACTTGGAGAAAGTTTAAGGACCAGATTTTAAAGCTCTAGATATCAGAAATTAGTATCTAGGTATGTCATGGCAATTCACAGGACGTGCTGAGGAGTAGGTATGTACCTGCCCCGTGGCTGTTTCTAAATGAACTAAAAAAGAAAAAAAAAAAAAATCCCCTTTTAAATACCCAGAAGCACTAACCCACATTTTGAACTAATTGACTTACTTTTTCTTAGGAAAGCTTAATTTAACCGATAGGGGCACATGGGTTTATCTGAATATTTAAAGAAGCCCTGGGATGGGTTTGTTCTAGTTCTTTAATTTGATGCTGGAAATACAGGCTTTGAACCTGATGGAAGAAGACTGCCTTGGAGAGGGGTGGGGAAGCAGGAAACATTGTGACCTAACCCCTCTATTTTGGGATCTAAATTTGTAGAGCCAGGGCATGGGAGATACCAGTACAGAACTCATCATTCTTGGTGTTTACTCTTCCTACAATCTGTGCTTAGATTAGGATACTCCGGGGGTTACATGTTGTCACTACTCCAAATAAAAACTGACTCATCTGACTGTGATGGCATCTGTTTGTTTCACTATCCTTTCTCTCTTTACGGCTCCTTGTTACTTTCAAGTAAACAACAACAACACAGCAAAACTGTGGTTTATCATTCTTTCCCGATTGTAAAAGCAGTGGGTCTTCAGGTTCAGAAAGTCTAGAAATCTGGAGAAATGTATATGCACCCTATTTCGTTCTTGTTAAGGTTTAGAGAGTGCTCGCTGCAGGTCTGGTTTTTTATATTAACACTCTCAAGTCATTCTCATGAATACGTGTGAGCATTGTTCCCAATTTCCAGATGAGGAGAAACCCAGAGAGTTTCAATAACTTGCCCAACATCACACAGCTAATGAGGGTCAGACTTGAGCACACACACTTTCTTAATCCACCAGAACAGGTCCTTCAGTTCTGTTTTCCATTGCTCAGAAAAAAAAAACACTCTTTTTACTCGAGTATATTTCCATGAATTTGATCTTATGTGGTTTTCTGTTTAAGTACTACATATTTCAAAATCTGTAATTCAAAATATGTAATTAGTGGATTTTTGGCAAACTGCCAAGTATATGCTACGAGGCAGGATAAGCAGAAGATTCTCTCCAGGAACATGTCTGGTCTGACTGCAGGGAGGGGTGAACCTTCAGTAGGTCCAGGTGGTCAAGAGTTTTCCTTCTGCCTTATTTCCATCTGCCACAGAAGAAACACGTTAACTTCTTTCTTTCCTTTCATTTTTGGCTGCGTTGGGTCTTCGTTGCTGTGCATGGGCTTTCTCTAGCTGTGGCGAGCGGGGGCTGCTCTTCATTGTGGTGCGTGGGCTTCTCATTGCGGTGGCTTCTCTTGTTGCAGAGCACAGGCTCTAGGCACGCGGGCTTCAGTAGTTGTGGCGCATGGGCTTAGTTGCTCCGCGGCATGTGGGATCTTCCCGGACCAGGGCTCAAACCCGTGTCCCCTGCGTTGGCAGGCGGATTCTTAACCACTGTGCCACCAGGGAAGTCCCTAAAACACGTTAACTTATTCTTTATCCAACAGTGGGAAGTTGAGTTGGACTCAGAATTTGAGGATGAATCTCGCTTCAGATCTTTTTTGCCATCCATATAGTAATACACATAGAACCTAGCTTTATTTTATTTTATTTTTATGTATTTTTTATTTCAAATGTATTTATTTTTAAATTTTTATTTTATATTGGGGTATAGTTGATTAACCATGTTGTGTTAGTTTCAGGTGTACAGCAAAGTGATTCAGTTATACATATACACGTAACTATTCTTTTTCAAATTCTTTTCTCATTTAGGTTATTACAGAATATTGAGCAGAGTTCCCTTTGCTATGCAGTAGGTCCTTGTTGGTTATCTATTTTAAATGTAGTAGTGTGTATATGTCATTCCCAAACTCCCAATAGAACCTAGCTTTAAATGATCACTGAACAGCCCAGGAAAATCTTTGCTCTGGCTACTGTTCCCAGTTCTGTGGGACTGTGGGCATCGTAAGACTTTTTGTGCCTTAGCACCATGCTTTAATGGCTCACATGCTTTCCAAACTCATTATTAATTTAGCTTTCCTAGAATTATTTGGCTTTTGAATTTAAAGCCTGAAGCAGTTCATGAACCTCAGAATGCATCAGAATCAGCCAGAATCACCTAGGGAACATTTTTTAAAACGCAGATTCTTGGTGCCAACTGCAGAGATTCTGATTTAGTAGGTCCAGGGTACAGCCCAAGAAGGTATATTTTTAACACACAGCTCAGATAATTCTGATACTAATCTGACCATGCTTTGAGAAACACGGCCTCAAAAGCTAATATAATTTAGCAAGCAATAAAATAATTTCCTCTCTATAGCAATGATTACTAAATCATTTGGGGGCCATAATTCATTTGAAAATTGAACGGAAGTTATGAAACCTCTTCCTCAGAAGATGCACATTCACACTGAATTCTGCCTACCATTTCGGGGGGGTGGGGTGGGATTGGGGGCCACCTGCATTCTGAAAACGCTGTTGCGTGGTCTCCAGCACCATCTGACTACTTTTCCTCCCCTGGTCAAAAGTCTTCATGGCTCCTTTCTTACGTTAGTTTCAAGTCCAAACGCCCCATAATCTTGCCCCAGGCTAATTTCCCAACGTCCTTCCTTGCGTCTCCCTACGGCGAGTCCAGCCCTCTGTGGGGAAGGACTCCAGAGAGAACAGTGCTGGAGATGTGGCTGGGAGTCCCCACGACATTGATCCTCAAAGTTGAGTGTGCATCTGAATGCCCCGGAGGGCTCGGGCTCGTCAAGACAGATGTCGGACCCCGCCCCCCATCCTTCCTGTGTGTCTGATGGAGCACGTCAAGGCTGGGACCCAGGAATGTGCACGCTCCCAGGTGCGCGGATGCGCTGGTTCCTGGACCCCACTTTGAGAACCACCGTCCTAGGAGAAGGTAGATCAACATTTCTAATGGGAAGAATCAGCGCAGGAAGGGAGGAAAGATGGGGTTAGAGGTTGAAGGTGTGGAACCTGGTGAGCACCCCTAAGCTGATTGGGCAGGATCAGGGGGGAGGGAACCTCTCATATGACTCCTATGATTAAGCCTATAATGGGAGAAACAGTTAGGAGGCTTGAACCAGCCCTAATTAC
The DNA here is from genome assembly GCF_965194805.1 of Balaenoptera borealis. Taxonomy (NCBI): domain Eukaryota; kingdom Metazoa; phylum Chordata; class Mammalia; order Artiodactyla; family Balaenopteridae; genus Balaenoptera; species Balaenoptera borealis. The sequence continues at coordinate 48,902,667 of NC_138875.1, read as the reverse complement.
CAGCTTCCTTTCCGACTGGGAAACTCCTCTTCTCATCCCCTCTGCTGATCTAAATTGTCTGGATTCTTTAAGGGCCAGCTCCAAATCCTCCTTCCCCATGAAGCCTTCTTTCACCCTTGCAGCTTGAAGCCAACTGTCCCTGCTTTTGACCCCCCTGGCTGAGGCCTTTTGTCTGTGCCACCCACAGGGGTATTGCTCTGCTTGTTGGTTCTGAGTCGCAAGTTCTCAGGGTTGCATTTAGCTTTTCTTCCTTCTACTCTCATTTCTTGGGGTTTCTTCTCTTTGGGAGGCTTCACAACGCACAGTGATTATCAACGTTGGCTACACCTTAGAATCACCAGGGGCAGCTTTTAAAAAGTAACAACATCACCGAATTATTTGAGGGAGAAGGGTCAGCCCTCACCCACCGCCGCCCTCCCAAGAACAGAGCAAATGTGCAAAATTCTAATAAGTGTTCAGTTTAGGTCATGTGGGTGTTCAGGTTCTCTACTTTTGTGTATGTGGAACATTTTCTCAGTGAGAACATATGTATCAATGCCAGGTCCTCGTCCCTCCTGCCCCCCACACCGACCCATGAAAATAAAAACACCTGCAGTCAGGTCTGAGGTCCCTAGAGCCCCTTGTAGACTCTGGTTTTCTGTCTTCAAATGACTTCTTTTTATCCTTCTTTAGGCCTCTCCTAAACTGAGGTGGTTCTTGCCATTGAGCATGTGTTAGAATCATCTAGAAAACTGGCAAAAAATTTATTAATACCTAGATCTTCTTCTAGAGAATCTGATTGACTTGGTCTGGGAAGTGGCCTGGGCATGGGGAATTTTCAAAGCTTTCCAAGTGATTCAAATGTGCAGGTAAGATTGAGACCCACTGACCTAGACTGGGAGACCCATTCATACATGTCTATTCGGAGGCCCTTAATATGAAGTCTTGGGATTCCTGGGTGGTCTTCAGGTGGTCTGTGAACTCATAGAAATTGTATGCAAAATGTTCTGTATATGTACATCTGTGTATTTTCCTACAACAAGGATTCATAGCTTTCAGCAGAATCTAAAGGGGTTTATGATTCAAAATAGTTGAAGAAACATTCATATGGATGTGGAGAAATAAGCACATGCATGCTCTGTTGCTAGAAGTATAAACTGATACAGTGTCTTTTGAGGACAATTTGGCAGTAGCTATCAGCATGCAAAATGCACATCCCTTTCAACCCAGCAATTCATTTCTAGGAATCTAGGCTGCACACAAAGAAAAATGTACAAGGATGTTCTTGAAGCATTGTTTGTAATAAAGACTCAGATACAATCTAACTCTAGAGGTGGATGGTGAATAAAAAAATTTATGTCTCATCTATTCAACAGAATACTAGCTGCAGATATAATGAATAACATAGATTTGTAGGTGCTGAGTGGAAGATCTCCAAGACGTTTTATTAAACGAGTGAAGAACATTAATGTAAAGTATGAGTTCATTTGTTGCAAAAACTGAACTAAAATGATACATGCACATTTTATGAATGTACCTAACAAGCCTAAAACCAAAATAATTATCTTCTTACTAACCCCCCCCCCCCCCATTCTAGATGTTTCAGTGACACTGCTTGGCATACCCCAGACCTTTCTAAAAGATGCTGCTTTGCTCACAGCCACTGATGAAGGGACAGATTTCCAAGCCAAGTATTCATTCTGTCACGTGACCAACAGCCTTAACAGATTGGATCAAGGATAGGTCCCTATACAACCAATCCCTAAGCTATCTAGAAGCCAGCATTGAAACTCCTGAGCCAAACTATCTCTCTATCTCTCTAGGAATTATGATGAGAGTAAGTCAGCCAGCAGGGAGAAGACAGACCATTGAGGCAGCACAGCCCTGCTCGTGGAGTGAGCGTCTGCTGACAGCCCCGGAGCTGCTCTGTCTCCAGACTCCAGGGGGGTGACCCTACTGGAATCCTGACCTTGGGTTTCAATGAACTTCCATTTCCATTACAAGCACACTACATCCCTACGGTTCATCACCCCTGACTTAATTTCTCGTGCTTACAACCAAGAAATCCTATCTACACCTTCACCCTCCGCCCAGGTCCAGCTCCCAAGCCTCAGACTCAGAAAGTCCCCACAATTCATCCTCTATCCAAGATTGCAACCTAGACCACATCCCTTCCCCTTCTTCCTCCTTCGTTCTCTTTCTCACCCTCCACTTCCAGCGAAGCACCAAGACCTGCTAATTCTAAGTCACCATTAGCTTTAAATCCATCTTCATCCAAGTGTGGATTCACTGTCTTTCCCTCTATATCAGTCAGTTCAGGCTGCCATAACAAAATACCACAGACCGAGTGTGGATTAAACAACAGAAATTTATTTTCTCACAGTCCTGGAGGCTAGAAGTCCAAGATCAAGGTGCCATCAGGGTTGGTTTCTGGTGAGACCTCTCCTCCAGGCTTGTAGACTGCCGCCTTCTCGCTGCGTCCTCGGCTGGCTGCTTCTCTGTGCATGTGTGGAGAGAGAGAGAGATGGAAATCTCTGGTGTCTCTCTCCCTCTTCTTATAGGGACATCAGTCCTATTGGATTAGGGCTCCACCCTTATGACCTCATGTAACTTAATTACCTCCTTAAAGCCCCTATCTCCATATACAGCCACACTGGGAATCAGGGCTTCCACATATGGCTTTGGGGGCACACAATTCAGTCCATGATACCTTCCAGACCTGCTCTTCCTTATATTTCTTGTCTCTGCAGGGCACCCAAGCTAGGAACCCAGCGGTCACCATCACTGTTCCCTCGTGTTATCCGTCTCATTCAGCCCGTGCTCTGCGGTTCCAATGCCTTCATCCTAATCCAGGCATCTCCTCCACAGTTCTGTGATTTAGGGAACAGAGTAGAAGCCAAGACTGAGGCAGTGCCAACCACGGAAAAGGGAGCAGCCTCCACTGGGGTCCAGGCTGGGATTAGTGCCTTGTCCTGAGATGTCCACGGGATACCTTTAGATCCTTTAACTTGGCTTATTTGTGTAAGCTTCTCTTCCTTGAAAACCAACCAATGTGAGTGGCCCCCCATTCCCCAATACCTGCCTCCACCCTCCACCTACCAGGAAGGAATTTTTTGAACGCTTGTCTCTCCTCCCGCATACTTTAGCTCCTACTCCCTTGGCCTCACATCTCTTTCATCCCCTCCCCCAGTGGCTGAACTCCCAGAGATCTTTTGGGAATGATTTCACATGTTGCCCCCTCTTGGAAGCCTGCCCTGACTCAGCAGGCTTGGGTTTTCTTTCTCTGTATCAAGAGAGTGTAGTGTGGGTGTGAAGTGCTTGGGCTCTGGTGCCAAACAACTCAGATCAGATTCTGGCTCTGCTGCTTACCTGTTATGTGATCTTGGGCAAAATTCTTCACCGTTCTATGCCTGTGTCTTTGTTTGCAGAATGGAGGGTTGTTGTGACAATTAACTGAGTTTATATGGGCAAAGTGCTCAGAACAGTGGCTGGTACACTGTAAGTGCTTAATAAATGTGAGCGTTGATGGTGACCCTGCGCAGGACCTATGGCCCCGTCTGCTGAATGGCGAGTCTTCCATTCCCAACTCAAGTCCTCCCAGGCACCTTCTCTGACTCCCTACGCTTCCTGGTATTTTGGACAGACCTGTGGTTTAGCATTTGCATGTATTATAATTGCTGTTCTCTCCTTAATCAGACTCCTTGCCTTCATTAAAAGAAAGGAGCTTGATTCTTTTATTTTTAACTCACTTTGCTTGGCATAGTTATGGCACATAGAAGATATTCAATAGATGTCTGTTGCATGTATTATAATGAATTTAATTTAATATGAGTTTACTTGCCTGCACCACCCATTAGTCTGTGAGCTCCCTGCACCCATTTTACTCTTTGAATAAGGAGGGGCGGTGAGGCATAGGTTAGCGTGAGCGTGGACTCAGAGCTAGACAGCCCACTTTAAATCATGGCTGCGTCACTTCCGAGCTGGGTAACCTTGAACAACTCACTTTTCCAGTCTCATTCCAATTAACATTACCCACATCCACAGCCTGGGCTCTAGCTCAGTGCATTGTGCCTAGCTCTGGGCCTTTGTCTGTGCAACTCCGCTCTGCCTAGGATGCCTTTCCCTCCTACTTGACACGTTCCCACTGATCTGTACTTATCTGACTCAGCTCATGTCTTAGAGGCTTTCATGAAGCCATCTCTGATCTCTGTCCTATGCTAATACTTGCATATTATTTTATTGTCAGAATAATATCTCCACAGAGAGGCTCCAGTGTGCCTATATGTGTGTGTATTTTTTAAGAACAGTCTTAACACGGTCATAGACTATACAATATCTATTCAAAACAAGCCAAAAGGCAACATCACAGAACATCAAAAGGAAAAAGAGATACTTGTAACTGTATCCTAGAATGATATGCTAATGAGAGTCAGGTCTGCTAAAAAGTTAGACCAATTTTCTTGAAAGAGTAGCTATTTTGGGAGTAGATAAGAGGAAAGGAGGTGAAGAATTCATTAGTATTGGTCCGATCCTTTGAAGATGAAGACTGCCAGGTGAGGGTGCTAAGTGTCAGTTTACTATGTAATTAGCCATCAGATCTGTTCCAGATCACCTCCATCTCTGGCAGACTCTCACTTTATTTCTGCAGACAATTGAACTCTTTCATTCATAACCTTTCCTTTCATATGAACATGGTTCTAAGGGGACCCATCAAAGGGCTTGGAGATCAGCTGAATCAGGTTGCCTCTATATATTATGTTATGGAAATGAAATCTTTATCTTCCATTCTGTTTTTAAAACAGGAGGAAGCAGTTCCCTCTCTGAATATGGAACAAGACTTCTCAGAATATACTCAGGACCTTAGGTCCCTGAGAAATACAGAAAGCCCAACAAGAATGTCTAAAAGTACATTAAAGTTGGTCATTTCCATCTGCAAGAACAATTTGCACTCCTTTTTCCAGTGACTTTCATTTTGTGGGCATTGGTTTGATTCTTCTGAGTCCCAGCTAACTTTTTTGAATACATTAGACTATCTTTAATTCGCTGCTTGATGCTTTTGTGGGGGTGAGCATTCTTTGTTTCCAGAACTTCTTCCCTGTGGGATGTTAAGTGTTAGTGCCAATTTTTTTTTTTTTTTTCAAAAGAAAATGGAAGAGTCAGGTTTAGCACTGAGGATTAACTCAGCAGTGGTGGCTAAACCCTTTGAAATCATTAGATGAAAGGCAAAATTAGATCTGCACTAAGTATACATGTCATTTTTGTTATTATTGTGGGAATTTACCATTTAAAGAGTATTTTATTATTGAATAATTTTCTCTCTGGATTTCTGACATCTTAAGTTCTATTTAGGAAAAATATGTTTCTTTCACAAGTATTCTTTGCATTTTGTACCCAAAATAGCTTTTTATCTTAGTAGTGTATGAACCCTATGGGATACAGTCTGTCTGTTTCTTCATTTCCTACCCAGTGCCTAACATAAAACCAAGCACGTAGTAGGGACCTACAACCACTGGTTGAACTGAATTGAATCTGAATGACTTGCCATTTTGAAATGTGATCAAGTAGCTGTAATTAAATGTTGTTTCCTCTTCCATTAAGTCAACTCAGAAGTTTGGCATTTTAAACCATTTTTCTTCCTGAAATTCCAATTTTCAAGCTTGCATAGTCTGTCCAAGGATCCCAGCGCTATATCTGTGGCCTGGGTAGGGAAGTAGGAAGCCGGATTCCACTAGGACAGCTGCCATCTGCCCAGTCTGCTGCCCTGAGTTTTCTCCCTGGCTGCACTTCCAATCCCCCTCCCCGCCCACCCAGGTCCACACCTGCACTACAGAGGCACCAGACCAGTTCCACCGAGCTCCTTCTGGCTGTTCTAAAACAAACCAACAAAAGCTTGCCACTTCGGGCGCACTGCCGCACTCTGAGTTGGTTAACAATTCACTGAGAAAGACAGCTCTGAAATTGCTCCTGCCTACAGAGGGTGACAGTGGGTATATGTAGAGATTTCCAACTTGACGAATCTGCTGGGGAGGTCTGAATTTGCATTTGGGGGAGGGAGCTTGTTCGTGGAGCGTCTGCAGGAACATTCTGCTGGAGCAGCCTCTGTGCCGAAATCCACAAGGCTGGCACCTGGAGGTTCACCTGGACTCTACAGGCTCTGTGGTCTGCTTCCAAAGTCACAGCCCGCACAGCTGCCATTTCCCGTGGTGGCTTGCAGAATCTTAGACAATAATCCCCAAGTGCTGTTTTGGAAGCCAGATCTTGAAGGGGAGATGGTAGGGTTGTGACAAAGCCATCTGTTCCTTTCCGCCCAGGAATCTGTGCCCCCGTGTCCTCGGGCTGGTCAGGCAACAGCTTAGAGGTTGGTGCCACAGAGGGCCACTTCCTGAGGCAAAAGATCAAGGGAACGTTTTCCCTGCTGCAGGAGGCCCTCTGGGAGCCAGGGAAGAAGGGGAATGACTCAGAGGGTCTCCTGCAAACCCACTGTCTCCCAGTGGAGTTCAAATGCTGTTGAGGTTTCCCTTGACACTAGTTGCCTAGTAGTCCACAAACTATTTTTACAAAAGATGTATCCAAACATCAGTGTCTCTAGAATTGGATGGTTTCTGCTAATCTCTGTGTAAGGATAAGAAATGTCCAGGCATTTCTCATTGTTTCAAGAAATGAGTTACTAATTCTAAAATGTGGAACTTGGAAGTTTGTTTACATACAAGTTACATAACTACCACCCTGGAATCTATTTGCAATTCCAACGTGCTTTCTTTTTATTTTTTAACATCTTTATTGGAGTATAATTGCTTTATAATGGTGTGTTAGTTTCTGCTTTATAACAAAGTGAATCAGTTATACATATACATATGTTCCCATATCTCTTCCCTCTTGCATCTTCCTCCCTCCCACTCTCCCCACCCCTCTAGGTGGTCACAAAGCACAGAGCTGATCTCCCTGTGCTATGCGGCTGCTTCCCACTACCTATCTATTTTAGGTTTGGTAGTGTATATATGTCCATGCCACTCTCTCACTTTGTCTTGAGAGTAAGGGGCTAGAGGCATTGTTATAACGCCAAAGAAAGACTTGTCTTAGGGGTGATGAGAGGGAACTGCTGTTGTTTTAGAGACACAGATCTAGTACTTCTCCGTTTAAAATACCCATCATATCGGGCAACGTAGGGGAAGGGGTACAAACTTGCAGTTATAAAATAAATAAGTCATGGGGATGTAATGTACAGCATAAGGAATATAGAGTCAATAATGTTGTCATAACTTTGTATGGTGACAGATGGTAACTAGACTTCTTATGGTGATCATTCTGTAATGTATGAAAATACCAAATCACTATATTGTACACCTGAAACTAATATAATATTGTGTGTCAATTATAATTTTTTAAAAAAATCCATAGCAAATAGGAATTGAATACACACTTTGAAGATGATGATTAAGATTTCGTCTAACCTATGTAAAAAATCAGTTGTCTCTGTGTGTGTGTTATGACCCCATGAGAAGAAAACCAACAATGAAGTGATGATATCTTTTCAGAAAAATATTGTTTATGAAATCAAAATCAAGATAACCCAGGCCTTACTTTCTTAAACATTTGTAGGATTTTAAGTTAGAATATTTTAGATTGTTTTCTTCTCTGACCACTTGAAAATTCATTCTGTACCTGTTTCGTCTCTACTTAATAAGGCATGATTAACAGATTCCAAGAGGTGGTGCTAAATGAAACCCCAAATACAGCAGAAGTAATATAAGTAGAATTATCAAGGGGGAAAGAGTAGAGAAGTTAACAATATAAATGAACCAGCTCATGCGTTTTTAAATGATTTTTTTCCTTCACAGTAAAAAAAAAAAAAAAAGAGGTAGGTAGGTAAGGTGTAAAGGCAGTCCATTTGTATAATCATTCCATCTAAAACCATTACACCGTAGAATAATACAAGTAAAAAATAGAGTAATTAACAGGATCCACTGAGAGTTTAACCAAGGCCAACACTGGGTTTGCTCCCTATTAATTTGTAACTAATTTGCTGCTACTGATATACTTTTGAGACTGAGCTCGATAGCGTGGAAGCTGAACCCCGGGAGCCCAGCAAACGGCCCTGATATCTTCTTGTGCTAAAGGGGCCTTTGCTGGTACTGTTGAAAAACCAAAAGTTGCATTCCAAATGTATCTTCTTTGTGAAAATACCAGTGTTATTCTTCTTTTTCACATAAAAATTTGCTTTGGGTTGGGGGGAAGGGAGAGGAATTACTGTTTAACATTTAAAAAAGGCAATTAGCCTGTTCATCGATCCCACCTCCATTGCATAAACAGCATTTTATCATACGGACTAGACAGAGCTGAGGCACCTTTAATAATGTGTCATTGATCTTTGATGTGTTAGAGTTTACAAAGCACTTTCATATGCTTTTTCTCATCTCGACTTCACAACAAAGAATGGAGTGCTTTTTTTTTTTTTTTTTTTTTAGTTTTTTGGATTTTTGGGGGGCCATGCCCCGGGGCATGCGGGAACTTAGTTTCCTGACCAGGGATCGAACCCATGCCCCCTGCAGTGGAAGCACAGAGTTCCAACCACTGGACCGCCAGGGAAATCCCAAGGAGTGCTATTGCTATTCCCCACTTGACACAGAAGAAAACGGAGGCAGAGAGCATTTAAATAGTTTGCCCCCAAATTATTTAACCCAGGTATTAAGATGCAGTGGCCCCAGTACTTCGATCCCAAATCCTGTATTCCTTCACTACTACAGCTACCACCTAAAAAAATTACAGCATCCCGTGGGCTCTGAGAAATAAGCTTAGTGCTTTGAGCAGAGCTTCACTCAGTGATAAAACCCACTCAAGATCTCTCTCTTCTTGACAATTCACAGCTCAAATGTCAGGGAAAAGGAACACTTCCTACCCCTCTCGCCTTTCTCCCGCCCCCGACAACACTCTTCAATTCAGGCTGTCAGATTCTTCTTGCAAAGCATTTGGGACTCCAATCAGGGAGGAGAGGGCACTTTGCCTTGATTCCCATGGCAATGGCAACTAAACTTGCATTCATTGTTGAGGGGGAAGTAAGGACACAGATTATTCACAAAGAACAGAAAATTCCCGACTCACCTCTGGTTATGAAATAATTCCTCTAACTGGATCTCAACCCTCTCCTGGCTCAGACCTGAAATCACCGATTGGAACTTAGTTTTGGACAGAAAGACACATAGCTTATAAAGTTATCCACTCACAAATAACTGAGTAATACATTGAGAAACTAAATTCATTAGATATTAGCAGTCAATTAAGGAAAAGATCATGGAGATTTGGCACCACGGCCAACCAAAGTCACATGCAAGTTAAAATTATGGGAGAAGCCAAGGGCCCATGAGTCAGAACAGACAATCCATGTGCAGCAAGAATTTTTTTTTTTCAAGATTTTTTTTTGATGTGGACCATTTTTTAAAAGTCTTTATTGAATTTGTTACAATATTGCTTCTGTTTTATGTTTTGGTTTTTGGCCGCAAGGCATGTGGGATCTTAGCTCCCCAACCAGGGATTGAACCCGCACCCCCTGCATTGGAAGGCGAAGTCTTAACCACTGGACCACCAGGGAAGTCCCTGTGCAGTGAGACTTTAACTTCTCTGAAACCAAAGATCCTTGACAACAATACTGAGAAAAGACATATTAGTAAAATCACTGACCCACAATACCAATCAGGCTGTACTCACATGCTAGGTAGTAAAGCAACTCAGTTCCAAATAGGGTGAACTAAATACACTTTTGAATAACCCGGGAGGGCTTCATGGAGGCGGGGAGGGCTTTGTGTTACTCTTCCAGGAAGTGTTTGCTAAGGTCATTGTAAATCTCACACTAGGGAGTGACACAAAGAAAGCTGTGTTCCGGGAGTATTAATTTTGTAGGAACGTGCAGAGAAATTTGGAGGAGAAAGATGCTTAGGAGAAGCAGAGATGAGGAAGGGCAAAATCTGAGGAACATTGCAAGGAGCAGCTTCTAGAACAGACGATTGATTAGAAGGAATCCAGTGAGGACATCTTCCTCAGGGGAGCTGGGCTGTAACATGAGCGCTTTCTCCCTATTTATGATGTGACCTCTGACTTCGGGCAAATAATCAAGCCTTTCTGGACTTCATCTGAAAATGACTAAGTTGCCTTCTTTCTCTAACATGAAAGAATTCTATGATTCTGGTGATTCACACCTTGCAGACAGGGAAAATGGTGCCTCACTTGACTGAAAGGAGGAAATTCGAAAATAAGCTTCTCATCAAGGGGACTGTATAACTCCATTCTGTCTAAGAATGTTCTAGTCTTACTAAGATTATAACTCTCTATTACATTCTGAGGATACCCTGTAGGCTCTGAGCATATCGCTCCATTACTCTGTGGGGATGACCCAGTCATTGGTAGCTCCTTACTCTGTCAGGATGTCTTAATCATCCTCTGAGTAACTCCATTACCTGCGAAGATGTCCAGTCATACTCTGGGTATAAGTCCATTACGCTCTGAGTGGGCTCCAGGCACTACCGTAGTTCAAAGGATATTTTTGCCAGATGAAATTTCCAAATTCTTTGCTTCTATTGCTACTAATCATAAACTATTTTTACTGTTGAATATCCGTTGCATCTAAAATTCCCTGGCTTTCCTTTACAGAATGTAAGGGCTCAACAGGAAATTTTCAAGTAACCACCGAATAAGAAAAAAAAAATTCTTTCTCTCACTGGTTGGTGGGCAGGGACTGAGTCCCATTCATTTGTGCATTAACAGGAATGAATGTTGTTGAAGGGAGGAATAAATAAATGAGTGACAGAGATCCGATATTCCAAACTTTGGGAAAACTGGCATAGCCTTAACAAAAAGAGGAGACACAATCAAGAACACTCCATGTTGCAGTTTTTAAAAATGCCCACATCTGAATGAAAAAGTTAGCGTTATATATATTGGTATTCTGGAATCATTTATGGTGATCATGCATATTAAGTGGCAGTCATAATATAACCCAGAAAAAAATCACAGGATAGCAAATGTAAGCTTTGCTAAAACGTACCTACATATATAATGTTCCATATTGTCTTTTTTTTTTTTTAAAAAAAAGGGCATGAAATGTTTGATGTAGTAGCCAAGAAGAACAAATTAACTCACTGAGTGAGTTTACACTGAATGCAAAATAGTAGATGGTACTTAATTCTGCAACCATTTAAAAAAATCGAACCTCATGCTAGTGGTAAGGTTTTTTATTCTTAGCTGGCGCCATTAAAGAATGACAAATGAGATTTCTCTCTATGTGAGAAAATCATCTCGGGTAATTCAAAGAGAGTGAAGTCACAGGCATGGTACAAACCAGTGCATGAGTCAGATTATACCAAGTTCTTTTTATTGGTTCTGGGTGGTAATTTATTAGAGCCACAGTTATCAGAGGGCCTAAGGGATGTCACATCAGGATGACTGTGACAGTACTGTGCTCCTATTAAAACTGATCAGGGAGGGACTTCCCTGGTGGCGCAGTGGTTAAGAATCCGCCTGCCATTGCAGGGGACATGGGTTCGAGCCCTGGTCCACGAAGATCCCACATGCCGCGGAGCAACTAAGCCTGTGCGCCACAACTACTGAGCCTGCACTCTAGAGCCCGCGAGCCACAGCTACTGAGCCCGCGTGCCACAACTACTGAAGCCCACAGCCTAGAGCCCGTGCTCCGCAACAAGAGAAGCCACCGCAATGAGAAGCCCGCACACCGCAACGAAGAGTATCCCCCGCTCACCGCAACTAGAGAAAGCCTGTGTGCAGCAACGAAGACCCAACACAGCCAAAAACAAATAATAAATAAAATAAATACATTAAAAAAAAAAACAAAAAACTGATCAGGGGACTTCCCTGGAGGTCCAGTGGTTAAGACTCAGCACTCCCATTGCAAGGGGCGTGGGTTCGATCCCTGGTCTGGGAACCGCAGGCTGCAAGGCGCGGCCAAAAAAAAAAAACAAAAAACAAACTGATCAGTGTGCGGGGTCACAACACAAGGAAGGCGGGAACTGCGAAGTGGGATACGGATTGATACTGATGAGCCTTTTGGGTTAGGGCTGCCAAACACTCCAGTTTTCTTCTCTTTAAAATGTCTTTCAGTCAACCACACTGCAATTGTTTATTCAGGAATGGCTCAGTATGCTGGAGAACCCCGAGGTACTAAATAAAGTAGACCACAGTCTAGGCAAGGAGCTCCCATTTTTGTTGATTAAATTCAATTTCAAGATGGGTGTCATTTCAGATCAGATCAAGCTAGTGTAGGAATTGAAACAATACTGGAAAAGCTCAAGTAAACAAAGGCCCTCCTCAAAACAGCTTAGGTTTGGAGGAAATGATTTTATTTTATCTTAAACATGTTACTAAGTTAAAGGTTGATTTTCTAAGATACGGACCATGCAAATGTACTGTTAGCTGATTCATAGATACTGGTAGTTCTAACCCTATCAGACTCAATGCCTCCTTTTTGTAACAAATATCTTGTAACTCCTCCTTACTGTCCTGCTGCAACACAAGTCATGGATACTATAACCTATCTACACACAGACTCTGAAAAATTATACTGTGAGTACTACAGTAGTCAAATTCATAGAGTCAGAAAGTAGAATGGTAGTTGCCAGCGGGGTAGGGGAAGGAGGGAAAGGAGAGTTATTTAATGGGTATAGAGTATCAGTTTTGCAAATGAAAGGAGTTTCATGGATGGATGGTGGTGATGGTTGCACAATAATGTGAGTGTATTTAATATCACTGAACTGTATACTTAAACGTAGCTAAGATGGTAAATGTAGTTTACCACAATTAAAAAAAAATCATTATGTTGACCTACTTGTAATGTACAAGAGAAATAAAGGGATAGTAATTTATTCTGAAATAATACAAATAACAAAAAGTTAATGCCTGGCCACACCTATGTTAGAAAACATAAGGAGTTGGTTAGAAGCTAGCTATCCATGGAATCATCATGATGTGAGTGGTACAGATTCGGTCTGATATGTGCGTTTCCAGAGCAGCGACGCTGAGGATGGCATTTACCAAGTGGTGAAGGACTCTCAGGAAGTTCACAAAACAAAGCACAATTTTCTCTCGATGTATGTGGGAATTGCATTTGGGGTAAATTCAGCATATTTAGAATCATGCAAAGATACATTGTGTTTATATGTAAAACAAGTTGGATCCTTGGATAATTATGAGCAGATTTTTCACTTACATATTGGGTTGTGAAGGACACAGGATATGTCTTTGTGGTTTGAGACTGTTCCAAGAACTGCAGGACATCTCGCATCCCTGGCCCCTGTTCACCAAATACCAGTAGTGCCCCACAGTCACTGTGACAACCAAAAGTCCCCCCAAATTTCATCATGCCTCCTCTGGACAGCCACTGACAAATGCTGACCATCCTTTGTGCCCCAGACCCAGTCACACTCTCACTGATGTTGTCTCAAGATTTCTCATTCCGCTATGATTTCCTCCTTCTTGGAGCTCATAATTCTCTTTTCTCTTATCGATCATAAGTAATAAAATGGCTTTTAAGAGCATTGCCCAATTAGCTGAAAACCAAATAATAGAGAATCGTAAATAAACACTCTCCTTTCTACTTTTATAAAAGGTGACCAACAAGCCAATATCAGATACTGGTTCTAAAAGTTAATTCTTGGTGCACGTTGCCAAGGGACTCCTCACCACTGGCCTTTGGGCAAGTGCAGTGACCTGAAGTACCTCCAGTCATTTAAGGAAGATTAACTCAAATTCAAAATGGGTCTGAGTTAACACAAACTTTTACTGTTGTCTCTTCACTTAAAAAAAAAAAAAAAAAATGTAATTCTCAAGAATGCAAATGCCCTGAAGTCAGGCCTTCTCCATTTTCTTGTTTCTCACAGTGCCTCCCATGTAGCCTTGAACCCAGAAAGCACTCAATAAATATTTATGAAAATGATTAGAATTTGCCCATGTAAGATATTTATAGTCACTACCAATATTAAATTAATCAAAACACCCTAGCTTCAATTCCTCCAGATAGATGGAACTTTAATGTACGATCCACTTTCAAGTACATCATCTTACAATCAGTGAAGACAAACATGAGTCAGTTGTGATGAAGATCAAAACTCTTCATGCAGGTATTCTTCCAGTGATTTCATTGCAGATAAAATGAACTAACCTGAAATCTGCAGATTAATTATGCCAGATAGCCTCACGTCATCACTTATTCATTCCCAGGATAAAACTATTTCTCCTGGGCCCTACAAGAAACAAGTTTGGCTAAGGCAAGCAACTCCCAATTATAGTGATATCTTTGCTGTGGAAAAAAATAAATAAACCCGTAATTAAATTTTGCAGGTGCAACAATCCTGCCACCGCGAGCCATGGAGGAAACCTGTGAAATTATCCTGAGCAATTTTCCCTAGTGTAATTTGGAAATTAGCCCACCTGGAGACATAAACCCACAATTTCCTCTGCCATTGTCTTATCATGTTTATCTTGTCTTAAACGCTGAGACTCCTGTTGCAAAAAGAAACAGGTTTGAACACTGAAATCTCAGCAACAGAGTCAAATATCTCAGAACTTTGAATTCCAGGCCCAATGACTTTCTTGGTGGCTTTAAAGATCAGAAAAGCCAACCGAAAGTACTGCAGGGCATAACTAACCTGCCGGAAAAGCCTTGCCGATTGTGGCAACTTGGGTGCTCGTGCAGACTTGAAACACTAAGTGCTTTGCCAAGGTCTGCCTTCCTCGGAAACCACACGCGGCGTGTCCCGAAGAACTAGGTGTGCGTGCGATCAGGGCTCAGGAAACACTTGTTAACACCAAATTCTGTGACCACCCCCCTGAGCAGGACCACTTGTAACTTTCCTCTCCGTGTCTTCAGTGGCGGAGGGAGGGGCCTGATCTCAACACCAGAGGGAAGCCAGAAATGGTGTGGTCTGTTTTGTTTCTCCAAGTGCCTGTCTGTTGTGACTTGGGGAAATGGCTTTTTTAGCCTCAGGCTCACCATCTGTAAGAGGAGAGTCTTTATTTGCAAAAGTGCTTTAGGATCTTCAAAGGGAAGACTCAACCATTAAGAAAACATTTGTTCATTTTTTAGGCTGTGCCGGTCATACCTCATCGTGGGCCCCAAATTTCTCAGGGAGTTTGGAGCATTTGGAAATTTGAGAATTTATCTTCTCTCCCTTAGACCCTCCCCAAAGCCTCACTGAACACACCTATTTTGGGGGTCATTGGAGCTCCCAAAACAGAGCCAAGGGTTGAGGCTCTAATGTCAGCCATGGCAATATATGGAATCACCCTGCTGTTGGCATGGCTTGCTTGCTTTTACTTCATACAAATACTACTGCATAAAATACCTACAGAAGTGCACCCTTCATGTGTGCCTTGACTCTCATACACCTGTCCTCCCTTTGGACATCCTCACTTTCAGGAAGGCTTACTAACACTGCCCCTCCCCCCTCCCCCCCCATCTATCTTTAAGGTAGATATCCCTTTTATACCCTTCTTGAGCATTCTGCCTACATCAAAGCACTTATCGCCATATTGTAATTGTGTGTTTGTTGTCCTTTGAGCCATCTGACAATGAATTCCTTGAAGGCAAGAGATTGTATTGTTTATTGCCCTTTCACCTGTGGTTAGTATAATGCATAGCCCATGGTAGGAATTCAGTATACGATTGTTAAGTGGACGAATGGATACATACGTGTGTAGACCTATATTAAGATTTTAATGTATTTTTGCCATTTTCTTGATTAATGTATTCATTTTAATAAATTGTTTTTGAGCTTTCAAGAGTTACAGAGGCCCCTGGTAACCATTTCAAATAATTCAAAAGTATATTAAGAGGAAAAACTGATTCTCCTTTCATCTCTTCTCATCGATCCCACTCCATTCCTCCAGTGAAAACCACTGTTAAAGATTTTTCTTTGCATTTATAAACATATATTTAATATAAAAACAAAAATATTTTAAGAAACACAACAGGGTTATATTTCAGATATTGTTCTGTGTATTGCTTTTTTTCTACCTAATATATAAAATATCTCATTCTTGTTTATTTTTAAACTCAGAATATTTCTTTGCTCAGGTATTTATCTTCTTATTTGTTCATTATAAAAATGTTCAGTATACTTGCTTGAAAAGTCAAACAGTCCAGAAGGCATAAAATGTAAAGTAAAACTGTCTTTATCCTTTTGGCCATTCCATACCTCAGAGGCAAACACCTGTAATCGTGCTTAGTTTTACTACTTTTGGTGGTTATCCCAACAACTCCAAATTACTTCTTGATTTCTCAACATTAGATAGTATCTATCAACTCCTTGATAAGAAAGTTGAGGAATTTAGTGCTTTCACTCCATCTCATTCCCCCTTCCACCTCCTGATTTTCTTTCTGTCCTTGTGTTTAGTTATTTTAGTGGTTATATTGATTACCTTATATAAACTCCTTAAAATTCTGTCTTGCTGCTTGAACCTTAGACAGCAAATACTGGTATTCTGCTGGTGCTTGGCAGATGTTAGAGCATCTGTACTTTCCTACCCCTCCACTCCGTCAAATTTCTCTCATCTACACCATTGCTGTCAAGGTCTATGATGTTTATATCTGGGCTTTAATGGTTTCCATTTCTCCTGTACTCTGCTTTTGGCATCCAGATATTAGATGAGATTTTTTGTCTGTTAATAACACCTATCTTGTTGTTAGAGTTGTTAAAAACCAATTCTTTTTAGGATATCTTTTTTATTATTTGATGGGGCTTGGGGAGGTAGCAGAGATAAGTACTTGGCCTGCCATCTTGAACTGGGCTCTTTTGCTTCTTTTGAATGTAATTGTTTCTTTCAGATAAATTCATTAGCATCTCTTAACTCTAATTGCCCGTAAGTACAATTGTGTATGTGATTTGAATTGTGTTAGAAAGGATTTAAGGATTTGGAAAGATGTCAGTCAAGATTATTATTTCCATGCCATCACTGTACTCACCACAGCTTTTCCTATTTATCTCTACTTTGCCTCCTAATAAGCAATAACAGCAAAGTTCTTCTATAAATAATGATGCATTTTTCCTCTTCCATAAATCACTTGGACAAACTTTGGTAGCATCATGTTGTTTATAAAAGAACTGAACTGGCTTTAATGAAAGCATAGTTACACTAAAATTAAAACTCTATTGAGAATTCCCTGGTGGTCCCCTGGTTAGGACTCCAGGCTTCCACTGCATGGGGCACAGATTAGATCCCTGGTTGGGGAACTAAGATCTGGCATAGTGCAGCCAAAAAACAGAAAACAAAACAAACAAACAAAAACAAAACAAAACAAAAACTCTACCAAGGAATTGAAATGGTTTGTATCACAAACTATTGTCACCATTTGTTCTTATGTCCTGTCTTCCCAAGTAGACAGTAGACTCTTTGAAGAATCACAAAGAACTTTTTTTGTTGGTTGTTGCTTCATTTTTATTATTTTATTTTATTTTTTTATTGAAGTATAGTTGATATACTATTGTGTTAGTTTCAGGTGTACAGCACAGTGATTCAGTTATACATATGTGTGTGTGTGTGTGTGTGTGTGTGTGTATTTCTTTTCAGATTCTTTTCCCTCAAAGTTATTACAAAATATTGAGTATAGTTCCTTGTGCTATACAGTAGGTCCTTTTTGGTTATCTATTTTATATATAGTAGTGTGTATATGTTAATCCCAACTTCCTAATTTATCCCTCGCCCCACCCCTACGAAGAACTTCTGAAGCTGCATCTTATTAATTTGGGGGGAGGGGGCCGCACCGTGCAGCTTTCAGGATCTTAGTTCCCCGGCCAGGGATCAAACCTGGGCCCCAGCAGTGAAAAGTCCTAACCACTGGACTGCCAGGGAATTCCCAATTTTTTTTTTTTTTAATTTGAACCTAGCAAAGTGCGTGCCATGTATTTGGTGTTCGACTAGGTTTGTTGAACTTAACTGAACCGATTCAGTAGATTCTCCACTGCAGACTTCTGGTCTCTATGCCATGCAAATAGCAAGACTTCACCCATTTCTTCCTTAGGTCACTGTATGAAGGATCCCTTGAAATGCCTGACAAATTCCCTTTTAATCATCATTATACATGACTTCTCTTCCCCTTCTTAGTATGCCAATATTAAATGCGACAGGGAAACTGATTTCAATTACAGTGGATGCTTTACCCTTCCAGTTCCTCAAATTACACACACACCACTTCCGTGGGGGTTATCCAGTGTAATTCTTAGTTCTGGGGAGCATGAACAGGGTGCCAATTACTCAAGAAGTGCTCATTAGGAATTAGAAAGCAAATATAATTACCACATGCCAATTGCATAGGAAATAAGAATGCTTTTCAACAAAGCCAGGCTTATTTTATGTGTCCCCTATAGCTCCCACAGGATCTGTTCTTACTTGTTTTTTTGTTTTTTTTACTCCACCAAATACTGAATACTATGGAAGACAAAGAAATAGGAAATAAGAAACATACTAGACCGCAAACTCGTTACTTGTCTTATTCCATTGTACCTCCAGCACTGAGCTGTGCACGCTGTAGGTGCTCTAAATGTACTATTGGATTTTTAAAATACCTATAGTAGAAATATAGTAGAAAGGAAGTTAATTTTTTTACAGTGTGAGCTTTTTCTTGCCATCATAAAAAAAAAAAAAAAAAAGCATCCAAAGGCCTGAATATGCTAGGGTGGCATTTAAATTTATAAAAAGTTTTAGAGTTGGAAATTACTTTTTTCTAAAATATAAATTTATTTTATTTTTTGGCTGCGTTGGGTCTTCGTTGCTGTGCGCAGGCTTTCTCTAGTTGCGGCGAGCAGGGGCTACTCTTCGTTGCGATGTGCGGGCTTCTCATTGCGGTGCCTTCTCTTTGCTGCGGAGCACAGGCTCCAGGCATGCGGGCTTGGTAGTTGTGGATCGCGGGCTCTAGAGTGCAGGCTCAGTAGCTGCGGGGCACGGGCTTAGTTCCTCCGCGGCATGTGGGATCTTCCCGGACCAGGGCTCGAACCCGTGTCCTCTGCATTGGCAGGCAGATTCTTAACCACTGTGCCACCAGGGAAGTCCCTAGAGTTGGAAATTACTTTAATGATTAACAATCTACTGCCCCCCCACCAAATTTCACAGTGGGTATGGATAAGGCTCAGTGTGACAATGTGACTACAAGGCCAAAAAGCCCCTTTCCTAGGTTTATGCTCTACAATCTCCACTTGGCTATAGTAACCCTGTAGGCAAAGACATCATCAAACATTACTCTTGTATCTGCCTTGGACCTCACCTATATTTACTCCCAGTTAGTCTCCAAAAATGTCTTACACACTTGGCAATCACAAGCTATTTGGTGATAGGTAATTGTTTTATTTTTTGGCATGAACTTAGGAACTAATTAAATTGGACAACTGTTTTGCAACCTGATTTACATAAAGTTTACTTAGGGTTTTCTGTACTGCTTCCTCTAGGAAGCTTAATTTTCTTCTTCAAATTTAGTTGTGTTCTACTTAAGATATAAATATTATATAGAAATATTTTGGAAAAGAGATTTTCCCATAAATTACATGCAAAAACCAGAAGTTATTTCTCATCATCAAAATTTCATATTCCCAATGATACAAATGAACTTATTTACAAAACAGAAACAGACTCATGGACATAGAAAACAAACTTATGGTTACCAAAGGAGACTAGGGGGGAGAAGGATAAATTAGGAGTTTAGGATTAACATATACATGCTACTATATATTAAATAGATACACAACAAGGACCTACTGTATAGCACAGGGAACTCTAATATCTTGTAATAACCTGTAATGGAAAAGAATCTGAAAAATGAATATATATATTATATACTGAATATAACGTGTGTGTGTGTGTGTGTATATATATACTGAATCACTTTGCTGTACACCTGAAACTAACACAACATTGTAAATCAACTATACTTCATTTTAAAAAAAAGGTGAGCAAGACAAAAGAAATTTCATATTCCTGTTCTTTATTATCATGCGAAAACATTCAGTAATGATGAAATAGTCCAGAAATGGCCAAACCAGAGCCTGAGAACAATAGGTAGGCACCTAAGTGCTTTGTTTTTCACTATTAAGCTGAAAGGAGAAAAGCTAAGCAGGGGCCCAACCAGAGAAATTGCTTTGGTTTTCTCCTTCTAGCTTGAGTCAAAACAAAGCACTTAGTTGCCTACCTATTGTTCTCAGGCTCTAGTTTGGCCATTTCTGAACTATTTCATCATTGGTGCTTAGGTCTCTGGACAAGGGGAGGAGCGTTGTTTATCCTTTGAGTCACGGAGGAAGTGTAGGACAATGAAGAAAATGTGAGCTGCCCCCGTTTTTCCCTCTCCTCCTCTCTCCGGCTGTCTGGAGATGCTGGCCAACAGTAACTTGGTCCTCACTGATTCTCTCTGAAGCAGATAAGTTCCATTTGTAGCAAGACTTTCTATGTTTATGAGAGTTCCGGCTCCACCTGGCCAATGCCAAGTGGGTGACTTGCGAGGAGAGGTGATTCATTCAGTCAACAAATTAGTACTGAGCACCCACCGTATGCCAAGCCTGGTTCTAGGTTCTGG
Source organism: Balaenoptera borealis (assembly GCF_965194805.1). Lineage (NCBI taxonomy): Eukaryota > Metazoa > Chordata > Mammalia > Artiodactyla > Balaenopteridae > Balaenoptera > Balaenoptera borealis. The sequence continues at coordinate 48,882,131 of NC_138875.1, read as the reverse complement.
GAATCAACAGCGAGTAGGGCAGGCAGAGTTCTGCCCTCTTTCTGGTGGGGGAGATGAACAAGAAACACATGAATATATAATGTACTGTCAGGTGTCAATTGTATTCAGTGCAACAAGCAAAAACAAAGCAAGGTTGGTGGATAGAGATGAGGGGAAACCGCTAGGGGTGGGCGGGGATTGCTGCTGGAAAGGAAGGAGCCTGGGGTGCCCCGTGGCCGCAGGTCTCAATGAGCAGTGATTCTGGAATGAACCTGGCACCTTAATCATTTAATCAGATCTACATTTTAGTAAGGACAAGGCACACTATGATAACCAACACTGCAGGACAAACAACAGTGGCTGGGAACAAGCCTTTGTTTTCTGCAGTTGAGGATGTGATTTATTACTATGGTTATTACTACAACGATTGTTCTTACCCACTGCTGGCTTAGAGCAGAGATCAGCTAACTATATAGCCCACGTGCCAAATCCAGCCCACTGTCTGTTTTTATGTCTGTTTTATATGGCCATGGGCTAAGTTTTTTGTTTTGTTTTTTTTACATTTTTAAATGCCTGGGACAAATTTTAAAAATATATTTTGTGATGTGCAAATGATGTGAAATGCAAATTTCAGCAGTCATAAATAAAGTTTTATTGGAACATAGCCATGCTCATTTTTTAGGTATTGTCCATGTCTGCTTTTATGCTACAACAGTAGAACTGAACACTGTGATGAGACTGTATCACCAAGCCTAAAGTCTTTGCAATTTGGCCCTATAAGAAAGTCTGCTGACCTCTGGTTAAGAGTATGGGCTCAGCAAGGAACTGACTATAACACTTATGGTATATGCTAAAAAAAAGAACACTATAACCATGAAAAGGAATGAGATAAATCTCTATCTATTGCCACAGGAAGATGTCTGTGATATGTTAAGTAAAACAGATGGAAACAATTTGAGTGCAATACATTTGGGTTCTCCAGTAGTCCTTGGTCTGTTTTGTTCACTGTTGTATCCTCAGTACCTAGAACCTTGTGATCCATGGAACACTCCCAGTAAATATTTGTTGAATGAATAAATGAATGAATATAATGCAACATCTAGGGAGCTACAAAAGAAAAGATTTATAACTTTGGCTACATAAAAACTTAAAAAATAAGAAACATATTTTTTGCATGGTGAGACCACCATGAGCAGTCAACAGACTACTGGTAAACCTCAAAAAAAGCACCAAGAGTCTATTCCTTAATGAACTCCTACAAATCCATAAGAATATCAACAACCCAATAGAAACGTTGATGAAGAATATTAACAGGCAATTCCCAGAAAAGGAAACAGCAAATCGATGATCAAGCTACTGATCAGAGAAAAACAAATTTAACTAAAAATGTCCATCTTATCTCTCAGCTAATTAAGACACATTGTACTAGTGGAATTGTAAACTGGCAAAGTTTTCTAGGGAGTTCAATTTGACCATGTCTAACCAAAATTTAAAGTGCACATCCCCTTTGACCTATTGACTCTAATTCTAGGAAGTCATCCTGTAGAAACAGTCACATTTGAAATGATACAATTACACATTTTTTTAAATTGCAGCATTGTTTGCAATCCCCAAATATTGGAAATAACCCATCAATAGGAGAAATAAATGAATGTTCAGGCTAAAAAATACCAGGCAGCCCTAGAAAAGAATGAGGCAGCTTTTCATGTACAGATATGGAAGGATCTGTAAGTTATATTAAGGGGAAAGATAAAAAGAACATGTATAGAATGATACCAGTTGTTTAAAAAGAAAGAAAAGAAAAGGAATTATATGGAGTTCCTTGCATAGACTATCTTTAGAAAAATACAGAAGTGGTAACAGTGGTTGCCTTTGGAAAGGGGAACTGTTTGGCTGGGGAACAGGGAGGAAGGAAGCCTCACTTTTACTTCATACCTTTTGATCCTTTTATATCATATTTAATAAATGTAATTAACATTGAAATATGAATTGTATGAATTTAATTTTAAAAAAATAGCAAATATACATATGAAAATCTGAAAGAATGTACACAATTAACATTATAGGGAACTTTCACTTTTGAATTATATATTTCTATAATGTTTAATAGTGGATAGATAGTAACAGTGGATAGTAATTTAAAAAATAAGTCATAATGAAGATGTAAGACAGCAAAAGTGAGCATGGGCTTCTGTTTATTCAAGTACTAAATCATAAATATGTAAATCATATTCAGAGTATATGAATATACTCTGAATATGATTTACATATCATCTAAAATATGTAATTTGGCTCCATGTGACTTTATTCTATGCAAGTGGGTACTATCTAATGCATTCTGCTTTACCTTATAGGAATTCACAAGCACTTGGCCGTTGATAAATTGAATTAAAATGGATAAAATTTCCTTCATCTGATCTTGTTATGTCTCAATCTTTGGCACAACAAAGATACAGTGAGGTCACCAGTCAGTCACGTCAGCTATTATTTTGATTACATGACATTTTCTTAACAGTTGTTTTAGGAAATTTAGAAATATCCTTTCTGTTTAGGAAAAGTTGTCGGACTTCTCAGTCTAACAAAATACAAAATCAGCTCATAAGGATCCTGGGAGGAAGATTATGATAATCTCCATAATGGTATCTACTTTCTCACCGTACAGGACAGCACACCGCCCAGTTTCCCTCCAAATGAACGTCAGGCTTTCCTCAGTTTTGAGTTTAGCTTGTTTTTTACATCCTCGAATTGACATGAGTCCAAAGATCAAAGGGCAAGTCCTACACAGTGGCCTCTCTGTATTTTCCAGATGCCAGATGAGTCTGGTGCCAGCCCAGAAGGTTGAGATCATTCCTGGTCTGGAAGACCAGGATTCTGAAGCAATATTGGGATTGGAGGGATAGCTATAATGGGCCATCAGTATCCCGGAAATATCCTAGGACAGAAATTTCTTGGAGTGGATCTACCTACGTTGTCCAATAAAGTAGCCACTAGCTTTGAAATATGGCTAGCATAGATTGAGATGTGCTGTAAGTATAAAATACACATGAGGACTTAAGGCCGAAAAAAGAGCCCCAGCACCCATATGGGAAGAGCTAGGGCTCTTCCCATGGTGTCTGCATGGAGTTCTGAAGTTGGGAAAGAGCTTGGTGAGGGTGCACTGTGTGTGTGTGTGTGTGTGTGTTCATTAATGACCAGTGAGAGACTAGTTTGTCTTCATAAGCTCTCTCGGTATTTGCAGAGTGACCACTATTTACCCACCACTCAGCTAGTAGTTTGAAAAGAAGCCCTGGGGGAGGGGAGGGTATCCCGTTTCCTTATCTGCCCAGAATACTTTTCTTTAACATACTCAACCTTGTGAACACGGGAGCAGACACAGAGCCCAGGATGGGCCAATCATGGTACACTCGCCACAGTGACTGGTCCGGGGATGCGCATGTGACCCAAGTCCAACCAATCAGGAGGCTTCTCCAGGAGGTTTCTGTAGAAGCTGAAGAAACCCTTATCACTTCTCACTTGTTAGCAGCTGTGCATTTGTGACTTGGAAGTGGCCAGCAGTCATGTTCCCAGCCAAGCAGGGAAAAGTGAAGGCATAAAGTTCAATGGAAAGCCTTGTGAGTTGCAGCGAGGCCTGACTGTGTATGAGTCACAAGCCAATCCTGGGCCCATTCATGCATGAGGTCAGCTTCACCATTCTTGTGGTTTGGTTACAGGAGCCAGAGCTTCACTTTTCACCTTTCGAGTTAATTCACTATGTGTTTCTATCACTTGCAATGAAAAGAAAACTGACAAATACAGATTTATGGAAAAACAAGACATGGGTGCTGCCCTCAGAGAACTTATGATTCATATGGAAAGATAGGGACAGTACAGAAGAAAATACAAAATATACTTAAGCATTATGTTGTACTTACTGCACATCTACCTGTGCAGTGGCTAAATCTATTGTCAAATGTATGAAGAATGTGCTAGAGTAGACAGTTGAGTGGTTTAGAACAATGGCCATTGTTTCGTCCCCCACAGGACTCAGAAGTTTCTAGCCCTTGTTTTAAACAATTTCACATTCTGAAAAATAGTAGAATGAAGTGGAAGGAACACAGGCTTCAGAGCCAGACCTGGGATGAAATCTGGGTTTGCCACTTCTCAGCTACATGATGAGGTCAGTTTTGATGTCTTCATCTGGAAATACCACCCTGACTCAAAATGCTTAGGACAATACAGGAACCTGCTTTCCAACCTGCTAAGTCTGGAGTGAGGGAGGGTAACTTCGAGGCTAGTGAATCCAGTGGCTCAATCATGTCATCATGGGCTCTGGTTCTTCAGTCCCTCCACCTCGTCATTTCAGGTCACAAGATGATGCACTTATTCCAGGCATCACATCCAAGAAACATCAAATCCAGGGATTCTGTCTTTTCCAATGCCCCTTTAGGAGTTTGAATGAAAGCTTTCTCAGAACATCCAACCCAGGACTTCCCTGGTGGCACAGTGATTAAGAATCCGCCTGCCAAGGCAGGGGACATGGGATCGAGCCCTTGTCCGGGAAGGTCCCACGTGCCACGGAGCAACTAAGTCCGTGCGCCACAACTACTGAGCCAGCACACCACAACTACTGAAGCCCGCATGCCTAGAGCCTGTGCTCTGCAGCAAGAGAAGCCACCGCAGTGAGAAGTCCGCAACGAAGAGTAGCCCCCGCTCACTGCAACTAGAGAAAGCCCGTGCACAGCAACGAAGACCCAACGCAGCCAAAAATAAATAAATAAATTTATTTTAAAAAAAATACAAAAAGAACTTCTAACCCCAGCCCACCTGCCCTCTCATCTCATTAGCCAGAAGAGAGTCACATGTCAAGCCCCAAGCCAATCACTGACAAAGGGAACAACCCTACTCTGATTGTTTTAAATTAATCAGGACTTCTTAAACTTGAAATGTGGGCTAGGGTTGCCTTCCTCTGAAGCATGTAAGGGGTGGGGTGAGGAGGTGGGTTACATACTCAGCACAACTGAGGCTTCTGATCTAACTGCAAACCATCAGCAGAACCGGTAAATACTCTTGAGTGTCTGGTCCAAGGCTCCCTTCCCCTGAGCCCGTGTCGGGGGGAGATAGACAGGGAATGGAAGGCTTGGAAGGGAGGCACATCTATGGGAGGCTACATCACAATTAAAGGCTCCGACCAGACCCCTGGCTGCGGGACCGGAGCTGGGAGAGGATAGGATGGCAACAGAGAGATGGGGCTCAGACGTGGGGCTCAGCGTTTGAGTCTTGCACGCTGGGCCAGCCAATTGGCCACGTGAGGACATTGTGAAGAGTGAAGGGTTAGTAACAGTTAGCACCGAGAACTTTACTATATGCCAGGCATCCTGTTAAGCACTTTTCAAGGATGATCTTGTTTAACCCTCACAAAGCCTCTACGTGGTTTTATTACCATCTACATTTTACAGAAACTGAAGCTTGAAGGAATTAAATAACTGGAGCAAAGGCGCACGGGTGTGAGCAATGGAGCCATGCTTTGAACTCAGTAATGTGATCCCAGAGCCCTTGTTCTTAAGCACTGAGTCGTCCTGGTTTAGGAAGGATGGTGGTGAGCTTGCTGTTTCTACCATTCCTCCAACCATCCATTCAACAAATATCTGTGAAGCGCCCACTAAGTACCTCACAGGAGACAGAGCGGTGAGCATGGTCCCTGCCCTCAGGGAGCTTAGTTTTCGACATATAATCTTTAGTGTTTATAGGACATCTAATTGGAGGTGCCCTGAGTCAGAAAACTGAGAGCAGGATAGAGGCTGAGCTGGAGACACAGCTTTGGAAATGTAGTTAGGCCATAGCCAAGACAACAGAAGATGATTGTATGACAAATACTGCATGGTATCATTTATATGTGGAATTTTAGAAAAAGTCAAATTCATAGAAACAAAGAGTAGAAAAGTGGTTGCCAGGTGCCAGGGCGCTGGGAAAATAGGGCGAGGTTGGTAAAAGAGGACAAACTTTCAGCTCTAAGATGAATAAGGTCTGAGCATCTAATATAGAACATGATGATATAGTTATCGATAACACTGTATTGTATAACTGAAATTTGCTAAGAGAGAAAAATGTTCTCACCAAAAAAACAAACAAACAAAACGTAAATATGGGAGGTGATAGATGTGTAAATTAGCTTGATGGTGGGGATACTTTCATAATGTATATGTGTAACAAAATATCAAATAGTCACATTAAATCACACTATAAATATATAACAATTTTATTTGCCGTTTATACCTCAATAAAGCTGAAAAAAAAAAGATTGTGATTAAAAACAATTCTGAAGTGATAAGTGGTTAAGGAAAGCCCTAGAAAAGCCATTTAAGTGTTGTCCTGGTATTTTAAATTACATTCTTTAAAAAAAATCAATATTCATATATTATTAGCACCAAGTTTCTGAAATCTTCAAGGAAAACAAGTCATATAAAGTCTTTCAGACTTTAAATAAACTGGAATAAAGTTATCAAAGACATGGCAACAATGCTTTCAAAATACCTTGGTCATTCTAGTAGTTACTATTAATGGGCTACCCTTTGGCCATTCCCCTTCTTTCTTGCTAACAGAACCCCAGTTTTATTCTGATATCTGGTGGCCATCAGATATCAAGGGAGGTTGGGCCCCTCCCTGACCCTAAAGGACCAATCTTGACTGGTTTAAGGCCATCAGGGTGATTCCATCCCCTTGACAGTTCAGATACAGGCACACAAGGCAATTCTGGACAGTGAGATATGACGAGATGTTTCCTGGAGGAATGTTATACGCTCCTGCTGATAAATAGTTACATGGGAAGAAATAGCCCCTTTTCCCACTTCATGTAGTCATTCTACATGTGATACCCGGATCTGTGGCAGCCTTCTTGTGACCACGAGGGGAGCTGATCTGAGAAGGCAGAACTGAAAGGAGGCAAAGCTTTTGTTGTTGAGTTGCTGAATTAGCAAACCCTGGAACCACCCAACCTCTGTCCTTCTTAAGTGACAATACATTCTTCTTACTTAGAAATGTATTAGATCATTTTTGAGTCTTTCATTATTTGTAGCCCAAAGCATCCTAAATGACATGATTACTTATAATGTATTGCCCTATCTATTTAGAAAGGTAGCTGATCAAGCAATACCTTAAAAATATACATTCCTTTTGTTTTAGCAAGGTTTCTCTTAGAAAATATAAACTCAGTCAGGCTTTCTTTTCTGCTTATCTGGTACCCTTGTACCTGCTGAAAAACGAATTGATATTTGCAGAACAATGTTAAAAGGTTACATGATGCAGCTGCAGATATTCAGTTATTTAGTTACTATTTATGTTCCTTAACAAGTGAAAATTGCCTTTATGCATTTTTGGTAGTTCTCACTCCAGAAATCTGGATCTATTATATCCATTTTGTCATGTGTGCAATAGATTTTGGCCAGATCCCATGTTTTCTCTTTTACAGGGACCAATTTTAAAAGAAAACAATCTAATTAAAAAAATTTTTTTTCCACGTCCAACAGTCCTGATGGTAAACTCTGAGTCATTGCTGGTTTATTTGACAGACCGGGAAAGCTAACTGTTGATATTCACACTAAGGGGAATATAAAGATCAATGGTTCTGATTAAAGTATATCAAAATATTTTGAAAAACTAAATTATTTTGCAACCTCCTTTACATGTCTTTAAAGGCTTATTTTATCTTCTTTCAGCAAATGTACCTGAAGATGAAAACTAAAGCATATTGCCCTAGGCCTCCCAGCTGGTAAAGGAGAGGCCCTGAACTGGGACTGAACTCCAGGTTCACCTGACTGCAGAGCCCAGATGCACCCCAAACTCCATCCAGCATGCTAGAATTACCCCCTTGCCTTCACCATGGTCTCCTGTCTACAGAAATTGTAATAAGTAGCAAACTGTTCAAAAGGTACACAGAAGGAGAGGGTAGAAGAAAAGAACTCCATTATCTCCATACCCAGTAATCAGCTGTACTAATTCTCTAGTTACCCTTACATCCTATCTATCGAAAGCAATTAAATAAAGATCCTGGGACAATGAATTATTTTTAACATTAGAGCCTAAAAATCACACACTTACACAGTAACCATGACTACTGGTTACTTTGTTACTCCAGTAACAAAGGATTAAGCTCTCAGTTTCTATCTGTTAAGAGTGGAATTATCTTCATTCTTAAAACCCATCCTTTAAAAAAATCTCTTATATTACAAAAACTTAGAAACAGGGTTCCCCCCTTGCACCCGCCGCCTTGGCTGGAAAAATGATTTAAATAATTCTTCAAAACTGTTCCGTTCTTCATTGCAGAACACGTTTAGTTCTCCTGCAGTGAAGTAAATGAAGATGCCTGTGGTCCTGTGAGACTGAAACATGTCCTTTTCAGAGAAAAACATGAAAAGGATAAAATCTCGGAATTCCGTGGTTACCTCGGGAGTGTTCATTTACAATATTTCCATGGCTACCATATCACCAAGGTGTAAGGGTTTTGTGCCCATCATTCCGTGCTTACCAACCTCTAATTCCCTCCTCAACATACGTTTGGGGTTTCTACCTGACATGTTACTTGTCTCTACTTGGACAAGCCTCCTAGGCTGATTCACCACAGTCCATTCAACATGAGCCATCATGGTGACCTTCTCTACTCCAAAGAGCTTGACCTTGACCTCCACTCCACTTCAGCAAACCACCCCAAGGCCATACCCTTGAGTTTGTCTTCACTGGAAACTGCTCCAGCTCTGAAAGCTTAAACATTATAATCCTCTTTTCTCTGCAACTTCCTATTTTCTAGTTTTCTCATGTCCCTGGAGGCAGCTGATATAACGGGCAAATAAAACACGGGTTTGGGAACCAGAGAGAAGAGGGTTTAAATACTGGATCTACCACTTGCTAGCTGTGTAGCCTCAGGCGAATGACTTTATATTTCTGAGCCTCACATTCTTTATGTGGGAAAGAGAAACATCCGATTTTGCAGCATTGTGATGTGGGTTACAATCCTGGGACTGAAAGCACCAAGCAAGACACTTAGTTGATGCTCAGTAAAGCTGGTTTCTCCCCTCCCCTTCACTCTCTGCAGTGCTCACACCTACAACTTTATTCTTAGATCTCAAAGACAAGGCAGGTCCTGGGACCCTTCCAGTCTCCCATCCCCCCCTGGGCTTCAAAGTCAGTCATTTTATTCACTCTCTCCTCTGATGTCTCACCACCTGGTCCTGGTTAGCACTTACCCCTGGGAAGATGCCCCACTTCCATGGCTCACTCTTGCTCCCTGACTGCCGAGGGCATTCAGCGAGGCCAGGAGGTCCTAGGCATTTCTGTTTTTTGAAGCTTCTCATATATTTATTAACGGAGAGGTGGGGGGGAGAGAGAGGGGGAAAGGGAGGACGAGGCGGGAGGGAAGGAGGAGAGGAAAGGGTACAGAGAGGAATAGGAATAGGAGACAGAAAAGTCCAAAGACTGTGGGCTATTTAAATGTTTACATTTTGGGAAAATATTCCCTCCCTGGTCCAGAAACTCCATTAACATAACAAGTGGCCATTTATCAACTAGGAGAGTTTGGAAGCAGTTCCTCCTTTTCTGTCCTCCAGGCGTTTCCCTGTGCTCCTTCAAACCACCACCTTAAAGGGGTTGCTTCCACCCATTCCAACTGGGGAAGGCCTAGGTCAAGTGCTGCCAGCGACAGCGTGGGTAAATTTGCCTGAAAGACATCAGGAAGCTCATTCACCTGTGGCTGTATGACGCATTCCCCGACAGAAGGGCATTCAGCAGTAAAGGTATAATTTTAGCATCCAAATGCTGACTCTTGTTTCTTAATCGATGCTTAGTAGTCAGGTGAAGACTTCTAGGTTCCCTTAAAAATCCTAAAGTTCGTATTTAACAAATTAGATTTTTTTTTAAAAATTATTATTTATTTATTTATTTATGGCTGCGTTGGGTCTTCATTGCTGCGTGGGGAGCTTTCTCTAGTTGCGGTGAGCAGGGGCTACTCTTCGCTGCGGTGCTCGTGCTTCTCATTACAGTGGCTTCTCTTGTTGCGGAGCATGGGCTCTAGGCGTGCGGGCTTCCGTAGTTGCAGCACGTGGGCTCAGTAGTTGTGGCTCGCGGGCTCTAGAGCGCAGGCTCAGTAGTGGTGGCGCACGGGCTTAGTTGCTCCGTGGCATGTGGGATCTTCCTGGACCAGGGCTCGAACTTGTGTCCCCTGCATTGGCAGGCGGATTCTTAACCACTGTGCTACTAGGGAAGTCCCACAAATTAGATTTTTAATGTTAAAAACATAGCGCATTATGTGGTGATCATTTTGTAATGTACAGAAATATCGAATCACTATGCTGTGCACTAGGAACTAACATAGCGTTGTAGGTCAGTTATACTTCAGAACAAACAAACTCACAGAAAAGGGGATGGGGGAATTGGATGAAGGTGGTCAAAATGTACAGCCTTTCAGTTACACAATAAACGAGTTCTAGGGATGTAATGTACAACGTGATTAACATAATGAACACTGCTGTACGTTATAAGTTACATATTGTTAAGAGAGTAAATCCTGAGTTCTCACCACAAGGAAAACATTCTTTTTCTTTTTCTTTTGTATCTATATGAGATGGTGGATGTTCACTAAACTTACTGTGGGAATCATTTCATGATGTATGTAAGTCACTTATACAGTGCTGTATGTCAATTATATCTCAATAAAACTGGAAGAGAAAAAAACACTGGCACCCCCCCAAATATATACACATATCTTGCATTATGATCGTGCTATCCATATGATAGATAAATTGAAACAAAAATCGCAGTGTGGGACTTCCCTGGTGGCACAGTGGTTAAGAATCCGCCTGCCAACGCAGGGGACACAGGTTTGATCCCTGGTCTGGGAAGATCCCACGTGCCGTGGAGCAACTAAGCCCGTGCGCCACAACTACTGAGCCTGCGCTCTAGAGCCTGTGAGCCACAACTAGTGAACCCACGTGCCACAACTACTGAAGCCTGTGCGCCTAGAGCCCGTGCTCCACAACAAGGGAAGCCACCGCAATGAGAAGCCCATGCACAGCAATGAAGAATAGCCCCCGCTCACCGCAACTAGAGAAAGCCTGCGGGCAGCAACAAAGACCCAACGCAGCCAAAATAAATAAATGAATAAGTAAATAAAGTTAAAAAAAAAATTGCAGTGTACTCTAGGTTCTCTAGGTAGCAAGATCTGGAAGACTGCAGCACAAACGCTGTTGGGTGAATTATTTCAATCTTGTCAGTGTAACCTCACGTTACTGGGAGGGTTCATTGTCGTGTCCACTTGGCTGGGCTGTGGTACTCAGCTGTTTGGTCAAACACTAGTCAAGATGCTGGGAAGGTATTTTTTAGATGTGATTAACGTTTAAATCAGTGAACTTTCAGTAAAGCAGATTATCCTCCATAATATGGGTGGGTCTTATTCAATTAGTTCCTTAAATGTAAAGACTAGACGGAGGAGGAATTCTGCCTCCAGACAGCCTTTGGACTCAAGACTGCAATGTCAACTCCTGTTGAAATTTCCAGCCTACCCACCAGCCCCTCACAATCACATGAGCCAATTTCTTAGAATCTCTTTCTCCCTCTCTCTCTCTTTCTCCATCAAATTGGCTCTATTTCTGTGGAGAACCCTGATTAATACAGACCCTGTGTATAGCTATAGACATAAAGTCTAAATCTGAGGCTCTTCATGATGATGTCAGGCCTGGCATAGGGTCTTCCCCCTCCCCGCTTCCCTCTCCCCGTGACAGGCTCCGAGCATCTGTACATTTCTCATTTCCGGCTTCAGCTCAGCCCTCAGTTTCTTTAGGATTCCTCATTCTCTGGTGTGGCAAAAGCTGCTAGTGTACTGCCAATAACCTTTCTCCATTCTTCAGTAGAAACAGAATCCTTACTTTTTTAGGTGAACACGGCCATCTAGAATAAAGACTACTTTTCCGAGTGTCCCTTGCAGGTCTGAGTTGCCTTGTTACTATGTTCTGGCCAATGGGGTGTGAGAGGAAGTGGTCTGTGCAGCTTGCGGGCACTGTCTTCCTTCCTCCTTCTTTTTGGCAGAATGCAGATGTGATGGCTCAATCTCCATGGGGTGACTGGGACAATCAAGCCGTGCACAGGGGAGCAATCACACAGAAGAAGCCTGGGTGTCCAGCACTGTGGCAACGTCATCTACCTTGAGCTCAACACCACTGGACACCTTGGGCTTCCGTCTACTTTTAATTAGAGCCTCTTAGTTCCAAGGTTTATGTCTTTTGGGGTTTTTATTTGGCTGTGGCACGGGGCTTGCGGGATCTTAGTTCCCCGACCAGGGATCAAACCCGTGCCCCCTGCAGTGCAAATATGGAGTCCTAACCACTGGACTGCCAGGGAATTCCCCAAGGTTTATGTTTAAGAAGAGACACCTTTAATATTAAAGATGCAGTGTAACCTAATCCTAACTACTGTACCTGGTAAGGGATTTCTAGCAAGAGAGTTTAGCGATTAAACAGCTCATGCTTTGAATTCAGGTAGATCTACATTTGGATTCCATTTTGTCTCTGAGAGTTGAGTGACCTTGACCAAGTTGCTTTACCTTTTTAAGCATCAGGTTCTTCTTCTGCAAATTGGAGATAATAATTAATATCCAACTCACAAGGTTGTTGTGAAGACTAAATTAAATCGAAGTGCCCAGCACATAGGAATGGTTTAATAGATAACAGGTAGCCATTGCTATTGTTTTTACTACTGTTATTATTCTCCATAATGGTTGTTTTAAACATTCTTCTCTCTTCAAGCCTCGATCTCCATCTCTCGCACCCTCAGTCTCAGGAACTAGAGCCCCAGCTGGGTGAGGTGGTCATCTGGAGGGAGAGGCAGATTGGCGCACGTTGTTGGAGCCCAAGCAGGGTTGAGGAGGACACATCCAGAGAGAGGAAGCCTGAGATGGAAGCTGGAGCCTGGAGTTGGGGCAGGAGGGCAGCTCTGCAAAGGAGTGACCTGGTGTAGGTTGTCAGAGGCTGAGCAAGGTGACAAGGATATCCGTGTGGGAAGGGTAGACTGCCTTGAAGTGCTGAAAACTGAGAGGAGCGTATCTATGCAGGGTTGGGCAGTAGTGGTGATTGGATATTGACTGCACATAAGGGATTGATCACATAAGTAAATGCATTAAGGATAAAGGGAGTTGATTCTCACCATCAGAGAAGGGAGTTAACAAATAAGGGAAGGGAGAAAACTACCCTGAGATAAGGGATTGGCTACACACTTTTTAAAAAATTAATTTTTTTGGCTGTGTTGGGTCTTCGTTGCTGTGTGTGGGCTTTCTCTAGTTGCGGTGAGCAGGGGCTCCTCTTCATTGTGGTGCGCGGGCTTCTCATTGCGGTGGCTTCTCTTGTTGCGGAGCATGGACTCTAGGCGAGCGGGCTTCAGTAGTTGTGGCATGCAGGCTCAGTAGTTGTGGCTCGCGGGCTCTAGAGTGCAGGCTCAGTAATTGTGGCGCACAGGCTTAGTTGCTCCACAGCATGTGGGATCTTCCAGGGCCAGGACTCGAACCTGTGTCCCCTGCATTGGCAGGCCGATTCTTAACCACTGCACCACCAGGGGAGTCCTGAGATGAGGAATTGGGATTGAAGGTACCTGTATAATCTCAAGTTTTTCAACATAGGTAGATACAGAAATAAATATAGATGCAAATTATGTGTGTGTGTGTACATACATGAGTTCCCTCTTTATATTGAGACTGTCTGGGCGCAACACCATTCCAGTAGTAATGAGCATACCTAGCACTGAGATCTTGGCTTCTAAATACTATTCTCAAGTGCAAGAAACCAGGACTCCTTGGAGAAATGGCTGATTACGACACTGTACACATTAATAGTCGCTCCCCATTCTCTGATTCTTCCAGCTCCTGGCAATCAATAACTTGCTTTCTGTCTCTGTGAATTTGCCTGTTCTGGACTTTTCACATAAGTGGAATTAAACAACATATGGCCTTTTCTGTGTGGCTTCTTTCACTTAACAAAATGTTTACAAGTTTCATCCATGTCACAGCATGTATCAGAATTTCATCTGTTTTCATGGTGGAATAATATTCCATTGTATGGATAATCCGCATTTTGTTTATCCATTCATTAGCTGATGGACAGACATCTGGATTGTGTCCACTGTTTTCTATTATGAATAATGCTGGTACGAACATTGGTGTACAGGTTTTTGTGTGGACATGTGTTTTCAATTCTCTCGGGCATATAAAATTGTGAGGTCATATGGTAATGTTATATCTTTTTGAGAAACTGCCAACCTGTTTTCCAAAGCAGCTGCATCATTTTATGTTCCCACCAGCAGTATCTGAGACTTCCAAAATCTCCACATCCTCACCAACACTTGTGATTGCCTGTGTTTTTGATTACAGCTATTCTATTAGGTGTGAAGTGGTGTCTCATTATAGCTTTGAATTGCATTTCCTTAATAACTAATGTTGAACATCTTTTCATGTGCTTATTGGCCATTTGTGTATCTTCTTTGTAGAAATGTCTATTCAAATCCTTTGTCCATTTTTTGACTGGTTTATTTACCTTTTTATTGTTTTCTTAATCTTTTAATTGTTGAATTGTAAGTATTCTTTATATATTCTGGGTACAAGTCACTTATCAGATTATGATTTATAAATATTTTCTCCTATTTCGTGTGTTTGTCTTTTCACTTTCTTGACAGTCTCCTTTGAAGCAAAAACATTTTTAATTTTGATCCAATCCAATTTACCTATTTTTTCCTTTGTTTCTTATGCTTTTGCTGTCATATCAAGAAACCATAGCCAAATCCAAGGTCACAAAAATTTAGTTCTATGTTTTCTTCTACAACTTTTACTGTTTTATTTCTTACATTTAGGTGTAAGAGTTAACTTGTATATATGGTATCCTGCATATGGTATGTATATAATTTTGTGTATGGTATGAGGAAGAATACCTTTTGTTTAATTTTCTTGTAACATTCTTTTGCATGTGGATATCCAGTTGTCCCAGCAACATTTGTTGAAAAGACAATCCCTTCCTATTGAATTGTCTTGGCAATCAATGAAATTCAATTGACCATAAATGTAAGGCTTATTTGTGGACTCCTAATTTTTTCATTGATCTATATCTTATCCTTATGCCAGTAACAAACTATCTTGATTACTGGAGCCTTGTACTAACTTTTAAAATCAAGAAGTGTGAATCTTCCAACTTTACTCTTTTTTCCCAAGACTGTTTTGGCTATTCTGGATCCTTTGCATTTTTACATGAATTTCAGGATGAGCTTGTCAATTTCTGCAACACAACCAGCTGTGATTTTGACAGAGATTGCATTGAATCTGCAGATCAATTGGGGGAAAATTGCAATTTTAAGAAAATTAAGTCTTCCAATCCATGAACATGGGATCTTTCCACTGGAAAGAAAATTTCCAATTTTGTTGTGCAGACTTGTTTCAGTGTACAAGTCTTACGCTTCATATGTTAAATTTATTCTAGGTATTTTATTCTTTTTGAGGCTATTGTAAATGGATTTTTTTTCCTAATTTCATTTTCAGATTGTTCATCGTTAGTGCATACAATTGATTTTTGTATATTGATCTTGTATCTTGCAACCTTGCAGAACTCATTTATTTTGATAGTTCTTGGTGAGTTCCTTAGTATTTTCTATATACAAGATCATGTCATCTGAGAATAGAGAGCATTTTACTTCTTCCTTTCCAGTCCATATGTTTTAAATTTATTTTCTTGTCTAACTGCCCTTGCTAGAACCTCCAGTATAATATTAAATAGAAGTGGTGAGGGCAGACATTCTTGTTTTGTTACTGATTTTAGGCAGAAAACATCCGGTCTTTCACCAGTAAATATGATGTTAAACTGTGGGCTTTTTATGGATGTAGCCATAAAAATTTTATGTATCAAGTTGAAGAAGTTGTTTAATGTTTTTATCATAAAATGGTGTTGAATTTTGTCAAATGATTTGTCTGTGTTGGTTGAGATGATCATGTGACTTTTGTCTTTTATTCCATTAATATGGTGTATTACACAACTGATTTTTATATGTTACACCAAGCTTGCGTTCTTGGGTTAAATCCCACTTTATTGTGGTTTTATATGTTTCTGGATTCGTTTTGCTACCATGTTGTTGTGGAGTTTTGCATTTATATTTATTAGGAATATTGATGTCGTTTTCTTCTGATGTCTTTATCTAGGTTTGGTATCAGAGTAATACTGGCTTCATAGAATGAGCTGGGAAGCGTTCTCTTTTATTTTTTGGAAGTGTTTGTGACACTTGATATTTATTTATGCTTAGGTAAAACAAGCAAATGCTACAAAATACATATCAAAGATACCAAAATGTTTTTAGTATCAGATAAATCTTTTCAGGTTTTCATCACACAATTCCTCTTCCCAGAGAATAAAGACCTTTATCGTTTCTTCCCTAGGCATTATAAACTTATGAGCTACATGGTAGAACTCATGAACTTCCCTCCTCCTGGCCTAATAACGTCACAATTCAAACCTTAAATTCTCCTTTCCACATCTGTATCAGTTCATATTAGGCTCAGCTGTGAATAACAGAGACGCTAAATAATATATAGAAGCCTAAATGTGATCGTGGTTTATTTATTTTTCATTTAAAAGTCAGAAAGTGGGCAGGCAGCCCAGGGATAGTATGGTGGCTTCATTCAATTAACTCTTTAGATACTCAGGTTCCTTCTAGCTCACTATTCTGCCATTCCCAAGTGCAGCCCTCACCCCTTATATAAAATGGATGTTTGCATTCCAGGCAATAAGATAAGGGAAGGAAAAAAAAGTAGGTAAAGGGCAAGCCTCAAGTGTCTTTTAGTAAAGGTTCCAGGAAACTGCTATATGACACACGTGTTTTTTTGTTTGTTTGTTTGCTTTTAATTTTTTTTGGCCATGTCACACGGCTTGCAGGATCTTAGTTGCCCGACCAGGGATTGAACCCGGGCCCTCAACAGTGAAAGTTTGGAGTCCTAACCACTGGACTGCCAGGGGATTCCCATGACACACCTGTTTACATCTCACTGACTAGAATATATTCACATGGTCTCCTTTAGCTGCAAGAGAAGCTGGGAAATGTGGTCTTTATTCTGAGTTGACACGGGATCATGAAAATTAGGAGGTTTACTATTGCAGGAAAAGAGGAGAGATAACAAGTAGTTCCTACCACACATTCAATCTGTCAATTCTGTCCCCAACAATTTCCCAAATTTGTCCCCCCATTTTCTTCTTCATTCCTCCTTCCCTTGTATTAAACCCTAGTCAATTCTCACCCAAATTACCACAGTAGCTTCTTTTTTGTTGTTGTTGCTTTTTAAACTTTTTATTTGAAAATAATTCCAAATTTACAGAAAAGTTATAAAAATGAGGACAGCACATTTCACTGAGATTCACTTGCTATTAAGATGTTTAAAATTCTTTTTCTGAAACACAATGCCTACATTGTGGCCCTTTACCCTAGAATACTCCAGTGCATATTTGCTAGGAATGAGAATATTCTCTTACAGAACCAGAGTATTGATCAACTTTGGTCAAGTTAGCTTGGATTAGGTACTTCTATTTAAGGTACTGTCTGTATTTCAATGTCGACAATTAACCCAACAATAATGTCCTTGATTCTTTCCTCCGTGGGGGGGGGGGGGGGCGTGCAGGCTAGTGCCACGTTTTCCATCTAGTTATTGGGTCTCTCTCGTCTTCCTTAACCTGAAAACCTTTCATAGCCTTCCTTTGTCTGGTGTAACATTGACAGTTTTGCAGAATAGATTTCCCCCACCTTTAGAAACGAAGACAAGCTGTCTTCATTTCGTGCTCACTGCCGTTTCGTCGTGGTCAGGAGGGAATTCAGTATTACCTAGCTGACCTGGTAACTGGCTCAGGGTGTCCCTCCTGGAGCCACCCAGTTCCCAGCTACCCCTCCCTGGTGGTGTTGATCGTGATCACCCCACTCCGTCAAGGGGTTGTCTGATTTCTCCACCATATGACTACTATTTTTCCCTTTGCAACCAATATACAGTCTGTGAGGAGACTCAAGGACGTTTCTCTGCCACTGGGAAGCACCAGTCATAGGGTGGAGGGAAGTTCTTCCCTCCCGTGGGAATGTGAGGAGTGTGGGATTTGCGCTCCATTCACCTGTAACTGGAAGCTCTGCCTGCCTCTGAATTGTGAGGCTTGCAGATGTCACAGGGTGATCCCACAGTAGCTTCTTCTTCTTTTTTTAAAATTAATTAATTAATTTATTTATTTTTGGTTGTGTTGGGTCTTCACTGCGGCGCGTGGGCTTTCTCTAGCTGCAGTGAGTGGGGGCTACTCTTTGTTGCGGTGCACGGGCAGTTTCTCTTGTTGTGGAGCACAGGCTCTAGGCGCATGGGCTTCAGTGGTTGTAGCATGCGGGCTCAGTAGTTGTGGTTTGCAGGCTCAGTAGTTGTGGCGCATGGGCTTCGTTGCTCTGCGGCATGTGGGATCTTCCTGGACCAGGGATCGAACCCGTGTCCCCTGCACTGGAAGGCGGATTCTTAACCACTGCGCCAGCAGGGAAATCCCCCACAGTAGCTTTTTTTTTTTTTTTTAATTATTTTGTGTCCCTCATGACTTTTAAAGAGGGCTCTTTTTTTTTTTTCAATTTAATTTAATTTATTTATTTTTGGCTGCGTTGGGTCTTCATTGCTGTGCGTGGGCTTTCTCTAGTTGCGGTGAGCAGGGGCTACTTTTTGTTGCGGTGTGCGGGCTTCTCATTGTAGTGGCTTCTCTTGTTGTGGAGCACGGGCTCTAGGCACACAGGCTTCAGTAGTTGTGGCTTGCGGGCTCTGGAGCGCAGGATCAGTAGTTGTGGCACACGAGCTTAGTTGCTCCGCGGCATGTGGGATCTTCCCGGACCATGGCTCGAACCCGTGTCCCCTGCACTGGAAGGCAGATTCTTAACCACTGCGCCACCAGGGAAGCCCACACAGTAGCTTCTTAACTGGTCTTTCCAACTCCTGTCTTTCTTTCCTCTAGAAAATTGTGTATTATATTTCTTCTAAAATACAGATGTAATCATGTCAATTGCATGATAACTTTCTAGTTGCCTTAAAAATAAAAAAAATCCAATCTTCTACATGTGGTTTACTTCTGAATGAAGTCCTTTTAGGATCTAGCTCCAGCTTACAACTTCAGCTTCTGTTCATCTCATTCTCTACTTGAACTTCATGCTCAAGCCATACCTAAATTCTGGCTTTCTCCTGAGTATACCACATTCTTTTACATCTTAGTAACTGTGGTAGATTGATTACAACACTTTTTAACCCTTTCTGCTTACAACGTGACTTTGTAGTTCTTCTCATCAAGAGATGGGGGTTATTTCCCCACTCTTTGAATCTGGGCTGGCCTTGTGACTTGCTTTAGCCAGTGGAATATATCTGAAATCACTGTGTGCCAGTTCTGAGCCCAGGCCTATAGAGCTGCCTGTGCACTTCTGCTGCCTCTTGGCTCTGTCTCTGCCGTTAGAACAAGCCTGGACTAGCCTGGTGGATGATGAGAGCCCAAGTGGCGTGGTGCTGAGTCATCCCAGCCAAGGCTGCTTCTGCCATCCAGCCCTCAGTCAACCTGCCAGTTGACCTTAGACCAGTGAGCCAGCCCAGCCAAGATCAGCCAAGCCACACTCAGATCAGCAGAATGGCCTCACTGACATGTAGACTCATGAGATGGTTCTGTTTTAAGCCACTAAGTTTTGGGAAGGCTTGTCCGTAACGTTCATGTGGCAATAGCTCAAATATACAGTGCTTTGCTTGTGCTATTCATTTGCCTTGAAAGGCCTATTTTTTGAGTCCAGTCATCATCTAAATTCATCTAACAAGATGCAGATCAAATATAATATTAAGTGGGAATGCTTCCTGTCCCCATCTGGGCAGATCTAGCCACTTTCTTAATGAGCTTCACACCTCTGTTATAGCATGCAAGATATAGTTGCTTGTTCCCACATCCGTCTTTCCTTTAGGCTGAGCTAGGTGAGGGCAAGGATGACCCATCATATGATGTGTACCAAAAAAATTTGTTGTGTGAGTGAATAAACAAATGCTAGAGTGCTAAGCATATATAATGCTTTCTCTTTTCTATTTCTTTCAAACTATAAATATGCTTTCTTTTTTGCCTAGGTCCTTCCTTCTGTGACGCTTCCCCCAAATTTCAGTCATTTATCACATGCCGGCTGATGCGTTTATGCCTCTTTTCCTTTCCACAGGTGGCTTTTAAGTCTATGCAGTGCCATATTTTCCTCGATTGGTGATTTCCCATATTGGACAGTCATGTTACTTACAAATACTCTCCGAAAACTTCAAATCCTTAAAGTTTCTCAATTGCTCAATTGAATTGTCAACCACATTCACCACACATCCTCATAAATAGACTAAAAATGTACACATTTGCTTTTTTAATAAATTTATTTATTTAGTATTTGTGTGCAGGCTTCTCATTGCGGTGGCTTCTCTTGTTGCGGAGCACGGGCTCTAGGCGCACGGGCTTCAGTAGTTGTAGCATGCGGGCTCAGTTGTTGCGGCTCGCAGGCTCTAGAGCGCAGGCTCAGTAGTTGTGGCGCATGGGCTTAGGTGCTCCGCGGCATGTGGGATCTTCCCGGACCAGGGATTGAACCTGTGTCCCCTGCATTGGCAGGCGGATTCTCAACCACTGCGCCACCAGGGAAGCCCCCACATTTGCTTTTAATGTCCCACCATGAGCTTCTTTAAAAGTGATTAAAAGTCAC
Source organism: Balaenoptera borealis (assembly GCF_965194805.1). NCBI lineage: Eukaryota > Metazoa > Chordata > Mammalia > Artiodactyla > Balaenopteridae > Balaenoptera > Balaenoptera borealis. The sequence goes on along the minus strand of NC_138875.1, from coordinate 48,861,416 downwards.
CCGGTCTGTTTGCTTTCTCATCTGTTTTGCCTCACTAATTTTCTAAGTGAGAGTAGTGATGGTTGAGTAAGTTGCTCTAACCACAGGTTTATTGGCAACTAGGTAGGATTTTGTGACCTGTGGTTTCCAATTCTTTAGGTTTCACCCCATTCCTTCATTTGTGATATGCCAGTTGGACATGGCTCAATTGTCAGTCCTTAGTGCAAAATGATAAAGTTGTGACAGAATGGACCTGAACAAAGGCATGAAAATGATCCTGCTAATCACCGTAGCATTCCTGGAAGGAGTCTGGGAGTAGATACCGGTCCACATTCGAGAAGGACTTTTGTGGGCTGTTCTTCTTCCTCTGTGCTGCCAGCCCAAACCACTGCCCCTTCATTACCCATGACTGTATTTTATGTGTCAGTCCCCAAACATCTGAACATATAATTAATCTCGTCCTATGTCTTATTATGCAGGGATACCTCTTTGACTTTATATTGAACACAGTATATTTAATTATTTTGAAGAAGGAACTCTACTGGCAAGAAGTGTTCTGTGTGCCTCTTGTAAGATCTGATTTCACCAGAAAGCTTTGCTGTCACAAGCCAATTGTTTCTGATGTCAAAGTTAACAATCATTTACGTAAAAATACAACAATAGCATTTAACGCCTTTCATCAAACCAGACTGTAAACACTAATTAGTTATACTCCATTGTATTCTGGTGAGGCTCAGTAAATTACGATGCTTGTTTTATAGATACTAAAACACAGACAGGAGATGAATGACTTGCCCAAGGCTGAGAAGATGATGTCAAAATTGAGGTGATGACTCTTGTGCCCCGTCCACTAGACCTCTCTGGATTCATAGGATAAATTTTTAAATAGTACCAAGACCTCACATAATGTGATGAAAAAGTCCTGCCACATCAGCCGTTGCATTTTTGTCTGATACATTTAAATAAAAATTTCTAAGCATTAAATATTTAAGAAGAAAAAAATTTGATGAAAAGAGGAAACATCTCAAGTGCCTGGCACTAGTGCAACATGGCCTAATTCTCTCTAAAGGGCTGTGATTTTAAAATGAATTCAGCTCCTGCATCCCTGGTACAGTACACCACCAGGCTGGGCAGATCAAGCCAACTGCATTGAAGCAAAAGGCTTCTTGCTCAAGTACCAAGTTCAGCCCTCAGGAGGTTAATGGGGCCATATTTCCTGGTGATGGACCACCTTATCTAAAAGTGGGATCTCGCTAACAGTTGAAGGATAGGGATGTCTCTCTGTACATAAAGTTCTTTGCTCTTTAAAATTCGGGATACAATTTACTTTTTAAATCATGGACTGATTTTCTTCTCATTAAGATTATTTCTCAGAATGGTATGGAAGCCTTGCTTTTGAGCTCTAAATGGGGTAGTTTGGATCGACTCCAATGCTTAAACTGTTAACATGTCTGCCAATCTAACCACCAACAGGATATTCTGTTCTCTCAGTGGTTGAAATTCTAGAAAAAGCCTTCTAAATGTGACTTCTACAAGCATAAAACTAATTGCCTTTCATTTGGTATCGTTCATTTAAATTCCAGAGGCTCCAATGACATAAACTTCTAAAATGGTATTGCCAAGAGTGAGCTAAATTTCTCCTCTGAAACACATATAATGAGTCAACTTGCTGATTTTGGTCTGTAAGCTGCAAAATGGGGATATTTGCACTATGCCCACCTTGTGAGTATTTTCTCTACTAAACATTGAACAACTCATTCAAAAGTGCTTTATTTAAAAATCTGAGAAGCCAAGAGAATGAGGCATGACATAAGATGTGCGTGGTTCCCGTCCATATTTACCTTGTAACCCTATGGATAAGTAAATATAAATGCACATGGGAGGGTGTCAGGGAACGGAGGGTATAGTAATCAAAGGTGACGAAGCGTTCTTTAGCACTCCTCCCAGGAAGAGGTGGGGTCTGTTCTCGCTCCCTTTGAATCTGGCCTGGGCCTCTGACCTGCTTCGCACAAAAGTATGCTGCTGCAGAAACTGCAGGACTTCTGAAGCTAGATCAAGAAGCCTTACTGTTTCCACCTGGGTTTCTTGACTTTTTTGTTCTTGAGATGCTCCCTCTCAGAACCCAGCTGCCATGCCATTGAGAAGCCCAGACCGTCTGAAGGCACCCCAGTAGCCAGCCCTAGCCGAGCCTCCCGCCATCTGAGGGAGCCGTCTTGGACGCTCCTCATGACCCTCAGTAGGAACCAACCCTGCCCACATGACTTCAGACTTCCAGCCTTTAGAACTGTGACCCATACATTTGTCCGTGAAGCCACCTGTTTGTGATACTTCGCTAAGGCAGTGCTAGGAAAGTAATACCTCCTCCTTGCACTGTGCTCTAGAAACTCAAGGCAGGACACTGCAACAATCATAGGGTAAGTTTCCCATCTCTCAGGGATCACAGTCCTTTGTTGTCTGATAGCCAGTGTCTTAAAAACCAGCGTCTTTGATTTTTTGTTGTTGTTCCAAACGGAAGGGGAACTCTGGTCCCCTCTTAGGTGGAAGCAGAAGTCCTCATTCATTTGATTCTTTTTTCTTTTTTTAAAATTTATTTATTTTATTTCTTTATATTTGGCTGCGTTGGGTCTTCGTTGCTGTGTGCGGGCTTTCTCTAGTTGCGTCCAATGGGGGCTACTCTTCGCTGAGGTGTGCATGCTTCTCACTGCGGTGGCTTCTCTTGTTGCGGAGCATGGGCTCTAAGTGCGTGGGCTTCAGTAGTTGTGGCACGTGGGCTCAGTAGTTGTGTCTCGCGGGCTCTACAGCGCAGGCTCAGTAGCTGTGGTGCACGGGCTTAGTTGCTCCGTGGCATGTGGGATCTTCCCGGACCACAGATTGAACCCGTGTCCCCTGCATTGGCCGGCGGATCCTTAACCACTGCGCCACCAGGGAAGACCCTCATTTGATTCTTGATTGCGTGGTGCTCACTATCACTTTTTAATATTCTTGTGATCATATCCTTGACAATGGGATCACAGCCCTTGAGATGAGAGGCCACGTCTAATACTGCTTTGTACCGACCACAATGCCTGGGCTAGTGCCCCACACACAACAAAAGTGCAACACACATCTGAGTTGACCAGCATATTTTTGGTTCCTTGAACTCAGCATACTGAGGATTGACTCATGATGGAAAATCAATGGATGTGAAATTTCTTACTCAACTTGCTACTTTTAGTGGTGAAAAATAGCCTAAAACGAAAATATTTTTGTTCCCATCTTGTTTTCAAAGAAGTGACACTCTGACTATTTCCTTTCAAAACTAACAGCCACATACATTAGAGCACAGAGCTGTGGAAGGAATTCTTGGGCCCAAACCACACAGACTGTGAAGTAAAATGAACAGCCTGTCACTGCTCATCTGGATTTCCAGTCTATCATTTCTGTTTTTCTCTCAGCTCTTTTCAAAGAAGGATGGAATGCTATTTGGTATCCAGGATTTCCCAGACAAGGGCATGAAAGGAGTAACAGGGAATCAGATTTTTTGGTTTCTTTCTGAAGATTCAAAAATAACTCAGTTCTTTCGGGGCTCCCCTGGTGGTGCAGTGGTTAAGAATCCACCTGCCAATGCAGGGGACACGGGTTCGAGCCCTGGTCCCGGAAGATCCCACATGCCGCAGAGCAACTAAGCCCACGTGCCACAACTACTGAGCCTGCACTCTAGAGCCCGTGAGCCACAACTACTGAGCCCACGTGCTGCAACTACTGAAGCCCGTGCACCTAGAGCCTGTGCTCTACAACAGGAGAGGCCACCGCAGTGAGAAGCGCTGGCACCGCAACAAAGAGTAGCCCCTGCTCGCGGCAACTAGACAAAGGCTGCACACAGCAACGAAGACCCAAGGCAGCCAAAAATAAATAAATTAAATAAATTTTTTTAAAAAACTGTTTTTTTTATTGTAATGCTAAAGGAAGTTGTACACTGAGAGGCAAAGATACACGAGAAACTGGTCTAAGATCTTCCAAGTATAAACTGCATTACATAGCTTTAGATTCATGGCTTTAATATAACATTTACAAGGCAGGCAGGAATTTCTGTCCCACTTTCAACAAAGAGAAAAGAGGCACTTTTATATGACCAGAGTGCTGACAGAATGTGTTAATAACAAAATTTTGTACATTTATTCAAGAATCAGCAAGCAGGTCTCTACCTCAGGGCCTTTACACTTACTGTTCCCTCTGGATTGTTCTTCTCCCAGATTATCTATCTACAAGGCTCACTCCTCCACTTCATTCAAGCCTATGTTCAAAGGTCACCTTCTCAGCAAGGCCTTCCCTGATGACTCTATCAAAAGAGCATTTCAGCCCCTCACTCCTACTCCATGTGACTTTTTTTTTCACTTACCCTGCTTTATTTTCTTCATTTACATTTATCACTCACCATCTGACAGTCAGAAAAAAGTATGTATGAGTACGCATATATGTTTATCCAACACATATGCATTTATTTATTGTCTGTCCCCTGCCTGGCTATAGACTCCATGAGAATAGAAACCATTTCTGCTATAGTCTCAGCATCTAGAACAGTGTCCGGCCCACAGTATGCATTCAATAAATATTTGTTGAGTGAATGAACAAATATTTGCTGCTTTCCTACTCTGTGCAAAAGCCCTGGAGGGACTATGGTATGAATCACCCCAATTCCTATTTTTGGAGACTTCATCTTCCAGGAGGAAGACAAGCACAAAAATCCAGGACAAAGCAGAAGGATGGATGAAATAATGTATTTTGGAAGCACAAAGGAAGGAGGCAGAATGACCCTCAATGATAGGAGTTTGATGGGCAGAGAGGGGAGGGCTGGGGAGTCCATCCTGAAGACACAGAGTGAGTCCTAGGCATTTGGGGTCCTGGCAGTGGGAGGCCTGTTTTCCTTCGGTTTGTGAAGAGGTAGCAGGAGATGAGGCAAGAATGGAGGGTTGGGGGCCTGATCATGGAAAGCCAGCAAAGGCTTTTGAATTTTATCTTAAAGGCATTAAGTAAGGTAGGATTTTAAAGCCATCTTCAGCTAGTCCATCTCCTACCCAGGAAACCTGGGTGTTTATCAGCGTATCACTGAACCTGAGCTCGTTAATGTGGTGACTATGCTTATCATGATCCCCTACACATATGTACTGACACCTTTTCTCTCAGCAAGGATACACCATAAAAGTGTGGCACCACTGTAAGCGTAATTAAGGGCTTTCATTGGCAATTTGCTCATTGATTTATTTACTTTCTTTTTTTTTAAATAATAAACTTACCTTACATGGGATCTTCATTTATGTTTTGGCATAAAAATGAACCCGGCATTTTCTCAAGGAAGCCTCTGGATCTGGTTACATGTGCCCAGTGAAGTCCATGCAATCGATGTAAGAAGGACTGAACAGTGAAGGGGGACATAAATCATAGTATTCTCCCCACCTAAGCAGGGAAAGATTATGAGCCGATGGAGAATGTATAGACTATCAGAGCTTTGTAAATAACTTCCCATCCCTTCCCAGCCCCATCCAGATCAAAGCAATGCCACCACTTTATAGATGAGAACCTAAGCTTCAGCCAGGCGGAATGGTGGGGCCAGTGGTGCCCAGCTGCTCAGAGGCTGAACCAAACCTGAATCAGGTCAGAACTCTTTCTCCCCTCATCTCTGTGGCTCAAGTGGGTTATGTCAGAGCTACTGGAAACCACAGCATGGAAGTGATCACTTTTCTAGTCTGTCGGTTTTACTCAGAGTTTTGGAGAGGGGACAGTTAGTGGAGCAGGAGAGAGAGGAGTTAAATAATTTAAGAAATTAGTAGTATTGAGCATTTTAATGTTCAGGTGAGGACCTATTTGATTAGGAGTGCAAAATCTACTTGGGTTTTAAATCTGGATCAGGAGATGTCAAGGAAATGTCTGCTTTGGATAGGCTTTTCCAGGCTTACTACTCTGTCCCCTTAAAGTACTGGTCACTTAAAAAGTTTGAGATTGAGTATCCTACTCCACTGTGACTGGAACTGAACACTCACCCTCCTATTTTTAAATGGGAGTATTTTTGTTGGATAGAAACAAAAGGAAATTCCAGGGATACGCCCTGGACTCTAAAGAAAATATTACAGGGGACCTCCCTGGCGTTCCAGTGGTTAGGACGCCAAGCTCTCACTGCCGAGGTCCCGGGTTCGATCCCTGGTCGTCGGGGAACTAAGATCCCACAAGCCACACGGCGTGGCAAGAAAAAAAAAAGAAAACATTGCAGCACTAGCCTACAGCAGTAGAAATGGAAATCATCAATGTTTTTAATTGTCATGGAAGACCATAATGTAAAAAATTGTTTTTCTTTCTTTTGTCCTCTTCTTTTCCTAGTTGGACCTCAGGTGCTGAGTTGAAGTTAGTTGTACTCTTCAGTTCTTGGCTCACCATCGTGGGTCTGTGCCAGGCCCTCTCTCCATTGGGTGACCAGTGCATTGATCGAGCACGTTTTCTCTCCATCCCCTCCCACCACAGACCACCTTCTTCAGGGGTTTTAAGATGTATTTCTTTGTTGTACTCCTTCTTGCCAGATGTGGATTATGGATTGTTGTTTTATATGCCTATTTCTTTTTTGCACTCTGTATTATTCCTTCAAGGCCCATCCATTATATTATGTCTATGTCTAATCCATTACTTCTAGAGCAAGCTAGAACTCCACCATGCCTTACTTATCCATTCTCCCAGTCATGACCTAGAGAATGCCTGGTGGGAACTCAATCCAGTCCAGTAGGGTTTTATAGAAATTCAATTCTTTGTATTTCACCAATGTGGAGAACAAGCAAAACTTGTCCTGTTATTATTAGACTGTTATGTATACCCTGCTTGACCTTGACTTGGTGCAGGAAGGAAGGGAAAGAAGGTGGGAATTGCTGAGTTTGTCTTTCTCTGCTCACTTAACACCTTTGAGTGGTGGACCCATGTGTTGTAAACAAACTGGACATTCCAAGATAATCTTTCAAGGTCATTTCTCCAGGCTGAGTCCATTCAAAAACACTGCTCAAGAAATAGATTATGTCTGGAGTACAGTTAATTCAGGGTCAAGGAACAGGCATTGCAATAACCCACAGAGCTAGTTATATCAGCCAAGAGGAATGTATGCTGTCAACCATTGTACAAAGATGCCTATCATAGCTGAAGCTTCTCAACATAATTCTCTCCCATGCTTTGTCCAGGGAGGAAAGTCTTGCAGTAGGGTAACTTACAATTTAGCTTTTGAAATGTGATATGGGAAAGTCAGGATAAATAAGTAAGTGTCTTTTGGTCCACTGGATACTTACAAAGCTAAAAATAAGAGAAACCAAAGGGCATAATGTTTTATAAATGATGAGAGCTATTTTAAGGAGCCAACAATATAATTTTAATGTGTTTAATTTTTCAAACGATGCCACAGTCTCCTGTGTGGCAGAGAATGGTTTTGGCCTTTAGAATGTGGTGTCCAAGTCTCCCATATGTTGGTTGTAATGGAACCAAAAGTTGGATGAGGCAATAATAGGGTGTGGGTGGAAAAGAGAACTTAGCTTAATGTACTTGTTTTTATCCCAAACACTGCAGCTCTGAGCTTGGTGTTAAACAATGAGGGACAAACAAGGAGGGAGGGAGAGAAGAAAAAAGAGAAGAGAAAGGAAAAAAAAAGTAAGAAAGGAAGAAGGAAAGTCTATGTGAACTTTTTTTTTTTTTTTTAAATTAATTAATTTTTGGCTGCGTTGGGTCTTCGTTGCTGCGTGTGGGCTTTCTCTAGTTGTGGCGAGCAGGGGCTACTGTTTATTGCGGTGCGTAGGCTCTCATTGCGGTGGCCTCTCTTGTTGTAGAGCATGCGCTGTAGGCACACAGGTTTCAGTAGTTGTGGCGCATGGGCTTAGTTGCTCCATGGCATGTGGGATCTTCCCAGACCAGGGCTCGAACCCGTGTCCCTGCGTTGGCAGGTGGATTCTTAACCACTGCGCTACCAGGGAAGCCCTATGTGAACTTTTGAAATATAACCCTCCTCCACACAGTCCAAGTACCTAGTGCTTCTCTGTGGACTGCTTCCCTAAGTCTGTGTATCAAGACTATGTTAATGAAGGAACAAACCCTGAACTTGGATGAACAAGAAAACCTCAGTTAAGAAAAATAGGTTCTGCCACTCAGAGCCACGTGACCTGGAGCAAATTGTTTTTTTCTTTCTAAAACGTATTTTTTCTCATTGGTACAATAGATGGGACAACTATCTTACAAGGGATTGTGCAGACTAGGTGAGTGCCCTTGGAAATTTTCAAGTGTTACACAAGTGTGAGGGATTCTCACAGGTTCAGAAGATATACCTTCAAGGAAGTTAACTGAATGCATTAGGGAGATGAAGCAGCCTACTTCGTCTGGTCAGTACTCCTTTATGATAAATTATGGTGTCTACGTGATTTCAGATAACCTGCCCAGCGGACTGGACCTCATACTCCAGGGACTCAGTGTATTCCACCTACCACCTCTAACTCCATCTTCAAAGGACCACAAATCGAGAACTCAAGGAAACACATTATCAAATAAACAATGCCTCTATCTTCATCTTTCTCAGACACTCAGATCCTCTGACAAAGATAAATGTGAATGGAAAAGGACCTTAAGAAATTGTTTCAGGAATGACCCTGTGGACCCATTCTGTTAGGTCCTATACAGGACTTGATGGGCTGCAAATCCATTTAGTGTTTCAACTGTTTTCCAAATCAGGATTGTTATTATTTAGAATTAAAGTATAGTTGCATTTCTATTGACGTTTGGGGAGTTATACATAGAAGAAGTGCACTTTTGTTTGGATGATGACTTTTCAATTTTTTTTTAAGAATATGAAGGTCAGTATTTTACAATCCTCCATGAAAAGCCAGTGCCTATTTCTTCTTGCCATAGATGGACGTTCTATACATCCTCTGCTTTCTTTGGATTCTTGCACAATTATTGTCTAGTTGCCATAATTAGCATCATTGATACTAATTTTCAGTACTAGAAAAAATTTAGCCTAGATATGTTATAAATATATGCCTTTGTTGTTGTGATATTGTGATTTATAAGAAATATATATTTGGTCTTCGTCCCCATTTCTGGCACTTAGCCTAAAACACTTGGAATTTCATAAGTGATAAGAACAATAAAGGTGTCTTTTGTTATGACAATGAGGTGACTTTTGGGCCTCACCTAAGGATGGGGGCTGGTTGCCACGAGAACCAACCATATGATTAGAGGGGTGACACTTTCTCGGAGGGGAGAGGGGCTGGAGGTTGAATATGTCACCAGTGGCTAATGACTTCTTCAATTATGCTTATGTAATGAAGCCTCCAAAAAACCCAGAAGGATGGGATTCGGAGAGCTTCCGAGTTGGTGAACATGTGGAGATGCTGACACAGTGGTGCATCTGGAGAGACGTGGATGCTCTGTGCCCTTTTCCCACATACCCTGCCCTATGCGTCTCTTCCATCTGGCTTGTTTCTGAGTTATAACCTTTTATAATAAACTGGTGACCTGGTAAGTAAAATGTTTCTCTGAGGTCTGTGAGCCATTCTAGCAAATTAATCTAACCCAAAGAGGAGGTTGACAAGCTGGATTGTGACTAGCGTCTGAAATGGGGGGAGGTAGGGGGCAATCTTGTAGGACTGAGCCCTTCACCTGCGGGATATGATACTATCTCCCAGTAGAGTTGAGTTGAATTACAGGACACCCAGCTGATATCTGAGAGTTGCTTGTTGGTGTAGGGAAATCCCCAAGCCCCACACATTGGAGTTGAGTGCAGAACCTTCTAGTTGTTACAAACAACTGAACTCCTTTTAGATAAGAAATATATCAGATGCTACTTGTGTTCCTACTCCATTCTTCCTGTTAGACTGTTTCCTTAACAATTGTCCCCAAGTACTGCTTATTTCTTTACTTGACTTTTATAATAGATTTTACTTCTGATTATAAAAAGACTATATGCTCACTTTTGGAAATTTAGAAATAGAAAAGTAAAGAGAAGAAAATGAAAACTTTCCATACTATTACTTCCCAGCAGTACGACTGATAACACTTTGGTGCATGCCGTCTGCCTGTTTGTGGAGGTGATACAGATGTGGTGTGGTTGATACTACAGGTTTTCTAAAGACGGCCATTTCTCCCCATCTTCATTGCTTTTAGAACTTGGTTGTGTTCACGTTTTTCAAAGCTATGTGCTTGAAGGGGGCTGGCTGGAGCCACTCTCAGGTCTCCTGTTGCTGGGCCAACGATTGCCTTAAGGCCTGGGTGATGGGACCAGAGGAGACAGCTGCAGATAGGTGGAGGCTTGTAAAATGGAAGCATGGGAGGGAATGCCCCTTCTTCACTGACGGGGGCACTCTGCATCTTCAGGTCATCAGGGAAGACAATGTCAGCACTGCGAATGGCAGAATGGAGGAAGGAAGGGCACCTCCCTTCTTGATGAGCCACCCAATTCACGGGCTCCAGAATGACATCTCTGGACTTCCTGTTTTGTGAGATAACAAGTGGCTGCCTTGTTTAAGTCACTTTTAGTTGTGTTTCTGTTACTTATAGCCAAAGTCATCCTACCCGCCATGCATTCACTCTCTCAGTAGTATATTGTGTGTACTTTCCTTGTCATAAAATAGTCTTCAAAAGCAGACCCTGCAAAATTGGAATGATTGGTTTGCTTCTTTCCCACAGGACTTTGAGCTCTTTGAGTGCAGAGATTAGGGGTTTCGTTGGTTTTTTTGTTTTGTGAGTTTTGTTTTGTTTCGTTTGTTTTTGCCCTCATGCTCAGACCCTAGTACAATATCTGGCACAATGCAGGCACTAAGATTTTGTGGAATGAGGAAATTGATGACCAAAAAGCCACCCGACAGTAGGTGACAATTATTGAGCATGGATATAGAGTCCTCAGCTGTTCTATAGAAAGCTGTGCTTACCAAAGTCGCACTGGGCCTGCATTTGGTGAAGGTAAATCTTAGGGAGAAATGACAACATGTTAACCTGAAACTGTGTGATGATAAGGGTCAAAACTGATAATTGAATATTAAGCAATATTAAAAGAAGAGAGAAAGGTCGTGGTGTGACTTCGTGTGCTGGGTAGCACTCATCCTTATGCCCATGCCTCACTGAAAAAAGAATTCTTCACAAAGCTGTGTCTAAGAATTCATTTTTTAAAAATATATGGTTTACTAGTTTGGATGAATGTGGATGAGCCCCCTCATAACTACTCCCCTCACCCTTTGTCCTTTTCTTCTCAGAACAGCAATCTTGCCAGTGACCACTTGTTCTGTATATGCTTTCCCTGTTAGACCGACTGCAAGCTCTGTGAAGTCAGAGACCACATTTGCCCTCAACCCCTGAATTCAGCACTTTCTAGTTCCTCCACAATTTGTTGAATGATGGCTAAAAACTGAGGGGGGAATTCAGGGTCACACAAAAATCCAAGTTGTCCGTGAACTGATTCTGTAATTTGGACTGTAGATGGAGAAACGGGAGAAGGAGGGTTGATGTGTGGGGAGAGGAGGACCTGAAGGCAAAGGAAGAATCCCACTTTCACCCCCATCCCCTGTCCGCTGTTCTAACAAAATGCACTAATATGAAATAGACACAAGGGGGCAGCTCAGATGGGCAGTGAAGGCCAACCTGTTGACTTTTTTTTTTTTTAATAAATTTATTTATTTATTTATTTTTGGCTGCGTTGGGTCTTCGTTGCTGCGCGTGGGCTTGCTCTAGTTGCGGCGAGCGGGGGCTACTCCTCGTCGCAGTGCATGGGCTTCTCATTGCGGTGGCTTCTCTTGTTGCGGAGCATGGGCTCTAGGTGGGCGGGCTTCAGTAGTTGTGGCTCACTGGCTTAGTTGCTCTGCGGCATGTGGGATCTTCTGGGACCAGGGATTGAACCCGTGTCCCCTGCACTGGCAGGTGGACTCTTAACCACTGCGCCACCAGGGAAGCCCCTTGTTGAATATTTTGATCCTTGGTAATGTTATTTTTTTAATAATACCTGTTAATACGGAATTGGTTGCAAATCCACCTTCTTTTATTAAAAGGCACTGGAATAGCCAAATCTTTCTTTTACAGTGTCATCGTGCATTCCAGAAAGCACATTTAATCCACGTTAAATAGGAACAAAATACGCATTTGAGGGTCCTCGTTTACTTTTTGTGGCTCGTAGGAGAATTAAATTGGTTCCAGAAAGGAACCAGGAAGTCCATGGATTTTTTTCAGGCAGTCAATTCCCAAGGCTTGACCTACACTTCTGTACTGAGCATGGGGTAATGAAAGGACAGTGAACTGTAATTAAAAAAAAAAAAAAAAAAGGATTCTAGTCCAGGTTTTCTCTCTAACTAGCGGTGTGGATTTGAGTAAGTCATTTAGCATCTCTGGGACATATTTTTCTTATTTGCAAAATAAAAGGACTTACTAGGGCCAACATTTCTCAATCCAATAAAACTGTGGATTGCAAGCTATCTAAGTTCTCTACCAAAGACCACAGGAGTAAGAAAAAGAAAGAGGTGAGGAAGGCAAAGAGGAACCAAGTCATAATGAGCTAGGGGGAAGAGTAGAGGCGGTGAGCGGGCTTGGGCTGAGAAAGATGCGCCTCGTTTCGGGAAAACCCTGGGCTAAGGTCTCTTCAAGCTCTACATTCTGACGTTCTAGTACTTCCTACTTTATATTTTCACTTAGATGTCTGCCAGAGCCTCTGCTTGCCCCACATCAAAGCTGCCATCTTCTCCCCATAAATGTCTGTCTTTCCCAGCATCCTCGCCTGGTGACAGCTCACTAAATTCCCTCCTCCTCACCTAGACCTAAACCCAGGCATCCTTCCCAGCCTCTGACCCTAGAACTAAAGTCTGGTGAGGGAGGACAATAAGGGGTTAGCAAACACATAGGCCATTATAAATGGTCATAAGTTCTATAAAGGTAAAAAAAAAGACCCAATTGAAAACAATGCTCGCGCGCGCCTGCGAGCACATGCGCCTGTGAGAGGACAGGGACCTAATTTGGGTGGCCAGAGAAGGTTTCTCTGAGAAGGCGACATTTAATCTGAGACCTGAAACAGGAGGATGAGGGCTGCAGAAACGGGAGGGTGAAATGTTTGCAGGGGCCCTGGGGCTGGAGAGGGGATGCCCGAGGAGCATCTGGAGTCGAAAGAAGGCCTGGATGACACGGGGCAGTGAGTGAGCAAGACAGGGACAAGATGTAGGTGCAAGAGGCACACGGGGCCCTCTGGGCCAACTAGGGACAGTTTTGTTCTCAGGGACCTGGCAGGTCATCTTTCATTTAATCCTCTTATTCATCATCGATATCTAAACAGTCATCAAATCTGGTTAATCTTTTGTTTTTACTTCTTTCCTATCTCTTACATCCTGTCATATTTAATTCTAGACCTGATTTTGATTGTAATTCCCTATGTAACATCTCCATGCAAGATTCATTTAAAGAGTGGAAATAAATCTTCATATATATATTTTGACCAACTTTATTACACATTGATTCGAAGTTTGTTTTTAGCAAATACCATTTGGTTGACCAATAACTTTTTATTGGTAAGGTGTGAACGCACGTCTTGTAGATACAGGCACGTGCGCGTGCACACACACACACACTTTTATTAATAGACCTGATTTGGATCATAATTCCCCATGTAGCATCTCTTTGCAAATTTCTTTTAAAGAGTAGAAATAAATCTTCATATGAGCAACACACGTTCTGTGAACAACTTCATTACAGCTCAACCAAATTTCTTCAAACATGCCAAAGGCACTAAGAAGGACAACTCGAAAGTTCTAAAGGAAGCAGTTTGCATTTGGGAAAAAAAAATAGTAAAAAAAATATCTGAGTGATTTCTTAAGTGGTGAAATCTCCCTTTCTGCCCTTTTTCTTGAGTTTTAAAAATAGCCTAAATGGAATCTTACTCAAATTTCTACAAGAAAACATACCTTTAGGCTGAGAGAGAGCATTAGAAATTTCATCCTAAAGAATTATTTTTTTGGGGGTGGGGGGAATGGGGTGGAGTTATAAGAGCCTCAAGATAGAGGCTTCTAATTAAATTGCCCTCTCAACCAGAACTGCAGAGTATACGCTATAATCACCACAATTCAGTTTAAATCTGGGACGGAATGATAATTTTGTTAGTTCAGAGGTTTTTAAACTATGGTTCATAACTGCTGGAGAGTTTGCGATGACATTCCGAGGTTCTGTGAGGCGTGTGTATTTGCTGGGGGACCAGGCGACTTGCAGCAAATGAATAAATAAGGAAGATTTCACAGTCTCAGGAAGTTTAAGTAGGTCTCAGATGAGATGAGATCACGAAGATAATCAGGAAGTGCTGTACTTGCCTTTCTGGCTTTGCAGATGACAACAAATCCACGACACATTATTAGGGAGGACGTTTTGAGTTCTCTTCCTACTAATGGTGATGGATTTGCCCTTATTTACCTGCATCCTTCATCCCAGTTCATCTGCAGTGTGGGCTTGGGAAATAAAAGCTGATGACTGGAGTAGTAAAGGGGAAAAGGATAAGGTAGGTCCAACCCACAACATTAGCCTCAGCCTTTCAAGTTAACCCACTGAGCTAACCAGTCACAGGCAAAACAAATCATTCATTCATTCATTCAATGATCTTTTTTTTAAGTTGTAAATTTTTAATAAATCTACTTAACATTACATATTTAAGACCCAGTTTCCCTTAAGAATTTAAGCTCAACTCACAAATCTCAATACACTATTTTTTTATAGTTGATTTACAACGTTGTGTTAGTTTCTGCTGTACAGCAAAGTGAGTCAGTGATACATATACATATATCCACCCTTTTTTAGATTCTGTTCCCATATAGGTCATTACAGAGTACTGAGTAGAGTTCCCTGTGCTATTCAGTAGGTTCTTATTCACTCAATAATCTTGATTGAGTGCAATGTGCTGGGTGAAGGGGATACTGAGGCAGAAAAGGTGCACAGGATCAAGAAGCTTACCTTCTCGGGGGAGCAGACGTTAATGGATAAACATACAGGTAATACGTTAATTAAAACTAAGAACTAATAAGAGCTACGATAGAAATGTCAAGGTTTACTGAGAGCACAGAATGCGGGGACTGAGTCTAGCTGAACAGTGGGCCCAGGAAAAATTGTCCTGCGAAAGAGCCATTTAAACTGGCATCTCGGGACGTCCCTGGTGGTGCAGTGGTTAAGACTCCGCACTCCCAGTGCAGGGGGCCCGGGTTCGATTGCTGGTCAGGGAACTAGATCCCACATGCATGCTGCAACTAAGAGTTCACATGCCACAACTAAGGAGCCCGCCTGCTGCAACTAAGACCCAGTGCAACCAAATAAATAAATAAGTAAGTAAATAAAATAAAGTGGCATCTCAAAGATGAGGAGGAAAGTTGACGAGGCGAAGTGCTGTGGGATCAGATGCCAATCAGAGGGAACATTGTGGGCAAAGTCCCTGAGGTGGGAAAGAGCTAGGCCCTTCCAAGGAACCAAAAAGGAGCCCAAGATGTCTAGAGCTGTGGTTCCCAAAGTGCGGTCCACAGGGTCCCCGAGACCCTGTCAGGAAGTCGGCAAGGTCAAAACTGTGTTCATAATAACACTGAGATATTTGCTATTTGCTTTTTTTGTGTGTGTTGACATTTATAGGAATGGTGCAAAAGCAAGGGTGGGTAAGATTGCTGGTGCCTTACAATAATAAAGTACAGCGAATAGTCCCCGCAGTTTTTCACTGCCACACACTCGGTTTAAAAAAGTGCCTGTTTGCTTAAGAATGTCCTTGATGAGGCAATAAAAATCATTAGCTTTATTAAATCTTGACCCTTGAGTACAAATCTTTTTAATATTCTGTGTTCAGAACTGGAAAGTATGTAGAGAGCACTCCTGCTGAGCACCGAAGTATGAAGTTTGTCTCAAGACAAAGCATCTGTGCGACTGAGTTGTGAGATGCACTCGCTACTTTTTCAAGGAACGCCGTTTACACTTGAAAAAATAATTAGCAGGCAAACCATGGTTATTAAGACGTGGGGGGCTGGCAGCCATTTGCTTAAAACTGAATGAAGGATACCTATCACTTTAAGGAAAGCAACCGACACGTGTACTTGTTGCCAATGATAAAATTCAAGCTTCCATGTGAAAATTTTAGAATTTTGGAAGACTCCTTCCTATCTGCTACTGTGATCTTGATATCTTCCCAATACTTATAAATACTTTCTGATAAAATTGATGGTGATAATATTCCAGGTAGCTGTTAGACAATATAATCTCTAATTCTTCCACGGAAATTTATTAAAATGTCCTTTGTGGAAAACTGTATTATATTTATAAATTTAGAGACAAAAATTCTAATTGGAATAGAAGCAAACACCATGTCAATAAACCAGTTAGTGTTTACTCCAAGAATGGAAAAAGTATTTTAATATCATAAAATTGGTTACCATATCTTTCCTTAAACAAATTAAGGGAAAATTTAATATGACTTTATCAATAGATACTTCAAAGGCATTTGATTCAACATAGCAGATATTCCTAATAAAACTCACTAAAATATGACTACAAAGAAACTGCTTAAATATAATAAAAATATTTCCAAATAAAGCCCTCCACCAAATATCTTAATGGCAATATTAAAACCATTTCATTTAAAATCAAGATCTAGACAGGAAAGCCTGTTATGACAATTTGACTTCATCTGGGGAGATTTAGTGAATGCAATTTTAAAAAATGAATAACTGAAATAAATACTTGAAAAGAAATGAATACTAGGTATTATTGCTGATGATATGAATTTCCAAGCGATCCTGTTTTCTTAAAGCATTAGAATTAATAAGAGAATTTAAGAATCAGAGGATATAAGATAAATACACATAAAATATTAGCTTTTATTTATTCTAATAATAAACATGTAGAAATGGAAAAGGGAAAATATTTTATTCATAAAACAGTGAGCAAAAATATCAAGGAATACAGTTAGTAATAAAGGCACTAATATTATTAAGGGTCACAAAACAAAGTCTGAACAAATGGAAAGATATACTGCCTTCTTAGATGAGAATGTGAAATATCACAAAATTATTAATTCTCCCCCCAAATATATAAATATAATGCCATTATAATTACAGTTGCTCAGGTTTTCTTTTTTTTTTTTTTTGAGTCAGAGAGGAGACTGGATAAATGATTTTAAACTTTATATGAAAGAATAAATGTTCAAGTGTATAAAAAAGAACAGTAACAGGGGAATTGCCTTACCAGACATCAGAGTATATTATTAAGCCATTATGAAATAAACATGGTATTCGTATGAGAATGAGAAATAGGTCAGTGGAAAAGAAAAGAGAATCCAGAAATAATCTTGTATATGAGAATTTAATATATATTATACATCAAATGTGGTAGTTCAATTTAGTGGGAAAATAAGAAATTATTTTTAAAAGGATACCAGTATAACTGCTATCCAACAGAAATAAAACAAAATTCTTATTTTACACCATATACCAAAATACATTCCCCAGAGATTAATCTTAGTAGTAAACAACAAAACAGAACAAAATATTGCCTCAATATCTAGGAAACTTTGTGTACAATCTAGGGACAAGGAAACCATAACAAGATTGGAAAACCCAGAGACTATAAAAGAAAAGATATATCTGACCACATTAAGAATGTGTATGGTAAAAGACATAAACAAATTCAAAACTCAAATGATAGATTTGTGAAAAAAATACTTGTAATAAGTATTTGGTTTATATAATACTTATATTACTTCATATAGTATAGAAAATTATGTGTAAATTAATTACATAGAAATTAATATAGGGATTAATTTAACTTATATAATATGGAAAGATTTTATAAATTGGCAACCCAGTAGAAAAATGATCAAAAAATACGAAAAGGCAATTTATAGAAGCACAAATCCTGATAGGCAAAAAACATACAAAAAGATGCTTGAATTTACCATAGTTGAAGAAATGCAAATGAAAGTAATAATAAGACATCACGTCATGATCAGCCAGTCAAAATTAAAAACAACTACAAAATATGTGACCGGTGGGAATGTAAATTTTACAGCATTTGGGGAAAGAAATCTAGCATTATCTATTAACATTTAAAATATACATACTCAAAAGAATAGGTAAACAAACTGTGGTTTATGCATACAGTGGAATACTACTCAGCAATAAAAAGGAAGGAACTACTCTACATGCAACAACATGGTTCAATCTTAAAACCATTACGCTAACAAAATAATCCAGACACAAAAGGGTCCAGACTGTATGATTCCATTTATGCCAATTTCCAAAGCAGGAAAAACTAATCTACAGTGTTAGGACATATGTATCAAGGTGTTTCATCACAGCACTATGCAGAGTGGTAAAAAAACTAGAAAGAAACGGAATCCTCATTAATACCGAATGACTGATTGAATCAGGTAATCCACATCAAGGACGAGTACACAGACAATGAAAAAGAATAGAGGTATGTGTACCAGTTGGCTTGGAGGGGTTTCTACAAGGTATTGTTTATAAGCAAGGGGCAGAAAAGCATTAACAATATAATCCCATGTTCGTAAAACAATGACTCCACCCCCTATCTAAATGTGTATCCATGTATATACCTGTGATGTAGTGTCTGTATCTCATTACAGGAATACAAAGGAAGATACGGAAGATAACGTATTAGGTATGTTAACATGAATTACAAGGGGTGGGGAATGGAAGGAAAAGAGGGAGGAAAGGGCATCAAGCTAAAAGACAAAAGAATGAGCTAAAAACAACAGTATATACGGTTACATTTGTTCATTTGTGTATTTAAAATTGATATTTGCAGAGGACTACTCAAAGAAAATGCTGTCCATCTTGCACATATTTTAAATTTGATCATTGGATTAAACTCGAACTTCGGAACTATGTATTTGGACTACATCATATCAGTCTTTCTTTATTGTCACTTGAAAGTAAAGTACATTGAATTGAACTTTAGCCCTCTCTATTTTACAGAGAGGAAACTAAGCTGTAAAGCGTAATTGACTTGCCCAAACAAACACAGCTGGGAAATGGCAAACCGTGGATTTGAACCCAGGCAGCCTAACTCCACAAGCCACGTGTACAACTCTCAGTATTTGTTAAATGCTTTCTGAGAGTTTAGGAGAAGCGAGTGGGACATTCATCTCGGGGAACAATTTAAAGGGGTGCTGAGAGACTCTGAAAGCAGGAGAAATAATATTTGAAAAAAAAGTGAAAAATAATCCACGTCGAACAAAAACATCAAAATTTTAAATAAAGACAAGATCCCACCCTGAACTTGCCTGGCTTGGCTTCACTTGCCTCACCCTAATCCCAGCTCCACTGGACCTTGTCTTTATTGAAAAATTTGATACTTTGTTCATCATACATATGTTTACATTACTTTTGATTAATTACATTAATATTGCATTGGAATATTATTTATCTTGATTATTGAGGGTTTTGATATTTATTTATTTTTTTTAATTTGATATTTTTAATTTTTAATTTAGTTTTTATTTTATATTGAGGTATAGTTGACTTACAATGTTGTGTTAGTTTCAGGTGCTGTAAATGTTTTTGGTGCCCCCTTAAATGTTATGCCTGAGGTAAGTGTCATCGTCAGTCACGCTGCCCCCCCGTCTGAATACGCGGCACAAGGAGGTACCTCTTAAGCTAGAGCAGTGCTTCTCAAACTTGTTCAAAACCACATTCGGACTCGGTCCTCGGTCAGTCTGGGATGGGGCATGAGAGGCTGCATTTCTAACAAGCTCCCAGCTGATGCCCATGGTACTGGTACGTGGATCTTACTTGTTTTGTGTGGTAAGGAGCTGTCGGTCAGGGCACGTGCTGAGGGGTCAGAAAAACTAAAATGCACCAAAATAATGAAAGCGCACTCTCCACCAGCATCATTGTGAGCATTTTAAACCTTACGATAGCCCTGTAAGGTGGATTCTGTTATGCTGACACCCACCAGCCAAAGACCACCACGAACATACCTCTAGTTGCACAAAGATTTATTCAGCTTGCTGCAAGCTGAACACACACCCAGGGACCGTGTGAGGGAGTTGGAGGGGTTTATTATGGGATTTGGTCTTGCACTGGGGGAATCTCAGGAGGGTTAAGGGCTGGGGCGCCAGTTCTGACCTGGGTGCCCTCCAGGCACAAGGGCAACTTGATGATTGGGCACCTTGTAATTTTTTTTCTTTTTTCTTTTTGACCCAGGAAGACAGAGGGTTAACGTGGATAGAACCGCCATTACAGAGGAGTAGTTGGTCAGAAGAGGGGGGTATTAATTCTGTTTGTGTCTGCAGAGTGCCCTTATCTCTGTTTTGTGTCACGAGTGACCATGTTGCTGGTTTGCTCCAACATAGTCATGGAGTGACCTTGTCTGATTATTGTTTTTATTCTGTGAGCGATGTTTATGTGCCTTTAGGAACACTGCAGCCAGTGCTGTCCAGACCTGCCCAGGCTGGGCCCCCTTCATGTGGGAGTAACTTCCTTGGGATCTTCTGAGTCCCTGCTGGTGTCCGAGACCGGCCAGGGCTGCAGTGCCATCACGCCCGGGCGCCCTGAGCCTGGCCTCGTACTCATGTTTCTCCCCTTCAGAGATTCACCCTGTGAATCTGCCCTGCTCAGGGATCATCCTGATGCCCTGAGATGCTCGAGGACTCATGCCCACGTGGTCATCCGTGGCCTGTGTGTGGACGCCTGTCCCATGAGGGCAGCCTAGTGAGCAGGTAGTTCCCATGGGCTGATAACAGCATTCCTTTTGCAGAACTGTGTGAAACTGAGCTGCCAGAATGCTGCTGATTTGGAGTAACCTTTTTTTTTTTTTACATGTAGTGTTTTATTTATTTTTAATGCATATTTTAATTATTTTAATTAAAAAATTTTCAGCTCTATTGAGGTGTGATTGACAAATGAACTTAGAAGCTATTTAAAATGTACATCGTGATGATTTGATATATGCAGACATTGTGAAAGCATTCCCCCATCTACTTAATTAACACATGTATCACCTTACATATTTCTCTCTCTTTTTGTGAGAACATGTAAGTTCTCCTCTCTCAGCAAATTTCATTACACAAATAAGCGTTCTCAACGACAGTCACCATGTTCTACATTAGATCTTCAGAACTTATTCATCTTATAGCTGAAAGTTTGTGCCCTTTTACCAAAATTTCCCCATTTCCCCCACCCTATCCCCTGCCCGCCACATCTCCGCAACCACTTCTCTCTGTTTCTATGAGTTTGACTTTGTTTTTTAGACTCCACTCAAATTGCTTATATAGACGGGGTCCCACAAAATATATTTGCCTGGGGCTCCACACATCTAAGGGCTGCACCCATCACAGCCTAGCCAGCAGCTACCTGGGGCCATTTTTCACTGTCTCAGTCGTTGTCGCCCCCATTACAAAGAAGAAGAAACTGAGATTCACAGAGTTTAAGCCACTCCCCAGCGATTCTCCAGCTGCTGGTGGTGGTGCAGCAGGGACGTGGACTCCGGAGTATCTGCTCCTGGGGCGGGTGCTCCAACCCACACCCTCCCTCGCCCACCCGCCAACTGCCAGGGCGTCTCGGATGAGTCCTGCCCCAGCGACTGTGCTGACGTGTGGAACACTCCCACGAACCTACGGCCACCTAATCTATGACAAAGGAGACAAGAATATACAGTGGAGAAAAGACAGCCTCAATAAGTGGTGCTGGGAAAACGGGACAGCTACATGTAAAAGAATGAAATTAGAACATTCTCTAACACCACACACAAAAATAAACTCCAAATGGATTAAAGACTTAAATGTAAGACCGGATACTATGAAACTCTTAGAGGAAAACTCTCTGACATAAATCGCAGCAAGATCTTTTTTTGATCCCCCTCTGAGAGTAATGAAAATAAACACAAAAATAAACAAATGGAGCACTGCTTCTGCTTTTCAAATCGCTTAAATGGTTTTAAATTTTTTTTTTTTTTTTCTGCGTGGTACTCGGAAATCTCCCTGCATCTTCCACGTTTTGCTCTTTTGCTCCTTTCTCTTCCCGACTGCGCGTCCTTTGAACTGATACTGTTAGGGACCCCCACCTGTGCCTTCTAAGCCCCAGTCCAGGCTCGTCACAGGACTATAGAAACACTCTACAGAGTTAACCTGGGCTTCCTGTGAACAGCAGAGACTGGGAACAGCTCAGGATGTTCTCTCGAATGGCACGGGGACTCTCCAGATGGCTGGGGGTGGTGTGGAGGTTAGCTGTGAGGAGGGGGTGCTTGAGTGTGGGCAGGAAAGAGAGGTGCGTTAAGTCTTCTATTATGGGGTCGGCCCATCTAGGGTGGTCACCCTCCCCACTGCCGGCTGCAAGAGCTAGAAACAGCGGGGAGGTTGCCCATGACTAAGAGGCTCCGTGTTCTTTCAGGAGAGAGAGTGAGGCCTGTTGCTTCAGTGGGATGAGGCTTGTTTTCTGCTGTTGGAAGAATCTAGAACACAAAACTATTAGGAAGGCTCCTCTGTGTGAGTCCAGTGTTGAGTCTACCTTAGAAGCAGTGTCTGTAATGGAAACAGCATTGTCTTTGGCGTCTACTGACCTGGGCTGGAATCTCAGCTTTGCCAGTATAGCAGCTGTGCGACCCTGTGAAAGTTACACAAACCCTCTGTGCCTCAGTTTTCTCATCTGAAGAGTGGGGATAATAATTCCTTCCTCAAACAGTTGTTGTGAGGATTGAATAAGATGATGCTTGTACAGTGCCTGATACAAGGGACACTGCAGCTACTATTATTATTCTTTTTATCTTATGTGGTCTTCTGGAGGACAGTCTGAAATCACGGGCTGGCTCTCCCTGGTGTCACTTCAAAAAGTTGGGGGGGGCTTCCCTGGTGGCGCAGTGGTTGAGAATCTGCCTGCCAATGCAGGGGACACGGGTTCGAGCCCTGGTCTGGGAAGATCCCACATGCCGCGGAGCAACTAGTCCCGTGAACCACAACTACCGAGCCTGCGCGTCTGGAGCCTGTGCCCCACACGAGAGAGGTCGCGACAGTGAAAGGCCCGCGCACCGCGATGAAGAGTGGCCCCCGCTTGCCTCAACTAGAGGAAGCCCTCGCACAGAAACGAAGACCCGACACAGCCAAAAAAATTAATTAATTAATTAATTTTAAAAAAAAAAGTTGGGGGAATACCTCCCACGTATGTGTAGTCAGTTTTGAAAAAACAGTTTCAAATCAATCATCCATCAATATGTCCAAACCTTTTGCACCCAGTTTCTATTTCCAGCCTGTATCATCCCTGCACGTAATAAAGTTTAAAAGCTCTGCAGCCTGCTATGTAAAATAGAAGCTTCTTTCACTTCCCAAAAGCTCCCACTCTCACAGTTCAATGGCGAATGGGTCCAAGTTCACTGTCTTCCTAACCTTGATCATTTCCTAGACACTTGAACATCTTCTTTTTCCTCTTTAAACATTTTATTTATCTCTCACTTCAGCTTTTCGGGTAACCTTAAGACTTTCTTAAAGTACACCTGCAAGAATACTCCAGGGCTGAGTACACCTTCCCGTTTTCTTTAACACCCCTGGTGTTTCTGTTCTGAAGGTGTTTTGGGGGCCATTTAGGGTGTGAAAAGCTTAGACAGCAGTCCTCATTTGGGGGTCAGATGTATCTAGTTTGAATCATATCACTCCTGCTTAGCAGTCAGCCATGTGACCAAGTCCTGTCAGTAATGTGGGATGACATTAGTACCTGCCCGAGGCTGGTGGGGGTCCCTGGGCCCAAGCGGGGAAGGACTTGGCAGAGGGGGGCCCTCGGCAGGCGCCCAGGACCAGGAGCGGCATGGCCAGTCCACCTGAGAGCAAAGCCTCATCTCATCTTTCTGGCCTCCCCACATTTTACACTTTGCATACTATTTTGCCAATTTCTTCTCTTTCTAAAATGGGACATTTAGCATGTTGTCCTTTGACTCAAAAAATCTTCAAAAATTCCCTCCTGACTAGTGTTGTGTGGAGAGCTCCGCCTGGAAGAGCCTCACAATTCCCTCCTTCCACCTGTCTTCAAACATCTGGGGATCCTGCAGACATCTGGAGATGTCAACAGGACTGCGACCCAGCCCTCAGACTTGGGGAGCACTCGCTCCAGTGGGCGGGGTGTGGTGCTGGCCCAGAGTCCCAGGGTAGCCCAGAGTTAGAAACGCATGCCCCCAGGGGGGCTGAGGTCTGAACTGTGTCTCCACCGGTGAACAGGGGGCTATTGGGTGTGCCTGAGTCACAGGAGATGAGAGCCCCTGGGAAGAAAGGACACAGTAAAAAGAGGAGATGATGGCAGGACACAGCATTTGGACACAAAGAAGGCTGGAGAGGCTGAAGCCTGGGGTGATGGGGGGCGGTGGGAGTGGAGCTGAGGCGGGCGGCGCAGGACTCCCAAGGCCAGCCTGGGGCTTTGGGTTGTAAGACTGTGGACGGTGGGAGGATACTGAACAATCTTAAGCAAGGGTGTAACATCGTGTAATTTCCAAAGACAAGATCAGATTAATGGTCATAAAAGGATTTCACAGAGCGTTGGAAAAATACAGAAAAGTAAAAGTTAGAAAATAAAAATTTAATGGCCCAGAGATAAACATGGATGACATTATTGTATTTACTTCTTATTCTTTCTCTCTCTCTCATCGTGGCTACTGTGACCGCGGGCTAACTCTGTACCAGGCATGATGAGTCTTGCATAGAGAGCTTGCCTCATGTAATCCTCACCACAACTCCTTGCTGTAGACAGAGTTTTTAACAGGTGAGGAAGCGTTAAGAAGCTTCTCTGGGTTTTGCGGTCGGTACGTGGCAGAGTTGGACTTTGGACCAGATTGTGGGGCTCCGGCCCCTGAGTTCTGAACCCCTAAGCTGCTCGGCGATTACCCAGTCAACACACACACACATGCGCAGAGAGAGGTGAAGTTTCCTTTAAAATAGAGTTTGGCACCCTAATTTTCTGGATTGGGGTTTTAAAAAGAGTTTTGGTGAGAGCCTGAAGGAGCTGTGTAGGTGGGGAGTGGTTCAGAAAGTGTGGTGGCAGCGAGACAGCTGGACGGAGCTGCAAAGGTCACGTGAAAGATGACGAACGGGGGTGATGCAGCAAGGGTGGGCGCGGGGGAGAGGATGCACACGGGGACCTTTAGGAGGTAGAAATAACAGACCTTGATGACTCAGAGCGTGTGTGTCTGCGTGTGTCTAGGCGGGAGTCGAGGGGAAGGAAGGCGTGAAGGAAAATCATGGAGATTCTTTACTGAGCACCTGGGTGGGAGGGAGAAGAGTTGGGGAGACCAGGAAGGTGATGAGTTCCCCTTGAGACCCCATGAGAGGGTGCTGGCTGCTGGGTGGGTATGTTTCCAGGCAGTTAGAGGCAGAGGGGGCAAAGCAGAGGGGAGTCACTGCGCGTTCGTACTGAAGTCGAGGGACGTGAGGTTCCCTGGGAAGAAAGGACAGAATAAAAAGAAGGGATCTGCAGAGGAAGCTTGGGGACACGGGCAGAGAGGACAGCAGAGCCAGATGGTTAGGTTCCAGAGGGATCAACACTCAGAGAGCACAGAGCAGGATGGGATGAGAACAGGAAGAGGCCACTGGAGCCACTGTTTTCCTCCCCAAACCCCAGTTTCGGGCTGACCCCTCAGCAGCCTTCAGAATTATTTTTGCATACTCATCTCTGGTTCACTTTACTGTCCCAGCCTGTCGTGCTGTGCCTCTGCGTCTCTAAGGCCTATTTACACTGTCATCTCCTCCAGCAAGCCTTCCCAGCCGGCTCCACTGAGCCTCCAGCTCTCTGTTCACGTGCTCTCCCGACAAGCGCACCCCCCAATCATAGATCTTGTTTCCCCCAAGATTCCAAGCATCTGGGGCCAAGGCTCTGCCTTCCTTGGAGGCCCACAGTGCCTGACAAAAAGGTGCTGATTAGTTAGATGTTCATAACCCACAGCAGAGAGCATATTATTTTACTTGTATAGCTTGAATTTTTGAAAATACACTTTCTCTGCACCAGAAGCTCCTCTGCCCTTTTTAGCTCAGTCCCAGCTCCGTGGATTCTTCCCATGGCAGATTCTTCCCTGTTGGCTTGGCATTTTGCTACTTGAAGGCTCACAGGCGCCCGGGAGCTGAGACAACTTCTGTTCACTTTCCTTTTCCCACTTCCCCGCTACTTTGTATCACAGTCGCACCTCAATCATCCTCACTCCCAATTTACGTCATCGCCTCATCCTAGAACCTACGGTGCATTCCTTCCCATGTGCCACGTTTGCCTAACCATTTGACTCTTTGTAACCAAGTAACTCTGATGAGGTTAAGGAGGGACTAGTGTGCTCTATGCCCCTTCTTTTGGCACAGAACTCAGCGATATTTCCCCAGCCCTCTAGGCAACTATAATGGGTGGCAGGTAACAGATCTCCACCAAGAGCTTCACAGCTTCATCTTGAGGTCCTTCAAGACTCATAGGTTCCACGTAAAGCCAGAGAGGATCCTCACTCATATCACGTATGTATGTGTCTATAGGTGTGCATGTGTGTATGATGAGCCACAGAGATACTTAGGATGACAATGGTGTTGATAATAATAACTACCATTTTCTGAGCACTTACCACATGCCAGGCATTATGCAAAGTGCTTTACAGACATTGTTTCACTTAATCCCCCCTTCCCTGACTGCTGTTCTTTCACGCCCTGTGGAATCTTGGGGTTGCTCTTAAATCACTGCAATGTTAGATACGAATTTTTGGCTTTCCCTTTGCGGATGTGATGGGAGTAGACCCAGGAACTTTCCATGAGCAGCATTGGAGGCTTTGGAGGAAATCCATGGCAG
This sequence comes from Balaenoptera borealis, assembly GCF_965194805.1. NCBI lineage: Eukaryota > Metazoa > Chordata > Mammalia > Artiodactyla > Balaenopteridae > Balaenoptera > Balaenoptera borealis. Next base: position 48,834,657 of record NC_138875.1, on the reverse strand, counting down.
CAGTGAAGTGAGATAACCTGATCCTGCCTCAGCTCTACCTCTTATCACCTTTCCCTCAGAGAGAGTGACTGGGGTCTGGAAGCCACAGGTCGATTTGAGGAAGTAATGACATTTGACTTTCCCCCAGAGATCCGGTGCCTGTGGGGCATGTGACTGTGACGATATTCCACTAAATGAGCAATGCGTGATGGAATTCTAATTAAATTTAAAAGAGAAGACAGAGTTCAGGGAAAGTTTCCTTAAAAAGAAGAAACCGTCTTCCCAATCTTGACTTTTAAACTTCCAGGCCTACTTAGGGCTATTACCATTTCAGTTGGAAAGTGGCAGAAAACCAATAGTGTTGATGTAGAAAAATACGAAATCGAGCAATGACTACTCCCTATTTCCTTAAATTGTTTGCAAAAACATTCAGGTGAGGAAATAAAAAAAAGGGAACTTCACTGAGAAATATGATTGCGTCTGGGGGACAAGCAGAGATTAAATCTGGTGTTTAAGGACAATTAAGTGGCATGAAGCACAGGAAGACTACAGACGTTCTGATCCCAAGAGAAGTTAAAAATAAAGGCTTCTAGAACATCCTAGGCTTTGCAACGCTGTTCCATTTTGAAAAGACACAGGAGCATGCACGAAAATAAAAGGTGATTTGAAAAGTACAACCTGCGCGGGAGGAGAGGAAGGAAGGAGGTGTGAGTAGCCAGATTGTGGTAGGTGGGGTGTGTGCAGAAGTGGCTGTGTGCTGGCGGTGAGGGGAGGCGAGGGAAGCAGAAGCATGACGCAGGGAGTTTTCTGTTTCACGATGAAGGATGGTGCCTTAGTCAGCTCAGGCTGCTATAACAAAATACTATATAGACAGGGTAGCTTAAACAGCAGAAATTTATTTCTCACAGTTCCAGAGGCTGGAAGCCCAAGATCAAGGTGCTGACTGATTTGGCTTCTGATGAGGGCTGTCTTCCTGGATGGTAGACAGCTGCCTTCTAGCTGTTGCTCACATGACTTCTTTGTGCTCCAGAGGAAAGAGCGAGCTCTCTGGTGTCTCTTCTTATAAGGAAACTAATCTTATCAGATCAGGACCTACCTTCTGACTTCCTTTACCTTTAATTACTTCCATAATGGCCCAACCTCCAAGTACAGTCACATTGGGAGTTAGGGCTTGAAACTGGGAATTTTGGGGGGACACAAACAGATGGATTGTTTAGTGGTTAAAAGCTAAGGGGAAGGGGCCAGTGGAGAGAGCAAGAATCAGACACTGAGGAAGGGACAGCGGGAATGGAAGAGATGCCTCATAGAGCCACGGATGGGAGTTTTGGTGTCAGGGAGTGGACGACTTCTCAGTAAATCATGAGGCCAGTTTTCCTGACAAGTGGGGAAGGGTTTGTAATTTAAGAAGAGTAAAAAGACCCAGAAGAGCCTCCATGGGGCAATGAGATAAGAAGTGAACTGGGGGGACTTCCCTGGTGGCGCAGTGGTTAAGAATCCTTCTGCCAATGCAGGGCACACGGGTTCGAGCCCTGGTCCGGGAAGATCCCACGTGCCACAGAGCAACTAAGCCCGTGCGCCACAACTACTGAGCCTGCGTGCGTAGAGCCCGTGCTCCACACAAGAGAAGCCACCGCAATGAGAAGCCCACGCACCACAACGAACAGTAGCCCCCGCTCGCCGCAGCTAGAGAAAGCCCGCGTGCAGCAACAAAGACCTAATGCAGCCAAAAATAATAAATAAATTAATTAATTAAAAAAAAAAAAGAAGTGGACTGGGGACTGCCATGCAATATCAAAGGGCCAGTCACACTGAGATAACATGATTGCTCCAGTGTCACCTCTTCATGGAAGTCTCGCTTGACCACCCTGTTTTAATTTTCTGCATAGTACTTAATCATATCTGATTCAGTTCTTACTCACCCTCAATAGGATGTAAGCTCCATGAGACCTTAGACCTTTCAGCCTTGCTTGTGGCTGTATTTCTAAAACTTAGGGTAGTGCCTGGTACAGTAAAATCCAAAGAAGCCTCGGCTGGCTGAATGATTTTGTAATGGCACCAATGAGAAGAATTATTTGACCTTCTACCAGTGTCACCTGGGCTCCCAGGGTCAAAAGTGTGGCAAAAGAAAGGTTTCCCAGGACTGAGTGTTGGCAAGGTGGGGATGACAGAGAGGGCAAGATGAGGGAGAAATTAAGGGTGCCAGTGAGCCTGGACTGGATAAGGAGGGAGAGATGACGAGGAAGACAGGGAGGACCAGAGAGGTGGGAAAAGAGGAAGTGTGGGAGCGTCAAAAGCAGGTTGAGTGGGGCGTGAGTAGGAGGATGAGATACTCTGGTCAAAAGGAGAAAGCTGAGTGGGAGACTGCCGAGTTGGAGAGGTGCTGAGTGATGAAACTGTCCTGTGTCTGCGGCAGGTGACTGCCAACAGGAACTGGCAGGTGGGAGGTGCTGAAGTGTAGCCATCAAGGCACCAGGGAGGCACCACCGTGCTCCAGGAATAGTCATTCTGAGTTGACTGGTACCAACAGAAGGAAGGGCTCTATGGTCAAATAAGTTTAGGAAACACGAGTTAAAAACTGATTCACGTACTGCAAGACTTCGACAAATCTTTCCAATGCTTAAAAAGACTTCAAGAGAAGGGACGTCGTTTCCTAAATTTATGTGACTGATGAAGCCTTTTTATTTCCCTCCGGGAGCATCTCTAGGGTCTACCGTTTCCAAGAACAGAGATTCTCAAGCTGCGGTTCCTAGAACGGCAGCATCAGCAGCCTTTGGGAACCTGTTAGAAATGCAACTACACAGGTCTTGCACCCGACCTGTCTAATCAGTAACTCAGGGTGGAGCCAGGAATCTGTGTTTTAACAAGTTCTCCAGGCGCTTCTGCTGCAAACCGAAGTCCAGAACCACTGAGCTAGAAAATACTTTGGAAAAGACTGATGCATGTTCATAATTGGGAAAGACTACTCATTAAGGGTTGCATTTGGTCATCCACACTAATGTTGAAATCATATAGCAAGACGGCAGAAGTTGAAACGGAGAAGAAAATGTGCACGTGAAGACTGCAAAATTTAATCCTAGCCTAGTTACAAGTCGCATCAAAATATTAATAAAAATGACTCTGGATCACCGATTCCTTTGGATTATTCATTCTGTTATGTCTCTCCGTTAGCAGGAATCAAGAGCTGATTCCTCACCAACATACATTGTCAAGTTGTGTGAGGGAGAGGGAAAGAAAGAGAAACAAATTTGAAATTTATTTCCTGGTTTTTCCCCCTTCTCCATCCTTTGACAGGGGTACCAAAAAGTAATTACGAGGCCAAAAGGCAGACAGCAATGGAAAAGAATAAGAGAAGATAGATCATATGGAAACTGGGTCATCAGCTATTGAATCACCTCAAAACTGAGCCTAAGTATCTGTGTTATATATGTGGCTATATAAACTCATATTTTAGGGCTTCCCTGGTGGTGCAGTGGTTGAGAATCTGCCTGCCAATGCAGGGGACACGGGTTCAAGCCCTGGTCTGGGAAGATCCCACATGCCGCGGAGCAACTAGGCCCGTGAGCCACAACTACTGAGCCTGCGCGTCTGGAGCCTGTGCTCCGCAACAAGAGAGGCCGCGATAGTGAGAGGCCCGCGCACCGCGATGAAGAGCGGCCCCCCACTTGCCACAACTAGAGAAAGCCCTCGCACAGAAACAAAGACCCAACACAGCCAAAAAAACAAAAACAAAAAACAAAAAACTCGGATATATGAATGCTTCAACTGTACAATGAAAAAAAACTATGACTATAAAAGGAATTTTGGTGCATCTTTTCAAAAGAAAAATTTGAATCTAAGTCTAAATCTAAAAATGCATTTGACTCAATTTTCTTTAAGAGAGAAAAAGAAACAAAGAAGGCCCCTTGAACAATTATGCAGAGCTGAATGATTGAGCTTTTGAGTGCTTTAGCTAGAAATATTCTTAATTTCTAATGCATTTAGACATAAAGACAAATCAGAAATGAAAGAATAACATTATGCAAAGATTTGCATGAGCACAAAGGCTTATTTGGAAGAAAAAAAGTGATAAGAAATGTCCCTGATTTCTTAAGGTGGAAGTTTGTAGAACTCCTATCCTATCTTTCACTTACTCAGCCCTGGCTCACCGCCCATCAATATACATGACTGGCGGGGTCCCCGTGACACCATGGATCGTGAACTCTGTGGCTGTTTCTACGAATGATCGCCACTGGAGGTAGGTCTAGAACCTGCAGTTCTTATATAGCTAGTTTGACTTTTGCAACCTTAGAATGGTCCACTTCTCAGATATTTTGGATTTTTGAAACACAGTACTGTCAGCCACCTGAGGAAGCCTTCATTCTAAAAATTTGGCCCTCATGCTAAAGGAGCTATCTGTTCTCCCAAACTTCATTTGAGCATCTTACAGAAAGTAGAGTCCAAAGTCATTATATTCTGGACTCTAAAACCTCTCTTCCGTCCCAGACTGGAATGGCGTTTCTGATCAGGGAGAAGCTGAGCGAGTTCATGCTGCAGGTGAATTTCTTTCACCATTGTGAGTTCCTGGAACTCACAGGCAAACGAAATGTGCTAAGAGCTGGCCCTCATGTATGAGAGGAAGGCGATGGCCATTTAGCAAAGCACCTGCATCTTCCTACCTCGTAAAATAATGAGCCGTGACTCTCAGGAGAGGAAAGCAGTGCTAAACAGGAGTGGGAACAACCCCAATCTTTGCTGGCCACTCACCATTTCTGAAAAGGATCCCGAGGCTATAAATACCTAAGGGCCCTGATGGAAAATTTAAAGGATTAGACATTTAACATTTTTCCACGTGCCTTATCATATACAGTTGGAACATAACCCTATATACTTTCATTGTTAATTTCTCTTATCTCTAAATCACTGTGACAATTACAGTGGGACTCACCATTTAGTGCTTTAACATATTACAGTCTCACCATTAATTTGTTTTCCTGTGTTTCTCACAGAGTGGGGCACATTTTTTCTTCATTTGATAAGATGCGGAAAGTAATAGAATAGCATCCACCTTCTAGGGTGGCTGAGAGGCATTAACATACGTGAAGTTCCTAGCACAGGGAAAGTACTTTAATAATTATTGGCTATTGGTAACAATCATTAATAAGAGACAGTAGTGCCTGGGAGCTAAGAGCACAGACTCTGAAGCCTGAGTGCATCATTCAAATCCTAGTTCTCCCACTCACCACTATGTGACCTTGGGCAAGATACTTAATCTCTCCCTGCCTTGATTTCCTCATTTCAAAAACAGGGATACCAAGAATACTGCCCTCTAGAATGATGGATGAGGATTCGATGAGATACTACATTGTAAAGTCCTTGGAAAACAGCCTGGCACGTAGAAGCGTTGTACGGGTGTTACATATGTAATTCTCACAACAACCCTTTGAGGTGGTTGTCAGTATCCTTATTTGTACAGATAATAAAGCCAAGGTTTAGGGTCACACAGCTAACAGTGAGTCCACAGTTCTAAGCAACTCAAAAACCAAAGCTCATTTCACTACCCTACATAGAGGATTACATGTGGGTCCTTAGTTGCACATTACATGTGGGTCTTTAGTTGCATACTTCCATTCCTTCTATTGATTTGCTTTAAGCAAACAAAACAGACTCTGTACTTATCTGTGGGAGTGAGTGGATTCTAATAGACCCCGGTACCTGCTTTCTCACAGCACAGGGGGAAATGGGTAACTCCGAGGTGCAGATTCTTCCAGCTGCCCAGTTATTCCTGCGGAGGGGCCAAGGGAGGTTTTTAAAGTTGGTTCAGACTTCCTTTTCCACTGAAGGTGGGGCAGTAGTGAGAAACTAAGAGAAAGACCAGAGGCTATTCTGAGAACTGGCTTGTGAATGTGTAGCGCTGCCATCTGCTGGATGGAATGGGTATCAGACCACTTCCGATGTTTTCCTTGCTGCGTAATAAACAAATTCACTGATTCCCATTGTGGGTTCAGAACTTAGTGGCTTCATCATTTCATAGCATCAGTTCTAGATGTCTGCGTATTTTGGAAATCTCATGACAACTGCGCATAGAAGGACCTTCATGTGAGTCATCAAAAGGTAAACTGACGACATCTTTGAAGCAATGTCCTAGTTAGCATTAATACTTCTCCAGATCAGATTTGGTCTGCTCCCAAATAGTTGACCTAATTGGTTAGGAAAAGCCCATAACTCTTCGGCAAGGGCATCTGGCAGAACCTGGACCCTCCCGTCAAAGGCAAAAAGTACTTACAGGGAAGTGAAATCACCAGCTGGTTTTATTCTTGCTTTCGCTGAAATTCTGTGTTCATGTACCCAACAATTATTTATCGAGCACTTATCCTGTGTGCCAGGAACTGTGTCAGGAACTGAGGAAGCAAAGATGAATAAACATAGTTCCTGCTCTTAATAATGTTATAGGGATATTTTCTGAGTGCTTATTATGTGCCAGGCATGTACGTCCCATAAAATCTAATTCAATCCTCAGAACAACCCTAGAATCTATTATTATCTCACTTATAACTGTCTCATATTATTACCTCATTTATAGTGACTATTACTATCTCAATTACAGTTCAGAAAACTGAAGCTTAGAGAGATTGAATTCGTTTATTCAAGACAATAGAATTAGGAAGAGTTGGGAGTGGCATTTGCACATGGGGTAGAGGTAGTATGTAGAAGAGAGAAGTGTTGATAACATGCGGCCTCCCGCTCCCCTCCACACAGAGAGCTTGGGTCTTCGGTTTCACACACACTTTCTGTTCTATAAGCAGATTTCCAGCAAAGTGAAAGTGCTACAAAACAGTAACTGATGATAGGAGTAGATGCTTTGGGAAGATTTATCAGGAAGACTATCCCTTCCTCTAGCAAGCATTTGAAATCTATCTAGTTAACATTCTTTTCAGTTCATACCTCTCCTTCTTAATAGCAGCATTGGTATAGCGAGACCTGCCTTGTTGTCAGTTCTCATTGGATGAAAAACAAATCTGTATATTGGTCAACATGACAGAGATGTGAGAGTGATGGATTTGCTCAGCACGAACTTGGGAGCAATTCAGATGTCTGACAGCACCAACCTCAAACTGCTTTTTATTTTTTCTCACTCTTGGTGTAAGAGGGAGGGTGCTGGTGGGGAGATGACACCAGGGTGGGTGTCGGGGTGAGGGAGGGAAGAAGAGAGGAGAGGAGGAATAGCAGCTGGTGGCAGAGAAGAAAACGCCTGTGAAAGTGCTAAGATGCTATCTACTGGACAGAAAGAACCAGGAGTGTGGAGGGCCAAAAAAGTGCCTAATGGCAGGTTAGGGGCTTGTCGTCAGCCTGCTGGGCTACAATCCCTGCTCTTTGCCACTAGCCTAGACTTTGACCTCAGGCAGGTCACGTGATCTTTCGAATCCTCAGTTCTTTCACCTGTGAGATGGGGTTGCCGCACAGGGTTGTTCTGGGGGTTCAAGTGAGGTAGTTCAGGCTGGCCTCTGTTACTTGTAGCAAGGGGCCAGAATTTGGAGGGGGGGAGGTCCTTCAGAAAAACTGCCCTTTAGGGTTGCTTGATGCTACTTATTTGCACATCAGTTTGCCATATGTACTCTTATTTTTCCTCTCAAAAATCCTATAAGGCAGGTTGGGAGAGATATTAATCATTCCCATATATACAGAAGAAATGGATCCCCAGGTGACTTGGCTAAAATGAAGATGTTTTTCCAACCAGAGCCTGCCCTCAGGGCCACCCATAGGAGAACCACCAAGAAAAGTATCTTGTGGAATTGCAATTGTATCTCAAACGCCAATACAGAGAGTGATATTCAAATTGTTTCCTGGAAATAACTAAAACCCAAATTTCTTGGAAGGAGCTCCCACCTGGAATTTCCTAGAAGCAGTACAACCAGAAAGGGGAAAAGCAATTATAAAGCATTCATGGAAGATTTTTTTTCCCGAAATCCTCTTTCTAATAAGTTTTGATGTTGAAAGAAAAACTGAATGCCTCATTTTAGATTATTCTAAAATTAATCAGAGTTTCCCTGGTGGCGCAGTGGGTAAGAATCCGCCTGCCAGTGCAGGGGACACGGGTTCGAGCCCTGGTCCAGGAAGATCCCACATGCTGCGGAGCAGCTGGGCCTGTGAGCCACAACTACTGAGCCTGTGCCCTAGAAACCAAGTGCCACAGCTACTGAAGCCCGCACCCCTAGAGCCCGTGCTCCCCAACAAGAGAAGGCACCGCAATGAGAAGCCCACGCACCGCAACGAAGAGTAGCCCTCGCTTGCTGTAACTAGAGAAAACCCGTGCGCAGCAACAGACCCAACACAGGCAAAACAAAAAACAAAAAAACCCCACACAAATAAAATTAATCAATTATTCATCAACTAGTGTTCTTTTGGTGTTGAATAATCACCAAAACACTATTTCCCTATTGTTATACATGTCTGTGAAGCCAGATGTGAGGGGAAAAGTTTTAGAAAAATAAGAACAAATGGAAAGCATGGACAAGATATTAGAAATACCAAAAACAATGTCCACTTAAGAAAAATATGAAAATGTTGCATTGAGACAAGATTAGCCAAGGATCAGTACAAAAAGTTAGAGACATGGGAAGGACAAACATACTAAAATCTAACTAACTGGGAGAAAGCAGAGCTGAGTAAACTCAAGTCAGACCAAACAAACTTTACTGTGTTACGGTCCTTAAAAGTTTTTTTTTCCAATGAGTGATTCACAATAATTGTGCCAGTTATTTGTATGTAAATGGGCTTTTAGAAAGCATGATTGAGCAGTTCATTTTTATAGTCATTTAATTTATGTTTATAATATTTTTAAGCACAATTAATTTGCACTATAAGGTACAGACTTGATTTTTGTTTCAGAAGGTTAAACACAGGCTATTCAAATGATGCATTCCAACTCAGCTGGAATTGGAGAAATGAAACTTTGCGGTGCAGTTCATAAACGAAAAGGCATCTTGGACAACAGGACAAGAGCAGGGAGATCAGTGCCTGACACACTAGGTGCCCCATACACGACTGGTGATCAAATTCCCATGTGAATTCAGTTACACAGGATGTGAATGAGGCTTGTCATTGCTCCTCATTCTGTCTACCAGAAATAAAGTGAAAAACACAAAATCTATGCAGTCTGCAGAATCCCAGTGTCCATTCAGTTATTAACGTGTCAGAAACCTAGGAGTCCACTTGACATCTCTCTTTCTCTCTCCTTGTTTATGCATCACCAATCCTTTACTACATTCTGTCAATTTCACCTTGTAAATAGATCTCCCATCCCTCTGTTTCCCCTGCCACTGCCCTAACCCCAGCTGTATCTTCTCTTGCCTGGACAACTGTAATAGCGTTCCAAGGGCTATACTTCATCCACTCTGGGCTCCTCTATTCACTGCCCACAATGACATCAGAATTATCCTTGCAAAACACAAGTCTGATTATGTCACTGTTGCCCTCCTGCCAATACTGGCCAAGCCCCTTCACTCTGCTCTTAGAGTTAAGACTAGAGGTCTCTCCCTGCAACTTGCTCTCTCATCACTTCCTCTTCCCTCTCTCAGCTCAAGCTAGTTAATCCTTGAGTTCCTCTCCATTTGCCATGCCCCTCCCTGCTTGGCAAATGCTGTTCCCTCTTCCCTCTGCCTGGAACTTACTTCCTGTTCTCTCTCTGCTTCTCCTGCCCTGCTTCTTCATCACTTACTTAGATCTCAGTCTGTAACACTTCCTTCAGAACCCTGACCCGTCTTGGCAATTTTGCCCCTCTTTGGTTAGTTTCTTTTCCTTCGAAGCACTATTCTCTGTCTGTTGTTCAACTGTTTGATTAACGTCTGTCTCTCTATCTGAATCACAAATTCCAGGAGACTGGGGACTCTGCATACTTTTTCTCACCATCGTGTCTCTCTGGCATCTAGCACAGTGCCTTGCATACAGAAGGCACAAATAAATATTTGTTGAATGAATGAACTTGATGAATACTGGCTTGTTATTCTTAAAGGATAATCTCTCTGTTTCATTCTCTGCACGATTATCTCAAACCAAAGTCATCAACAAGCATAACTGTGATTTACATCTAGTACGTTTTTATGAATGAAAAACCAGAACACTATTACAGTGCCAAAGAAAACTGAATTGTTTCACACTTCTGCATTAATTTTTAAAAACTTTTCCTCACTTCTGCATGAGCTATTAAAATAAGCATACATGCTTGCATCCAAACATTTCATTTTTTCCCCCAAGATGGTTCATCCTAAAGATAAAGAAAATAAAAGCTTCACTTGCTTGGAAAATTATAAATTGCAGTCCCAAAGAAGGTTCAGAAATGCAGTTTAAGATCCAACTAAATAAAAGCCTTGGTGAGGGTAATTCCCTGGCGGTCCAGTGGTTAGGGCTCTGTGCTTTCATTGCCGAGGGCCAGGGTTCGATCCCTGGTTGGGGAACTAAGATCCCACAAGTCACATAGTGTGGCCAAAAAAAAAAAAAAAAGCAAAAAAACAAAACAAACAAACAAAAAAATAAAAGCTTTGGTGAACTGATAGTTCACAAACATCCTTTGAATGACTCAAAGCAATGTAAATGAAAATATCTTAGCAGAAAACAACACATTTCAGGATTAGAAAACAATCATTCTGATTTTAGAAATGTCAAGACAAAAAAGCATTTGTGCAAGCAACTTACTCCTAAACCTAGAGGTAAATGAAAGTTTAATTTTCAGAAAGTTCTCCAATATAATACATCTTTTGCTAATTACTTTTACATTTAAAACCAAATTGCTCTGGATAAATAATTGTATGCCAAAAGGTCCATAATGCTATTCAACAAATTGAATAAGCTGTTTTCATCATCATGTAGTAGAAGTCTCATTACAGTAACTTTCCTAGTACTTAGGTGGTATAATTTGTACAATAATTACTGAATATTCTCCAAAATAAATACCTCACATCAGAGTAATGTAAACGGCCAGTAAATCACTATTACATAAATAAGTCTGAAGCAAGCTATCATTTCCCACCCTACGATGCATGCATGCCCTGGCAAAGAATTACAAACATGAAAATCTTACAGCTAGAAGAGAGACCTCTAGTGTGTGTTAGAGAACTTTATATTGGGCTTCAGGCATAATTAACACAGCAAAATCACTGCAGTCATTTTGAATACTGTGGTGGGAGATTTTTTGCCAACTATCATTCACGCTCGATTCATTTCAAAATTTCTTCCCAGCAAATGTATGATATTTTTGCCTAATGAGTGATTTTCTTTTTATAAACATAAACTTATCAATGAAGTTTTCTCCGGGATGCAAAGTTTTAAAATTCAACGATCACCTTTGCAACCTAATTACTAAACACGAAACCTACTGTCATCAGAACAATTGCTAACAATTCTTTCCATTCAAGCAGCAGCAGGACTCCTGAGCCAAATTCTTGTAGTCAGTGTGCAGTCTTCTGAACACCAGCCCCTCATGGTACGACAACTGCCACACAAACATAAACACAAGGAACAGATCGGCACATTGCCCGTTATCCGGGAGACAAATGGATCCACCACTATTTCAAATTCACCAAGTAGATTAGCGATTAGTTTCCACAGATTCCCATATATGCAGGTAAATGCCTTGATGTAAAATCAGATTTAATGAATCATTCGATGGCATCAGCCTCAGCCTTTAAAACTCTTTTATTTTCTCCTTTTCCCCATTAAAAACGCATTTGAGATACACATAGAAAATGTTTCTCTAGAAAACACACACATACACACAAAACAGGAGGTCTCTTAAGGAGTCTACTGCTGAGAAGGTAAAAGCATTTTGCTCATTTTTAATTTGCTAAACAATCCAAGCATGCTTGGACCCAGAGGGTATTCTCAAATAAACTTGTATCTCTAGCTGCCAGCTTAGTTGATTGAAAACAGAAGGCAAACGTTTCTTAAAGAATGAGTACGTTAAACTGTTATGTCTCTCCCAGTTCCACCACGGACACACACACACACACACACACACACACACACACACACACCCGTCAAGGATTTGCTTGAAAGCAGCCCATTCTATGATCTTAAAGGTAATGCAGCGTTTGTACCAAATTACTTCTGCCCACTGCGGTGCACCTCTGAGCGAGGAAGCCAATGGCATAGCTATACTGGACAGTTCCTGCGTGCTTTTCTCCACGCACAAAGCCGACATCCAACTTTGCTCACTTAGTTGGCTCTCGCCCAGCCGGCCCCCGAAGCACAGTCACGGTGAAAACATTCTGATACCAGAAAATCATTTCCACGGCAGTGTAAGTGTTCGAAAGCACAAAGGCAGACACCGTCGACCCGCGCTAGCTAGGAAGTTGCGGTACTCGGGGCGGCGGCGCGGAGCACGCGTCCAGGTAAGGAATTCCTGCACCACGGCTCCCGTCTCCTCTTCCTGGATGTTTTGGGGGCTCGACCTCACTTTTCACGCGAATTCACCAGAACGCGCCCCCCACCCGGTTCACTTTCCAGGAGGCGCGGACTCTATTTTCCAGTTAAGTCCCTCTTGGGGGCGGGAGAGGAAGCATACTTCACATTTCAGTAAAGAAGGGCGGCGGGGTGGGGGGTGGGGGGCTGGCGGCGGGGAGAAGAGGTCAGAAAGGAGCCAAACTGCATCCCTCCCGCCCACCTCCGTGCCCCAAGCGCCGGTTCAGACGGCGGAGGGGAGGCGGCCAGGAAACTCTGTCCCTTTAAGGGAACCTCGGCCGCCAGAAGGGAGGGAAGGATGCGGGCTCCGGACTCTGCGCTGCAGGCACCGCGGAGCAGAGGCGAGCGCAGCAAAGCCACAGCCATTACCTGCAGAGCTCACATTCTTCCCCCACCCCGGCGCCCCCTCCCCGGTCCCCGCCTCCCAAGGAGACTTCTAATCCGGAGCACGTGCCATGCCCATTATCAGGGGAGGAGGTGGGGAGGAAGAGGAATGAGAGCTTTTTAAAAAATAAATGAAACATTTGCACCCAAAGCGGGGGCGGGGGGGGGGGGCTGGAAAAGGGAGGGGGTGGTGGGAGGGGGCTTTAAAGGCACCCGGGTGGGCGGAGGCGGCGAATCCGGATCAGCCCGGCCGGAGACGGACGGCGGACAGCGCTGGGCACCCGGCGCCGCTCACAAAGGGGAGCGGCGCGGTCCGGCCCGGGCACCGGGGGAAGAAAAAACCGCCCCGGGACCCAATCCACTCGGCAGCCACAATGGCGTCTTTCACGGGGCGTCCGGGGGCGCCGCCGAGGCTGATGCGGGGAGGCGCCGGCGGTGCCCCCTGGCAGGAGCGGAGCCACGGGCGCCGCCGCCCCCGCGTGCCCCGAAGGGCCCAGCGCTCGGCCGGGGGCGCTCCGGCCGGCGGCGGCGGGTGGGGGCCCGCGGCGCTGGGAGGCTCTCGGCGGGGCCGGTTTGCGGGAGCGGAGCTCGGCGCCGGGGAAGAAAGGGACGCGCGCGGTTCGGGCGAGGAGGGCGGGGGAGGGAGGGCGGGGGGGAGAGCGGCTGCAAAGCAGCCGCCGGGGAGGCTGGCGCGCGAGCGGCGGGCGGGCGGGCGGCGCTGGCACAGGCTCCGAGAGCCGCGACCACTCCGCTCCGAGAGCCGGAACCGGGCCCCAAAATCCGGAAGCCCGGCCCCGGCGCGCGGGCCGCCGCGGCCCCGGCTCCGGCGGCCGCACCGCTCCTGCCGCCCGCTCCGCCCCGCTCGCGCCCGCTCCCTCTCGGGAAGGAACGCCGAGGAGCAGCGGGAGCCGCCCCGGAGGAGGCGGCTGCCGCTGCCCCGCCGCCGGCCCGAGCGGCTCCCGAGCCGCCGCGGCGGGCTGTGTGTGCGCGAGTGTGCCGCGCTCTCGCCCCATGCCTGGCACATGCGTAAAAGCGAGTTGCGCCCAAAGTCCCAGCCATACCCTCCTTAGCAAATAATAACAAACCCAAACCGTCAGATCTTACCTGAAACATTGAAGCACAAAGTCTCTCTCCAAGTCCCCTTTTCCTTTTCCTCTCCCCCCTTTTCCGATTTCTCTCCCAGCGATCTGCTCGGCTCGCCACACCAGAGAGAAATGCAATAGCTTGGCTAAGGTAGACAGAACAAAATACAGAGAAGAGTTGCTCCAGGGCTTTGAAACCCCTCAAGGCAAGGATCAGGATACAATTAGCTCATGCCTCTACCTCCAGTCTAAATCAATCTCCAAAATAAAACTTAAATCAAATTAACTGATCACAGGGCAGACAATTGATCTCCTTCAAAAATAAAGCTCTACATAGACGTATAGATAAATATACATATAGGAAATTTTTTTCCAGATTTTTTTTTTTTGGTGGAAAAACAGTCTTATTCCAGCCTCCAACTTCCTTTTTACCCTCCTCTTGCACAGAAAAGCTGATTTTAATCGTTGTGATTAGTTTTGATGTAACGTTTCCGCAGGCGATTTCTGCAAATGGATGGAGTGTTTCTTTGCCAAAAGAGGGAAAAGCAGCAGATGATGATAATTACAAGGATTGTTGGTTGTTTCTTTTTGTTTGTGTTTAGGGCTCTCTCTTCACTTTCTCAAGTTGACCTGACATTGCTGTTACACTAAGGTCGCGCAACTTGTTGATGAGGATCACCGCCCTGTCTGATCAAAGGATAGGTGATAATTTGGCAATAGAGCAGCACATTTTTGGTTCCTTTGGCGACATAACGTCCCAAATGACGTGGATAAAAATAAGCACATGCAGTCTGCTTTGCCCCAATCAAGTCTGAATCAGCGCCTGGGGGTGATACACAAACTCATTTCAAATGTTCAACCATGCAGAATTGCAAAAAGATTGAAGGAGTTACACTGCATTTTTTTAAATAGCAAAATTAAAAGAAAACAAAACCTACATTAGGTGTAGCCAAGGACCTTACATTTAGGTTTATTTGATCAACGTTGTAAACATACCTCCCCTGCTCCCTTGTCTTTGCTTCCTTCCACCTGGTATCTTTTATGGGGGGGGGGGGGTTGTATAATTCCATTATTTGTTCAACAGAGCTAAAGAGACTCTAACATAAACACATTTCCCCAGATTGCTACCCTGGTTCTGACCTCCCCCACTCCCCATCACTTCTCCTTCCTCTCTGGGTCTTTGTTCAAAGAGATTGTGCTGGAGCCAGTCATTATCTTAATTCTTTTTAGTTAGAGTGGGATATTTGGTTTTAACTCAAGGATCACCTCCCATTAGTGTTATATCCACGCAGCATACTTTTTGAAATGGTATTTTTTTTTGAGCACTTCACAATTCATTAATTCAAAGACTTTGCTGACATTTCTTACGAAAAAGACCAGGCTGTAAGGCCAAGGATACTAAAAAAAGAAAGAAATGGAGGGGGGACCCTAAATAGAACCAGACATGTTCTGCAAATACCTGCAATTGGCAGGATTTCACAGGAAGTATTTTTTACCTTGAAGGTAGTAACTCCTGCGATACCAGCAGGAAAGGGAAGGGCCAAGCTTTTAAAAAATATAGTTGATGAGATCGGTTCTATCATGACATGAGATTAATGTCATCAGGAGAATCAGGGATATTGGTAGACTGAAAAAAAAAAAAACATAACAAGTTCCTATGACATAGGAATCTGGTTTGAGAATATCAATACCCTATAAAAAGAAAAAAAGGGTGGCTTACAAAACAACCCAAAACAAAATTATGCTGTTCTTTGCACATTCTCTTTCAATCTCCCCATCTCCCCCTAAACACACACACACACACACACACGCACACACACACACACACAAGGTAGATATAGTCTCTGATCTGCAATAAAAATTTTTTAATGGCTACAAAACCCCAAATTCAATTGAGTAAAAACTTTGTTCTTGCCCCCAAATGGCTCTAAATCTTAATATAGGAGAACATGAGAAGAAAAGACACCATGGAAGAAACATTCTCAATTCATTGATATGACTTAATACATTAAAGGTGTAGCCTAAAGTGACTTTTAACCCAAGTCTGGAGAACTGTGTATCATTATCCTGGAATGTGGGAGCTGGGAAGACCCTTTGTGGGAGGGCATCTGGTCCTTTGCATCATTTTACAGATGAGGAGAGGAAAGCAGCTTGCCCAAGGTCATAAGCCAGCCACTGACAGGGCCAAGACGAGGCCACAAGAGGCAGGACAAAAGAAAGGTGAATGGTGTTCCCCCTTCCCTGACCAAGGCACTCACCTTGAGAAACCTTACAGCATTCCAAATTCTGCTGACATGGCTTAAGCCATATTTTCGGAATTCCCTTCCTGGAATTGTCCTAAAAGCCTATTAACTTGTTCTTTTTAATATCTCTGATGTCAACAAATCTTTGCCCTTTGATGTTTAACTTTGGGAAACAATGCCTCTCCCCCCACCCCTGCCCAACCAAAAAAAAAAAAAATTAGTACCAGGTCTGGGGAGTAATAAATGAATGATGAAGACAGTTTTTGCTATTTAGAGTCAGAAAAGAAAATATGACTAAAAACAATGAGGCCAGTTTTTTTATTAGCACTTAAATGGATTAAAGACAGTTCTCAAAATGTTTTAAGCAGTAGAATTACTGGGGCTTTGTTTTCCAGGATAGCTACTTGGAAAGGAATAATATTTATTTGAGCAAATTGAGGTCTGAAATGTTCGTTTTTAAGATGTTTTCTTGCTTCAGAATGACATCACTTACCAAAAGATGCACTTTTTGGGCATTAGGTCAGTGACATTTTAAAGTAATCCACCCTATTCAGTTGATCCCTGAATTTGTGGTAATCCAGAGGCAAATAGCCTGCAGAGTAAGGTCTTATTTTATTGTGGTGAGGACCTTTACGTTCTTGTATTTTGAGGGAGACTCAAAGTTGAGACTATAGGGATTCAGAGTGAAAAGTTATTTTGTCCTGTGCAATATAAACAGATGAACCAACGTCACGACCTTGAAATCAAGGATGATGAGAATTTATTTTAAATTTTAAAATAGATTTTTAATGAAATGGCATGTGAACAGCAGGGTCCATATCTTGCCAAGTATAGGATATGAACTTACTGATGTTATCTCAATCAATCCTGCAATCATAACATTACCCAAAGTAATTTTTATCTAATTAATAAAACCTGTGCAAGTGAACTTCTGCATTCTGTGATTTCTACTGTGTTTTGTTTTTTTGGCCAGTCATTAAGAAACTGGGAAAAAGAGTATATTAAAAATCCTTCCAACCTTCTTTTTCAATAAATAGTTGAAGCGAGACCAGCAGCCTAAAAACCATCAGCCACATGAAAGACAGTGGCAATGAAATTGTCAGCAAGGAAACAATCAAAAAGAAAACACAGGCCTCTGTTTCCATCTTCCGGGGGTCTCGCTCTCAGAATGAGTTCCACCCGTTTTTAAAGGCATAAAAACAATGATAGGATAGTTTGAATTGAAACCAGGAGCTTGGTGGAAAAAAGTTTAGCACTAGGACCTCTGAGGAAGAGAAAATGAGATGTTCTTTAAGGGGAGCAATGGCCCCTTGGAATATTAACGTGGGGACAGCTCGTATTCACCGAACCCTCATATCACACGTTTGCACAGAAATCATGGCTTTGTCCAGGGGTAGCCCTGCGGGACAGTCTTGGTGGCCATTTGACAAGATGTGGACATTAGTTGCTGAGATGAAATGTGAAATTGAAGAGCCCTCCACTGAAGCAGCCAAACACCCAGATAAAAGTTAAAAATTCCATTGCACTTTCCATTAGGAGGAAGAAAGGAGCCTCAGCACTTGGGTTCAGCCTGGGCAGGCATGGATATCACCACACTTTTCTCCCTTTATGTCACTAAACGATGATATTTCCATCATGGCTCCAGAGGGATCCACCTATAAACTGCACCGACAGGCCCTTTAACACAGGAAGCAAATTATGTTCTTTTATCTTTGAGTCAGTTTTTTGGAGGAAATCACCTGTTTTTTATCAGCCAACCTGAAACTCCCCATAATACTGTGGAATGCGCACATTTTCCTGGAGTTGAATAGAAGCATTAACAAGCTCAAACAGAATGGGTTTGTGATTCCTGGAGGTTTGGCTCCAACCACCACCTGTTTATAATTAGCCTCTGGAAACAGATTAGCTTTCTGTATCACTGTCCACATTAAGAGTCTGTATATCTCAGTTTCCGAAAAGACAGATCTTCTAAGGGTGGCAGATCTGCTGATGGGCGTCAATTTCATCTCACCCATGATTCTGAATAGAAGCAGATACCAGATCCTCGTACTGAGGCCCTTAAATCAGTTTGGTCTTTTACCAAAATTCACTGGTTAGAATCTCACATTATGAAGCAACACAGAAGGTGAATGCAAAAATAAAACTTAAGCGTCGTGGAATACCCTGACCGCCACTTCGTCTTATTTGATAGAGAAATACATTCGTTGGCAAGGAAGCCGATGTGTAAAGAAGAGAGTTGGGAAGCACCTATATTCATTACTGGCCTTCAAAATTCTTTGCTGGACAGTCACATTCTATATTTCAAATAAATAATTGCAAGTAGGTGCTATGACTCTAATAGAGTTAACAATCGTAGCTCTGCAACTTTCAGTGTGGCCTGATCCTTTGTTTCTGTAGGCATAAAATAGGAAAGAACATTCCCCACTTGAAGCCTTATTTTGAGATTAAATGGGATAGTATGTGGAAAGTATTTAGAATTGTGCCTAGTGTACAGTGAGTTCTCAGTAAATGATAGCAATTATGACCATTGTGGTTTATAGAAGTTGTTGAATAAATGACATACTCCATAGCAAAGTATTACTGTTTAAGTTAGTAGCACGGAAGAAGGATATTTTCGCAATGGGAAACACCTAATTTATTGAAATTGCTGTGGCTGATCTTTCCTAAAGATTAATAAATTTCATTTTATTATTTCATATAGAAACCACACAGGCACCTCACTTTTTCGTGTAAAATAATGGGGGAAATGAGATTTTCTCCAAGGGAAATAAGCTAGGAAAGATCCTATATCAATGGTGCTGCTCATGAGGGAAGACTCTTTTTGTTCCTTTGAGGATCCTTGATTTTGACAAGACTGTCTCACGCATAGACAACAATTAATTAAGCATTTTGTATAATTGCTTGTATAGGAAACAGGACTCAACTAGAATTCTGCCACGAAGCTCTTTCTTCATAATTATTTGCTTTTTGCCTTTCAGGAATTACAGAATCAGTACAAGCAAGTGCTTTATAAACAAAATTAAAAAAAAAAAAGAAAATACAGTTTGGAAAATCAGAAGAGGTGAACTTCAGGGCTGATTCACATCTTTAAGAAATGGCCCAATCAGTCAATCACATCGTATTACCCAATTTTCTACATTCTCCAGTTTAGGTATATTCTTCTTTCCCAAGTTTTAGACCATATCATTTTCAGACTGTTCCATAGTCTATCCATTTTAAAGCTATGCAATGGTTCTTTTAAGGAAACATTTTTAAGAAGATAAACATTTCATTAGATATTTTGTTCCATGTCATATTTCAGCGCCTCATAGTAAACTAGCTGGAATTGAAAGTTTCCTCCATTTGCAGTGTGATACATCTCATGCACAGCCCATCCCGTACAGAGCCACTTAGCTTTGCTTCACTGTTCTTCTGTCTGAACCAAGACTGTTCATGAGAAAACCCATAATACAACTGAGGCCCCTCGGGGGCACCGTATACATTTATGTAAAGTTATCTTTTTGTGCATCCTTTGGGTGTCAGAACATCTCAGCTTTGCTAACCATAAAAAATCTGCCTTAAGCACATTACTAACTTTAAAACTCTAATGATATGGATGTCGTATTTCAATTTTTAAGAAACCTTTCCCTGCTCCACCCCTGAAAATGACCCTATAAAACTTATCCAGTGGAATCATCCTATGATTAAAAACAACATTTATTTAAAAGAAAAAGAATCGTGAATATGCTTTAGTTGAAAACAAGCAAACCCAAGAACAACAATAAAAAGTATGTGGTCAAAAAATAGTATCAAAAAGTGTCTGGTCAAAAAATGATAATTAAACAAGAAACAAACATTACTCTTCAAGATGTGGTAAGAGCCACTATAAATAAATTGCCACGGGAAGCAAGAATTTGTGTACTTTCTTTAAAGTTATCAAAAGAGAAAGCAGGGCTTCCCTGGTGGCGCAGTGGTTGAGAATCTGCCTGCCAATGCAGGGAACACAGGTTCGAGCCCTGGTCTGGGAAGATCCCACATGCCGCGGAGCAACTAGGCCCGTGAGCCACAACTACTGAGCCTGCGCGTCTGGAGCCTGTGCTCCGCAACAAGAGAGGCCGCGATAGTGAGAGGCCCGCGCACCGCGATGAAGAGTGGCCCCCGCTCGCCGGAACTGGAGAAAGCCCTCGCACAGAAACGAAGACCCAACACAGCCATAAATAAATAAATAATTAAAAAAAAAAAAAAAAAGAGAAAGCAGTTTCTAGAGTCCTACTGAGCATAAGCCTGATCTGTTAAAGTGGGCACTGGGAGGTGGGGAGGAAAGCCACAGGACTATCAACATGGGGGTTGAAATGATTTCAACATTATTCTTAATAATAACATTAATGATAGTAGTGATAAGAAGCAATTACGAATGATGGGAGGGAACTTCAATTGTGTAAAGACCATCTGGCTATGAGAGACATGAAATTCTAAAATCCTCGATCTGTCCCTCTAAGGTTGCTTTGTAGATAATGGATATCTTAATTTTTTAAAAAGGAAAAAAAAAACCCACCCCCTATCCATTGTACCAAATGTACAGCAGCTCCTGCTGAGAAAACAAAGCCTGTGTGTCTCTTTTTTCCCCAATTGTTGCCCCTAACAAAACAAAGGCTCTGTGAAAGGGCTTAGAAGATAATGATAGTAACTCATCAGTCTTTTCTGTTATTTGCTTGTTTCTGAAGATTTTTGATCAGTAAAGCATTCTAATCATCTTGTAACTCCTCATTTCCCAAAGTTTGGGGGGGGGGGCGGCGGCAAGAATTTCCCCAGGTGTTCCTCCTACAGTAAAAATCCTACTGAGAGAAATTTTAGGGGTGGAGTGGGAGGGGCGAAATCTTTGGTCTGCAACAAATAACTGATTTAAAACTTATCTTTATGTGGGAATGAGAAATAACATGGAAGAAGAGGCATCTAACTCAGAACCTGGAACATGGTCGGTATTAGTAGATCTGTCATTTTCTTTTTATTTCTTACACCTAGGGTTTACTATTTTTAATTTTTTTGATGCTCTGTCATGTCAAAATACCATGGGGATCAAAGGACAAATATTGTCTGATTTCACTTACATGGGGTACCTAGAGTGGTTAAATTCATAGAGACAGAAAGTAGATCAGTAGTTACTGGACGCTGGGGAACAGGACGGAATGTGGTTATTGTTTAATGGGTACAGAGTTACAGTCTGGGAAAATGAAAAAGATCTGGAGATGGATAGTGGTGATAGCTACACAACAACGTAAATGTACTTAATGCTACTGAACTGTATACTTAAAAATGATTAAAATGGTAACTTATCTATATTTTACCACCACTACCTCAACAAAAAAGAAAAACTATACAAATATCTCTTTACCAACTCAAGTGTGAGCTCAGACCACCTGACCATTCTGTACCCAGCTCAGCGAAAATGCCCACGTTCATTGAAGATTCCTTCACTGTGCTATGAAAACTTGGATATTCTGAGTCAGGTCAAATCCCTGGAAATTGCTGAATTTTCCCAGGTTTTTTTCCCTTTGGTAAATCCTACTTAAAGAAATTTTTTGGGGAGGTGGGAAAGCCTCAATCTTTGGCCTGCAAGAAATACATAATTTAAAATTTATCTTTATGTAGTCAAGAGAAATATCAAAGAGAAAGCATCTGTGTCTGAATCCTTGGAATTATGTAGGCAAAACAGCCTGCTGTTTGACAGTATTTTAGATGTGCCCTATATGTTTGTCATTCTGTAGACATGGCCTTGTACCTTGCACCTTGAAAATGCAACATCTAAAACAGTTTGCAGATTAATGAAATAATTAAGTAAACGGAATCCTTTGCCTTGCGTTATGGATGGAACGGAAGTTGTGGGAATCAGAACTGGATGCCTTGTTTTGTTTTAAGAATTCATGAAACTAAAAATCCATGTTTTTATTTTTTAATTTCTCTTGGGGTTGGATCAACCATATATGCCACAGCCTTAGTTTTCTTGCTTCTTTCCTTGTGGCATCCAAAGATGCTTGGATCTGTCCATTCAGCTTAAACACCCACTTCTTTAACCTCGTAGTAATTTGTTATAGTTTTATTGGTGCGCTTCTATTTCCCAGAAATGAATTTTTTGTTTCTGGAAACAATTGCAAGAGAAACCTTTAGATTTTAAAGAGTAAGAACACAGCTTTTTCCTGTTTTCTTCATTTCCTTCTTTATATAGCGGTGTCACTCACTAGTTTTTAAACTATTCAACCTAAAAACTTGTCTTCATCTTCATCTTTTACTCTTTCCTGTGTTTTCTCTGTAAGGAATGTTGGTGCTGATGGGAGAGGGGCCTATCACAATCACACTTAGAGAAGTGTCTTTTTGAGACATTCAACTCTTCCTCCCAGAATTGTCTCCCAGAAGCAAAAGGGAGAATCTTGAACAGAATAGAAGGTTCTTCCTCGTATTTGGGCCAGAAAGAATTAAGCCTTATGGAAGAGACGTAAGAAAAAATTTTAAATTGATAATGAATAAATTAAGGGACGGACCCAACTTAAGCAGCCCACATCTCTGCAGGTTTATGGGAGCAGGATTGGGGTTGGGTGATGGAGCATGAATAAACCTACTTCTCAGATTTGAGTCTATATTTCAATCTACAATAAATTTAGCCTTAACTAACTCTGCCATTATTCCACCCTAAGCCTGTTGGTTTCCCTTTAAGACTTCCCTTTCTTTCTAACTTTCCTCATTCAGACTGAGACAATAAGAAGATATATTTGTACAATTAACCAAACACTGTCACCTCCATTACTTCCTTTGGTCCTCTCAACTGGGAGTGTTACCCAGTTGTATTGAAGATGAAGAAAGAGACAGTCATGTAGCAAGAGGAAGAGCCTTCTTCTGACTCCAAGACCAGTGCTCTCTCCACCAGATGAGAACTCGCATTTGTCTTACTCATAACCAGGCATTTTGCTCTCAATCTGGTCTATTCTGAACTCATCTTTGGCTTCTTAGACCCAAAACAGGCTCTTATAGGAAACAAATATAAAGTGAAATAGCGAATGAGCTTCTCAAATAATTCATTCTATGCCACAATATTCAGCAAGTAAAACAAGAGAAAAAAGTCAACCAATTTCTTTATCCATAGGCTAAGCTCCTGGTTTGAATGATGAAACAGGAAAGTGACTTCTTCCTCCTCTCCCTCCTCCTTTCTCTGTCTCTTTTCTATGAAGACGTTGACTCTTGTACTTTCTCTGCTGTCATCCCCCTGTAAGGTCTTCTGAGATTCTGTGATGATCTCTCTATGGACAGAGGCTGCTTCCTGGGAGGAATTTACCTGCTCTGATACATTGGTGGATTGGTAGTCAAATATTTTGCAAATATTTTCTCTCATTCTGAGGGTTGTCTTTTCGTCTTGTTTATGGTTTCCTTTGCTGTGCAAAAGCTTTTAAGTTTCATTAGGTCCCATTTCTTTATTTTTGTTTTTATTTCCATTTCTCTAGGAGGTGGGTCAAAAACGATCTTGCTGTGATTTGTGTCATAGAGTGTTCTGCCTATGTTTTCCTCTAAGAGTTTTATAGTGTCTAGCCTTACATTTAGGTCTTTAATCCATTCTGAGTTTATTTTTGTGTATGGTGTTAGGAAGTGTTCTAATTTCATTCTTTTACATGTAGCTGTCCAGTTTTCCCAGCACCACTTATTGAAGAGACTGTCTTTTCTCCATTGTATATTCTTGCCTCCTTTATCAAAGATAAGGTGACCATATGTGCGTGGGTTTATCTCTGGGCTTTCTATCCTGTTCCGTTGATCTATATTTCTGTTTTTGTGACAGTACCATACTGTCTTGATTACTGTAGCTTTGTAGTATAGTCTGAAGTCAGGGAGCCTAATTCCTCCAGTTCCATTTTTCTTTCTCAAGATTACTTTGGCTATTCAGGGTCTTTTGTGTTTCCATATAAATTGTGTAATTTTTTGTTCTAGTTCTGTGAAAAATGCCAGTGGTAGTTTGATAGGGATTGCATTGAATCTGTAGATTGCTTTGGGTAGTATAGTCATTTTCACAATATTGATTCTTCCAATCCAAGAACATGGTATATCTCTCCATCTGTTTGTATCATCTTTAATTTCTTTCATCAGTGTCTTATAGTTTTCTGCATACAGGTTTTTTGTCTCCTTAGGTAGGTTTATTACTAGGTATTTTATTCTTTTTGTTGCAGTGGTAAATGGGAGTGTTTCCTTAATTTCACTTTCAGATTTTGCATCTTTTTGTCTCTTGTAATAGTCTTTATTTTAAAGTCTATTTTGTCTGATATGAGAATTGCTACTCCAGCTTTCTTTTGATTTCCATTTGCATGGAATATCTTTTTTCATCCCCTCACTTTCAGTCTGTATGTGTCCCTAGGTCTGAAGTGGGTCTCTTGTAGACAGCATATATACGGGTCTTGTTTTTGTATCCATTCAGCCAGTCTATGTCTTTTGATTGGAGCATTTAATCCATTTACTTTTAAGGTAATTATTGATATGTATGTTCCTATTACCATTTTCTTAATTGTTATGGGTTTGTTTTTGTAGGTCTTTTCCTTCTCTTGTGTTTCCTGCCTAGAGAAGTTCCTTTAGCATTTGTTGTAAAGCTGGTTTTGTAGTGCTGAATTCTCTTAGCTCTTGCTTGTCTGTAAAGGTTTTAGTTTCTCTTTTGAATCTGAATGAGATCCTTGCTGGGTAGAGTAATCTTGGTTGTAGGTTTTTCCCTTTCATCACTTTAAATATGTCCTGCCACTCCTTTCTGGCTTTCAGAGTTTCTGCTGAAAGATCAGCTGTTAACCTTTTGGGGATTCCCTTGAATTTTATTTGTTGCTTTTCCCTTGCTGCTTTTAATATTTTTTCTTTGTATTTAATTTTTGATCATTTGATTAATATGTGTCTTGGTGTATTTCTCCTTGGATTTATCCTGTATGGGACTCTCTGCGCTTCCTGGACTTGATTGACTATTTCCTTTCGCATATTAGGGAAGTTTTTAACTATAATTTCTTCAAATATTTTCTCAGTCCCTTTCTTTTTCTCTTCTTCTTCTGGGATCCCTATAATTTGAATGTTGGTGCGTTTAATGTTGTCCCAGAGCTCTCTGAGACTGTCCTCAATTCTTTTCATTCTTTTTTCTTTATCCTGGTCTGTTGTAGTTATTGCCACTATTTTATCTTCCAGGTCACTTATCCGTTCTTCTGCCTCAGTTATTCTGATATTGATTCCTTCTAGAGAGTTTTTAATTTCATTTATTGTGTTTTTCATTATTGTTTGTTTGCTCTTTAGTTCTTCTAGGTCCATGTTAAACGTTTCCTGTATTCTCTTCATTCTATTTCCAAGATTCTGGATCATCTTTACTATCATTACTCTGAATTCTTTTTCAGGTAGACTGCCTATTTCCTCTTCATTTGTTTGGTCTGGTGGGTTTTTACCTTGCTCCTTCATCTGCTGCACATTTTTCTGTCTTCTCATTTTGCTTAACTTACTGTGTTGGGGTCTCCTTTACACAGGCTGCAAGCTTGTAGTTCCTGTTGTTTTTGGTGTCTGGCCCCAGTGGGTAATGTTGGTTTAGTGGGTTGTGTAGGCTTTCTGGTGGAGGGGACTGGTGCCTATGTTCTGGTGGATGAGGCCGGATCTTGTCTTTCTGGTGGGCAGGACCGCATCTTGTGGTGTGTTTTGGGGTGTTTGTGAACTTAGTATGATTTTAGGCAGCCTCTCTGCTAATGGGTGGGGTTGTGTTCCTGTTTTACTAGTTGTTTGGCATAGGGTGTCCAGCACTGGAGTTTGTTGGTCATTGATTGGAGGTCTTAGCATTGAAATGGAGATCTCAGGGAGAGCTCTCGCCGATTGATATTATGTGGGGCCAGGAGGTCTCTGGTGATCCAATGTCTGAACTCAGCTCTCCCACCTCAGAGGCTCTGACCTGACACCTGGCCAGAGCACCAAGACCCTGTCAGCCACATGGCTGAAATAATAGAAAATGGATTTATTCTTCTTCATGTTATCACTTCCTTTTATTAGGATTTTCTTGTCAACAACTCCCTTGATGTTGTTGCTTCAGGCATTTGTTCACTCTCACACACTGGCCCATTCCTGCATCCAGCCGCTGACGTCAAGTCTCACTCTTACCTGATTCAGTGTTCCATCTTCCGAATTTGTAAGTTTAATTGCCTCTCAGATCCAATCTATTATTTATCAATAGAGATAAACTAAAATCCAAAAGACAGTTTAAAGCCAAATCTAGACTTTCCTTAGGATTATGCACAAAGGAGTATAGCTAGTATATGAATCTCTAACATTGTAACGGATGAAGAATGATCCTCTCCAACATGGATAAAAATCCCCTGTAGATTTCCAGGATCCCAGCCCTGAAAAGGCTCACCCAGCAAATTTGTCATGTGATGGTGAAAATCTGCGTCCAAAACTGTCATGTAAGGACATTAAAAAATTAGTTATAATTAACAGACAATATTATATTTGTTTCAGGTGTACAACATAGTTATTCAATATTTTTATGCATTATGAAATGATCACGGCAATAAGACTGATCACCATACAAAGTTGTTCCAATATTATTGACTATATTTCCTAATTATACCCCGTGACTTATTTTTTTATTTTTAAGATTTTTTTGACGTGGACTATTTTTTAAAGTCTTTATTGACTTTGTTACAAAATTGCTTCTGTTTTATGTTTTGGTTTTCTGGCCGTGAGGCATGTGGAATCTTGGCTCCCTGACCAGAGATCAAACCCACATCCCCTGCATTGGAAGGCGAAGTCTTAACCACAGGACCACCAGGGAAGTCCCTACCCTGTGACTTATGTACTGTTCATCACACACAAGCATTGCTGGTCTAACTCACCGCCTTAGAGGAGGAACAGAGAGAGCTTAGAGAGCTCAGCTAAGTCTGTGTTCTTTGGCTTGCGGGATCTTAGTTCCCCAACCAGGGATTGAACCTGGGCTACAGCAGTGAAAGCACCGAGTCCTAACCACTGGACTGCCAGGGAATTGTCTAAATATTTTGTCTTGAACTATGTATTTGTAAGCGGTTAAGGAGAGGACTTTGAAGTTGCCCTCCACATGAATTCAGTCCTCTGGGGGAAAGAGTTTTCCAAAACCACTTTTGAGTCCCAGTCTGCAGCCAGTAGTTGGCAGATTTGGCAGGTTACTGATTCTATTGAGAATCCAAGGAAACCAGGAATCCTCTCTCTTCCAATAAGAACTCACACAATTTTCTGCATTTCCTCTGCGGGGGTTCTTGTCCCCTTGAAGTACATCTGTAGACTTCAGGTAAATTATCTTGTTCTTGATCCTCTTCCCCCCAGAGAGGCCCTTGCTCATTATTAAAGAATCATATAATTTCATATTTAAAGGGGACTTCCGGGATCATGTAATTCAATCAAACTTTTTTTTTTTTTTTAATAGTAGAAGAAACAGAAGCCCAGGGAAATTAGTGACTAATGTCACACTGGATTAAAACCAAGCTATCTGGATTTAGTTGAAAGTTCTTTCCGTGGTCCTCATTCCCATTTGTCTAGGATACGTAACTAATGAGAACGTGGTCAAGCTGACCCCATTTTAACTTGTGGAATTTATTATTTTTCCTTCCCACAGTGTTTATTGGGTAACACTTTGGAATCCATTGAGGCTGCGCAAGTTTTTAAGAGTTTACTTGGGGAATTCCCAGGTGGTCCAGTGGTTAGGACTCGGTGCTCTCACTGCCAGGGCCCCAGGTTCGATCCCCGGTCGGGGAACTAAGATCCCACAAGGCACCCGGCGTGGCTAAATAAATAAATAAATAAGTAATTAAGTAAATAAATAAATAAATAAATAAAAAGAGTTTACTTGAACAACGTCTAGTCCTAGTGCATCATTTCAAAACCCGAAGTCCCAGGCCCATAAATC
The DNA here is from genome assembly GCF_965194805.1 of Balaenoptera borealis. Taxonomy (NCBI): domain Eukaryota; kingdom Metazoa; phylum Chordata; class Mammalia; order Artiodactyla; family Balaenopteridae; genus Balaenoptera; species Balaenoptera borealis. The sequence goes on along the minus strand of NC_138875.1, from coordinate 48,806,644 downwards.
CAAACTGCACCTGCTCTTTTTCCCAGAATGTTTTTATGTAAATCTCCGGGGTTTGATCAGGATGTTTGGTTGTGGAGGGTGCAGTGATGGGAACGCAGAGCTAGATTACACCGAGCTGGACTTTGCGGGGCGGGTTGTGGCGGCCATGGGGTAAGTGCTGAAAGAAGACAAGGAGACGAATTACTGAAGCTCCAAGACCAAGCTACATGCCTCCTTCCTGGACATCTGAGAGAGGCATATGGTGTAGTGAAAAGAACATCAGCTTAGTGGCCAAAGTCGGTTCTGTCATTGACTAGCTGTGTAGCCTTGGTCAAATGAACTTGTGTACAGCAGTTTGCTTATGTATAAAATGGGAGTCATTAATACCTACCTTGCAGTTGTGTTAGATGGATAAGAGATAACATATATAAAGTCCCTGGTAAGTAATACACGTGCAAAAACTGCTCATGTGTATGTACATATATGTACATGTGTATGCCTGGAGTGTGTGTGTATATATGGGGTGGGGTGTGTGTGTGTGTGTGTGTGTGTGTGTGTGTGTGTGTGTTGGGTTCCAAAGGGAAAAAGACAAGGCTTTCCATTATAAAGTCTTGTGTTATTTTGTTTTTTGTTTTTTTTTTAAAAAACAGGTGACACTCTCTGAAACACAGATTTCCACAGTCTCTAGGGGTATGTGAGTTTGAGTATGAGCATCGTCATGGTCTATTCCTTCTTGCTTCACTCAAACACCATGGAAACAAGCTGAAAGGGAAATCGTATGTCTTCAACGTATCCCTCACCTTTCAGAATAAAGAAAGCAAACAAAAAATTCTCAAAAGTTTTTGTCAACTCATTAAGTGTTAATTAAACATTTTATTTCCCCAGTACAAAATGGAGGGAAAGAAGTTACAGCCAACAGTGTTTACTGTCTAGTTGGGAAAATAATGTTTTATACAGTAAACAACCAGAGAACAATACGAGGTGGTATGCAAGCCGTTACCAACTAGCTCTCGTTTCAGAAGAAATGGTCCTAGGGGCGGGGTTTGGCTTGGAAAGGCATCTTGGGGGGCTCCCTAAGGTAGTATTTGAAAGTGGGCTTTGGAGGCAGCAGATAGGAATGAGTCCTGGAACCACTACCAGTAGTTTTTGTCTGCTCACTAAATTCTAATCCTTGATCACCTCATTTGCAAAAAGAAGAAAATATTTGTTTCTCAGGGTGTTTTAAAGATTAAACAAGATAACATATATAGGTCACTAAGCACAGACTCTGGCACATAGTGAGATCAACAAATTGGCTATATAAGTGTGTTTCTTGTTAAAGGTGAATCTTAAAAAAATCACAAGAGTTGTCAAGGATGTGGAGAAATTGGAGCCCTCGTGCGTTGCTTGTGGGAATGTAAAATAGTGCAACCACTCTGGAAAACAGTCTGGCAGGTTTTCAAAATATTAAACATGGAGTTACCATATGACCTAGCTATTCCACTCCAAGAGAAGTGAAAACATATATACACACAAACTTGTACACAAACATTCAGAGTATCATTATTCTTAATAGCCCCAAAGTGGAGACAACCCAAATGGCCATCAGCTGATGAATGGATGAACATAATGTCGTGTAGCCACACAGTGAAATATTATTCAGTAATAGAAAAGAATGAAGTACTGATACACGCAAAACATGGGGGAACCTTGAAATCTAAGTGAAAGAAGCCAGGCACAAAAAATCACGTATCATATGATTCCATTTACGTGAAACGTCCAGAATAGGTGAATCATCCATAGAGATCAAAGTAGATTTATGGCTGCCAGGGGATGGTGTGGGTGGTCCTGAGAAGAGAATAACTACTCATGGATTTGAGTTTCCTTATGGGGGTGATAAAAATATTCTGGAATTAGATATTGGTGGTGGTTGCCCAACATTGCGAATGTACTAAATGCCTGTACACTTTAAACTAGTGAACTATATGGTATGTGAACTATATCTCAATAAAGCTGTGGGGGAAAAAAAAAAAAAAGAGGTGAATCTTAAAAAACATGAGGTATTCGGACAAGTAGAGAGAAGCAAGCTGGCAGAGCAGAGGAGACACAGACTATGTGATCCGAGCTGAGCCGTGGGTTTGAGAGAATTTGGGGGTGGGGGGCGCCGCCAAGGTGGATCGTTTAACATCACGTGTAATAGTTCAGAGTCAGCCTGCGATGTAGTCTGAGGCCTCCTTGGGGTGATAGGAAGGGCAGAGAAGATTGAATTTTCCAGATTTATCAGAATGTAGCACGGACTGGAGTGAACAGGGGGAAAAAAAATCAGAGAACTATATTAGCTGCTGACAAAAGAGGAGACGCCTTCGTGGGTGTGTGTGTTCAAGCTGTGTTTGGGTCCCGGGTGAATGCTTTAGTTTGTGAAGGACCCACGGTGGTCAGAGCCGGGCCTCTTCGTGGCTGCAGTGCGCGGTGCGGCCGCTGGTGGGCGCTGTGGACCGGAGCGGATCAGCCTGATGGGGCCTGCAGGGTGCACGCGGAAAGAGCCCCCGTCCTCCCTCACAGTCCGTCTCGCTTTCTGTGAAAATTGTCCTTGAGGTAGGAAGATCCTCATTTGCAGTACAGAACAAACACAAATACGGTATTTCATATCTTCTCTGCCATTTTCACCCTCCCCTGTTATTGGAAACTCTCGCCCCCAGTCTTACCTGTAGGATTCTGTCTTCAAATGTGGAATGCTCTTCCTCCACTTACCAAACCCTCCCTGTCTGTCTTTTCTTTCTTTCTTTTTTTTCCTCCTTCAGAATTTCACGATCTTTCATTTCATTCGTCAGTTCTTTTGATTAGCGATGGTAATAGGGCAGAAGAGGGGGAGGATTCTTCTGTTTCATTAGTTTCTGATAAAGTGTGCGGTTTTTCAAGGCTGCTTTCATAAATCTACACACTTTTCTGTCTAGCAGTCTCCCATTTCCCTGTCTCTTGCAGACTCCGGTTTTGCGCTCAGAGGCACGGAGACCTTGAGCCCCTCTACACAGCGCCTTAACTCGCCCCCAGCTGATTCTGAATGTTGAGTTTCTCTTTGCCCTTCAGCTTGCTATTAACCATTTTCCTCTTATTCCTGGATTTTGCCCTTTTCCCTCAAGTTCACCGTTACAGACTTTCTCTTGGGAGTCACCCTCAATTACCACATCAAACCTGGCTCTGGTGGGGATCCAGCTGCCCACTGTACCCGGCCTGTAAGACGATGAATCCTCTCCTCCTCGCCAGCCCACCCCCAAGCAAGTCATACTGAGAAGGAGTCGTTCATAAGGCTTCAGTATATCACCTCCCCGGTGGCACCTAGAATGCTTCCTAGGGAAAAACCCCAGAGAATCTTTGTTGTTATTATTATTATTTGTTTTAACAACTCAAGTTATTGTTCAGTGACTCGGTATACGCCTATTTTGATAATATTTAAAGGAATCTTTTGGATGATTGAGCTTTGAAACCTTTTTTATTTTTGTAGCATTTTACCCTATGAGACATATGCAACTTGGGCTGTTGAGATTGGGGAATGGGTGAAGGGGTGAAGGGTGCTTGTTCCTGGGTAGCAAAAGTCATAGTAAGTTGCTACCTTGGGCTTCTAGAACAATCTTCTTCATTCTGTGGGGAACTCTTCCCTCCCATTCCTCCCTCTCTCCCTCTCTCCCTCCCTTCTTCTTTTCTTCGTTCCTCCCTTGCTCCCTCCCTCCCTTCCTTCCTTCCATTTACCTTCTTAGAAGCATGACTGTTGCCCCTCATTTCCTTTTAACTGGAAATCAAAGTGTCTTTATCATTCGTAGGCTTTCTTCCCCCTTATCTTCCTCTCTGCCGGCCCCAACCACTGCATCAAGACTCTGCTCATTCTTCAAGTCATCCAAGTAAGCTGAAAAGTCAACCTCTGCGTTTGACTCCGAGCTTTTACAGAGGGCGTTCTTTCCAGAAATGCCTGGCACTACTTCCCAGTCCCGCAGAACAGCTTAGCCCCAAACCAGCGAGAAGTTTTTTTTTCCCCCCATCTTTCAGTCTATTCCAAGTGTATAGACAAAATATTCGGGGTTTCCTGGAGTTTTTAGGGCCTGAGAACATTCTGGAGATCTTGAACTTACCACTTGGGTCCAGTATATAATCTGCTGCAGTTGTGAACATGACCCTGCTCCTAGACCTTCAGGTCAACCAGATGTCCCTGCTCCTGGGACCAGCAATGATCTCAGAACACCTGACTCTGAACAGTTTCCTCTAAACCATCTCCCATCCTGGATTTCTGAGAATATTGCTGTTCGTCTCATCTCATTGATTCGTTCTTCCATTGATTCATTCTTACAGTCAGTCCACAAATACCTGGAGAAAAGTCTGTGAGAGGCTGTGAGGTTTATGAATATTAGACTTGAATTATAGTCTTAGGCTGTTGCCTGTTCTAAACTTTACTCTCAGTCTTCAGGACTCCTAGAAAAGGAAAGATCATGAATTTAGGCTGCATATGATTTCCTTATCATCAAATAACAACAGTTCTGCTTATACATCTCTTACTAAACGTAACCATATATTAGCTTAAGTGCAAGCTTGATTAGAGACATTAGTATTGTTATAAGGAAGTCTTGATAAGCCCTGGTCCTTTTTCCAGGAGATGGTCTCTAATTAAGGAGAGTTTTCATCTGAGGGACGTACCAGACTCTAACTCTTAATTTGCTTCTGGGCTTTTGTTATTGTGAACTTTGGCCAGTCTTTCAACTTTATCAGTGAGAATGCATTCCAGGAATCTCACATACCCACACCTTCTAGGTAAGGAGGAAGGCACCCAGCCCTCGGGGGGCTACCTTGACCTAGCCCCGCCCCTCAAGGCTCTCCTCTGCTACCCAGCTGAACAGGAGGGTGAGTCGCCTACCCCTGGGCCTCCTCCTGACAATGAAAGAAAGTTTTCAGGCCTTGCATATTCCTGTACTCTGGTCTCTATCATTGGTCTTACTCTTCTGGATCGTGAAGGGGCCTTTTGTTTGAGACTTTCAGTAGAAACCAGAGCTTCTCCACATTGACTCTGTAATGAAGCAATACACTCTATTTCATAGAATCCAAGAAGACATCAATTTTAAGACCTATTTTATGTCCCTCACTCACAAAAAAGAATGTGGCCAGTTAAACTATGACAATCATTGATTGTAAGACCATCCTGTGGAAAACAAAATGCACATCTTAGAATCAATAAAATATGTAGCACAGTGGTTTCATGTACAAGTCAGGCTGCTGGGGTTCAAATCTCAGCTCTGTTTTTTAATGTTTGTCCTTGGGCAAGCCACTTAACTTCTCTCTGCCTCAGTTGCCTCATTTGTTGGGATGATAATAATAGTATCTACTTGAGAGGATAGATGAGGATTAAATAAGTGACTATACACAAAGCACGAAACAGTACCTGGGGTGTATAAAGGCTCAATACATGTCAACAACTTTTAGCTGAATGCTAATAAAAAGAGTAGTTAATACTAATATTATCGAGCACTTATTAAGTTTGGGGTGCAGTGCCAACCACTTTATACGGATTATCTTTATTTGTAATTATCACAGTAATCCAAGGAGGAAGATGCCATGATTATTCCCACTCGTCAGAGGAAAACTTACAGGGTATATGCCTCTTAAATAAATTCCCCAGAGCTCCTCTTTTTTTGCTTAACATTTTGCTTTTAACATATTAAATACAATTTTTGTTTCCCTTTTCCTCTTAATCAGAAACAGATTTACTGCGGCCCTAATGAAGCTCAGGCTCAAGACCCCTCAGTTACACAGGCTCCCTCTCAAGACCTATGAGCCATACTGGAGAACTGACAGAGTGCTGTGACAGGCAGAGAGAAGACGGTTAGACACACACCTCTCCCGCCCACCCCCCGCCGCCCCAAGCCTGCAGAAAACTACACACTTGAGATGGGCCTGGAGCGAGATCGGAGTTTGGCAGAATGAAAAGGGGTAGTGAAAACCTGTCTAGGCAGAGGGAGTGACACATGTTCAGTTCTTCAGGGGCAGAAGGTCTTGGACCAGAGGATAAGACAGTGAGACTGGAAATGGGATTTATGGGAGACGTAAGTATGAGAGACTTAAAAAGGGGATGACGTATTAGTTTCCTATTGCTGCTGTAACAAATGGCCACAAACTTAGTGGTGGAAAGTAACACAAATTTATTATCTTATAGTTCTGAAGGTCAGAAATCTAAAATCAAGGTGTCAGTAGTATTGTGCTCCTTCAGGAGGCTCTGGGGCAGAAACCATTTCCTTGCTTTTTACGGCTTCTAGAGGTCGCCTGCATTCCTTGGCTTGTGGTCCCTTCCTCATATCCCTCCAATCTCTTGCTTCCATTGTTGCATCCCGCTACTATTCACTCTCATACTCCTGCCTCCTTCTTATAACGACCCTTGTCATTATATTCGGCCATCCTGGATAACCTAGGATATTCTTCCCGTGTCAAGATTATTAATTTAATCACATCTGCAATATCCCTTTTTCCATGTAAGATAATATATTCATAGTTTTCAAAAGACGCAGACCTAGAAAATGGAGTTGAGGACATGGGGAAGGGGAAGGGTAAGCTGGGAGGAAGTGAGAGAGTAGCACTGACATATACACTACCAAATGTAAAATAGATAGCTAGTGGGAAGCAGCCGCATAGCACAGGGAGATCAGCTCTGTGCTTTGTGACCACCTAGAGGGGTGGGATAGGGAGGGTGGGAGGGAGGGAGATGCAAGAGGGAGGTGGTATGGGGATATATGTATACGTATAGCTGATTCACTTTGTTATACAGCAGAAACTAACACAACACTGTAAAGCACTTATACTCCAATAAAGACTTTTAAAAAAAAGGTAATAGGACTTCCCTGGTGGCGCAGTGGTTAAGAATCCGCCTGCCAATGCAGGGGACATGAGTTCGAGCCCTGGTCCGGGAAGATCCCACATGCCTCAGAGCAACTAAGCCCGTGCGCCACAACTACTGAGCCAGTGCTCTAGAGCCCGTGAGCTACAACTACTGAGCCTGCGTGCCACAACTACTGAAGCCCGCGCGCCTAGAGCCAGTGCTCTGCAACAAGAGAAGCCACCGAAATGAGACGCCCATGCACCGCAACCAGAGAAAGCCCACGTGCAGCAACGAAGACCCAATGCAGCCAAAAATAAATAAATTAATTTAAAAATCCTTTAAAAAAAAAAAAGGTAATATATTCATAGTTTCCAGAGATAGAATGTAGACATCTTGGGGAGTATGGCATTCTTCAGCCTACTCCACATACGATAAAATTTGCATTTAAACAATTGATGCAAGAGGAGAGAAGGGAGTTAGGGAGGCCAGCTAAAAGACTGATTAATATTTCAGATGAGAGATAATCAGGTCACGGACTAAGACAGTAGGGAGAGAGAGGTGGCATCCCACTGGAGATGTTGGAAGGTAGACTCACTCTCAAAGCTTCATTCTGAGCATTTGCGTCTCTAACAGTGCCCACGGGACTGGCTCTTGAACCCACATTGAGTAGGATGCCCTGGGGAACATCAACATTCAAGGGGTGGTGTGAGAAGGAACCCCAAAGACAGAGCCCATGGATTCAGAGAAGTCAGAAGAGTCCCAAGTGAAGATGGTGTCCTGAAGCCCCCAGGTGAAGACGATTCTAAGGAGCATGGGGTCGAGAGAGGAAAAGAAAGATGCTGAAAACTGCCCATAGATTGGGCTCTCCGTCATCGGTGTGCTTCATGAAAGCAGTTTTGGTGAGGTCGTGGGAGCATAGGGCCTCCACCGTCTTTCTCCACGGCCTCTGCATACACTCTGGACAGCTACATTTGTCTAGAAGTGTGGAGCCAGGTGCATGGAGATGGGCAGAGGCAGGGAACACTCCCTTTTAACTTCAGCAGCAGCCGTGCTGTGTGATTGGCGCTCAGACGTGGGCTCACAGTTTGTGGGCCTGGTCTTTGCTCTGGGTGTGCTGCCATCTCCAACACGAGAGCTTATTTTGAGACATGCAGAGTATTTATTTGTAAAGATACAAAACAGCAAACAGCCTGAAATAACGGGTCTCATGAATATTCTGCAATTGCACCAGCAGTTCCCAGAGGCCCAACCTAGTTGACTGAAGGAAGGGGCTCCAGGGTAAAGACTGATGTCCACCCACTTCCTTATTCATTTCACTCTTCCACGGGTTTCTACCGTGTATAATTATTTTCTCTTGGTGTTATATTTTATGTTATCTTTTCTCCCCCGAGTGTTAGAAACAGATAGTTTTCTTTGTTTGAAGTGTCCATGGACCTAAAATTATGGGATTATATAATTCAGTAGTAAATGCCATGCATCTTAGACTACATTAACTATTGCTGATTTATCCTGATATGCTCTATTTTGATGTCTTTCTATCTCTCTCTCAATAGCCATCTACCCTTTTAATACTGCAGTGTTGCACATCTGTTAAGGCTTAAATTGGCTAGCTTTTTCACCTCTGTATTCTGACTCCACCAATGGAGACCTCAACCAAGCAGCAAGCAGATGTCCACAGAATCATGGTGAGGATTTGTGCAGGAAAATACTAATAAGGAAAGAAAGAAAATAGCCCTGGAAGCCAGTAAGTTCTGTTTATTCACTGACAAAGAAGTAGCTATTTAAAAATGGATTTTCAGGAAGGAAAAAACATCAAGTAAAAGTAAAAGTTAATTTTAGAAATTTTAGTTTAGATTGAAAATTGCTGATTTGCTTATTACTTTTATTTTTAAGAGAGACTTTTATTTATTTATTTATTTTTGTCACTAGACAATGAATTAAGCAAACCTTTATTGAAGCTTAAATTATGGTACAGTAATACATTTCAACTGATTTAAGTCCAACACCATGAAGAGAGAAATTATGGCACCAAAATTTTCCCTCCTCTGTCATACACACTAGGATTAATTTAGATTACTATTCAATCTATAGCTTTCATTTTTCTAGGCTTTGTTCCATACAAATTTGTGCAGTTTTTCAACATTAAATAGAAATCTTAAATCTATTGTGGGGGAGAAATCAGACCTGAAGCCAATAAATGTTCATCAAATCTAGTGGGACACTGTTCAAGAACAAAATCTACTTTGAGCATTGGTCCTCATAATAGCACCAAAACATTAGGTACTGGGCGCTAATTACACAATCGGACTGATCCATTGATTGAAAGCTTCTTCAATGAAGCTTTGAATCAACAACATGTTTAAAAGTCAAAAGTGTTCCAACCACTTGATTTCAAACGAAGTAGAATTTATGTTTAGAAACACTAAAAAAAAGTGTTTCATTTATAAATATGGAAGGAACAAAAACATCACTGCATCAATCCAGAAAGAATCAAAAATTGTTTGAGGACAAGAAGAAATACAAAATTGAGTCAGCTTTGCTCTTTTCTCAGCTGCTTAAATGTCCATATTAGCAAATACAGCTAAAAGATGCCAACTCTTTTAAGCCTGTATTTCTAGTCATTTCCCATTGACCATTTTGGAATTTTGTATGTTATGTTTTATGGATAGCATTCTGCTTCACTGTGTAGTGTGTCTGAATGACCTGAACAGTTCTCATTCATCACTTGATGCTACTCCATGGTGAAAGAAATACCAGTAAGAGGAACCATCAGAACACTATCACATGCATCACAAAGTCACAGAACTTTCTAAGTCACAAGATGGCAAAGACATAGATTCTGCCTTGAACCAAAGTTTATGGCATATCATTAATAGAAATTAGTGGAAATGGCTACGAAAGTAAAAGTTAAGGTGAATCATCTGAGCTGACTTGACTTGTTGAATCCAACACAACCTTTATCTTAAATCTCCTTGCTAACAAATTTAGTGATAATTCTTTTATACTACTACTTAGCAAGTTAATAAAGGCATGGTACTCATGAGAAGTTAATCTCATTTAATGGGGGGCACAGACTGGCATACAGGTTCCATACAGTTCTGCCAATATTCCCTAGTATCAATCTATACCTTCTTTGCTAGTCAACACCAGCTTATTCCAAAAGAGCTCATGGTAATGAAAAATGCCAAACTCCCTTGACCTTAAAAGAAAATTAAGCCCAGGGTCCATCCCACCGTTCCCCCTCTGGGGTGTAAGGTTAGTGTAAACCCACAGTGTAACAGTGTATTGCTTTATGGAGGGGCTGTGGTTGGGAGGGAGACACCATGGTGAGGAACGAATCAATTCAAGTCGCACAAGTCTAGGAAGCAGTGAGATAGTAATACACGAAATGGATAACTGCAGTCATTTTCGTAGAGGACTCGACTCATGGAAGAAGAACTTTGGTGCTGCAAAAACATCTGTATGAAGTAGAAATTGGTTTCAATAACATTAGTAGAGAATATGTTCTAGAAAGTGGAGGTAACTGGATGCAAAATCCTGGTAGCAGTTGAATAGAACAGTCCCAGATGGCTAGGCTGAGGCCAACACCTAATGAGGACGAAAGCCTTGTCTGTGCGGAATTTTGGATGATACCTGGAGAAATATTACACTGTGCATAAAGCAAATTGAATTGTTTTCACAAGTGTTGTAAAGTTTCATATAGTAAAAGGTTTTTTCTACATGCACTTCAATTTCACAGCAAGAGTGGCATAGGATACCTAAACGCAGAAGAGAGCATTCATGCAAGATATCTAACTCCTTGATACAATAATGCATACAAATCAAAATGATTACACTATCATTACATCTAGGGCTTTCTGCAACTACAAGGTGGTGGTTATGGAAAGCATGGCCCTTGGTATCAATATCTAAAAAGCAGTCACCACTTTCTTCTGTGTGTGTTCTCTTTTTGCATTTTTTCTTCATTTTTCTTAATCAGCTCTGCTGTTGTTGCTGCTTCTTAGCAAAACTGGTAAAAACAAAATGGTAATCATTGAACATAGCACTCTGGCAATCAAGACGTTTAAAACCTTCAATCTTCTGGGGCAAAGAAAGCACTGTGCAACATTTAGAACTCTGATTTACAAACAGGGTGGTCACAATTTTCCTGGCTTGAAGACTTCCATAAGTTTCCTGATCAGGTCATCATAGGAGGTCTGACTTAAGTTTGTTTCAAAGCTAACATAAGAAAATTCTGGTTCTGGAGTGATGTGAATAGTCCAATAAGTTCCATCCGATTTCATTCCATTCATTGAATACCCACAAGGATTGAACAGTGTGGCATCAATGACAGAACGTGGTATCAGATCACAAATTCCACTCCCACGAGTGACATCCTTTGCAGTAACACCATCTTTCATGTAGAACTGGTCCATAACGCTGGGTCAAGCTCACTCATCAGAATTTCCAGGGTTTGATCTGGCTGATTGATTACCTGACTTTCTGGGAAATCCAAAGTATACAAGTACCAACAATCAGAATTCATGCGTCGCATACAATATGCTGCTCCATTTGGGAAAATTGCATTAAGAAACTCTGTTTCTTCCTGGAAATTCCTGTGTGGGTACCCTTGGTGAGAAGGCTTCGTGAAATTCTTACCAGAATAAAAGAAGCTTTGAATTGAGTCAAACCCACTGTAATCCCTAGCAAGCTTCAACAGGGGAACCAGTGCTTTCAGCAAGAGGGTGGTACCACATGTCTTCAAAATGAAACGTCTCTTGGAGACAAACATGCTACTCTCACTGAGTACATAAGCTTCCTGCTTGTCAGTTTTTGTCATACTTATGATTGAACATTGCACATCCTTCAAAAGTATGTCCCACTCGGATCTTGGGATGGTGTGAAGATCCCCGGATCCTTGGTTTGCGTCGGGTTGCTGCCTGGAGAACCAAACCTCCAGCAGCTTCTCGGTCCTTTCGAAAAAATGTGCATCTTCCATCACCGTGAGACTAGCGAACGACCAACAACTACAGAAAATCAACTAAATTAAATCTCTTCTCCCGCCGCTGCCGCCACCGCTGCGGACTGTTCCAGCTGTGTTACTAAAGTTCAGGTTCCTTTTTTGCTATAATTTTATATTAACTTTTTTAAAAAAAGGGTTAATAAAATTTTCGCGGCTTTTTTTTTTTTGGTGAGCGAAAGTTGAAGGTGAGTCTGTTGGAAATAGGGGCGGATACAGCTCAGTCTCTTGTAGTCCGCTGTTTCCCCGTTAAAGAGAGTAGAGCGAGCGCTAGCTAATGTCGCCAGCCATACTGTGGGAGCTAAAGAAAGACTTTTAGAATCAGAAAAATAACTATTGCTCAGCCATTCAACTTAAAGATATTTAAGTGTTTTAGTTGGCTTATAATCTGATTGTCAATATTTAAAACTTTTTTTAGTTAAAAGAATTTTAAAGCAATTTCCTCTACCCACCTTGAGATTGATATATTCTTTTCTATTCTCCTGGAGTGGTATTTAAAACAATTGGATTTGAGGTGCATGGACCTAGAGTCTGTCATACAGAGTGAAGTAAGTCAGAAAGAGAAAAACAAATACTGTATGCTAACACATATATATGGAATAATAAAAAAAAAAAAGGTTCTGATGAACCTAGGGGCAGGACAGGAATAAAGACGCAGATGTAGAGAATGGACTTGAGGACACTTGAGGGGGAAGGGTAAGATGGGACAAAGTGAGAGATCAGTACTGACATATATACACTACCAAATGTAAAATAGCTAGCTAGTGGGAAGCAGCCGCAGAGCACAGGGAGATCAGCTCGGCGCTTTGTGTCCACCTAGAGGGGTGGGATAGGGAGGGTGGGATGGAGGCACAAGAGGGAGGGGATATGGGGATATATGTATATGTATAGCTGTTTCACTTTGTTATACAGCAGAAACTAACACACCATTGTAAAGCACTTATACTCCAATAAAGATGTTAAAAAAAAAAAAGGGCTTCCCTGGTGGTGCAGTGGCTAAGAATCTGCCTGCCAATGCAGGGGACACAGGTTCGAGCCCTGGTCCAGGAAGATCCCACATGCTGCGGAGCAACTAAGCCTGTGTGCCACAAATACTGAGCCTGCACTCTAGAGCCCGCGAGCCACAACTACTGAGCCCACATGCCACAACTGCTGAAGCCCACATGCCTAGAGCCTGTGCTCCGCAACAAGAGAAGCCACCACAGTGAGAAGCCCGCTCACTGCAACGAAGAGTAGCCCTCGCTTGCCGCAACTAGAGAAAGCCCGCACGCAGCAACAAAGACCCATCATAGCCATAAATAAATAAGTAAATAAATATATTTATTAAAAACAAAAAACAATTGGATTTGATGTTACAATCATTCTATCATTAGAACACTGGATCAAATAGTCCTATCATTTCATTTGCTTCACAGATGATCACCAAAAAATACTCTTGTCATCAAGGCCTTATAGGTATCTGTGGGGTTTTGTCCACCTGGTGCAGAGTTGGCAAGTTAAACAAACAAAGGAAAGCACACAGTGGTGAGTAATGAGTTTGTTTATGGTCTTTGTATTGTGGTTGAAGCAGATAAATGGCTAGAGAATAATATTTACTTCCACTGACTGGGAATAGACACTGTGGCACATAGACGTCTGTGAATTCTGCTGGGGCTAGCTACTGGGTCAGCCCCCATCTCTCTAGGAGGTGGAGGTTATGATCTTTTTCAGAAGAGAGATCTGAAGTTCAGGGCTGTTAAGTAAACTATTCTGGGTGACAGAAATCTTGTATTTCATTGAATTTCAGATGTCATCAGTTGTAAGACCCACTATGATTTTATGTACCACTAAGAAAACAAAAAGTACTCCTACAGCTGTAGCACAGTGATTATTTTATGCCTTAGAATTTTTATTGGAAAGGTTCTTATACTTATTTTGGCATTGATTTCGCTCCTACGTATCTCTTATGCATATGTAGAAAGAAAACTAAAAATGAAGTAAATTGGCTAAGGAATTTATAAAACTTCATTTCAGAGTGTGACTCTTATGAATGATTTTCCAACTTGAAGTCTGCAATATTCATGTTTTGCTGTGCAGGCCCGTCCTCTGTGCCATCCAGAGCATGGGTGATGTAGCATTTCCTAAAAGGTTCCTCCATGACTATCTCTAGAATTCCCTTCTGGGCCATTCCACAAATTTTATGCCTGTCTACAGGCGATGACAACTATGGCCAACGATTGCTGGGCGGCAGCGATTCTAAGATGTATTTTGATTTCAGAAATATTAAAATGTCGGTAAAGATGCGTCTTTAGATTCAAACCGAGGTCTGTCTCTCTCTTATCCTGGACACGAAGGAGGCTTTTGTCTTCTGGTTCCAGAAGTTGATGTTTTACTCCAAAGGGCAGGAGCAGGTGCTGGGTTGAATGTGTACTTCAACTTCTTCAGCTCCTTACCTGTCTCTCACTAGATCGCTCAGGTCTCCTATGTTCCCTTTCAAACCTCTGATGAAGTCATCTGGGTGAACCTTTCGGGGGAAAAGGAAAATCCAAACCCAGTAAAGAACTTGTTCTGGACTTGTTCCCTTTCAACCCTCCCTGGTGATTGCAGGGGAAGTTCTCTGGAGCACACAATTCCGTAAACATCGGCATTTCCAGGGTATGAAGATTTTGCTGCTCCATTCTGAGCAAAGAGGTTGGTTAAGAAAACTGTGATGTTTTCCAGGTGCAGAGGACAGTCGCTCTGAGGAATGGACTGTTCTGAATCTTCTTGGGATGCTTTAACTGGTGTTCGTAACCTAACGCTCGTAGCTAAGTTGGGCTGAAAATACCACAATCTGTTGGGGGAGAAAAAAGCCTCATGTCTGTAGGTTTTAGGGGATCATCTACATCATCATAACTCAATCTTAGCACATAATTCAATCTGCCTGGAGAGATGATCTCTTTGCCTAACACCCAGAAGGATAGATCACACCCAAGATGCTCATGTTTTGCGCATGAAAATGCATCTGTATATATTTTCCATTTTGCCATTTCCAGTTTTCTTTGACCGCCAGAGTTTGTTTGATTGTTCTATGTTTGGGCAGCTAGGGACTGAGATACTTCTTTTCTGTTTGTTTCTCCAACTCTTTTTACAGTTTAACAAGTCAAATACAAAACTCAGGGGACTTCATAAGCCTCGTGATGGTGCTGTGAGTAGCATCGCATTATTGATTGCAAATACTGCATTGGAATGCCTCGGAAGAGCCCCAAACCAAAACTTGCAGACGCCTGAGGCTCTGAGCTTTCCAATTAGGCTGAAAGTTTCCCTTGATAACCAGTAGTGCTGAAGCTTTTAATATTGTTTTGGTCTATCCGTTCTCAGCAACGTTTTCTAGTTATGAAGGCCAGCGGATCACTTGGTGTCAGCGAGGTAGCTCATCCGACCCACTTGCACGCTTTCTGATCAAATATGCTATCTGAAAAAAAAAAAAAAAGTCTTCAGCGTCACGTAAACTGATCATAATTGGGAGCAATTCTTCTTTCCCTTCTTCAATGCTATATCCTCCTGTGCAGCCTATTTTGCATCTAGAGATACATCTGAAAGTCGAAATCCCTTCGAGCTGAATATTCTAAACTGACAGAAGAATTTCTAGTGGCACACCAGCCTGGAGCCACGTTTTTATGAGGACATCACTTTCTATTTCTAAGCTTCAGTGTGCGCTCTTGCTTCCTCAATGCTGGGAGCCATGCCACATCAACTTGCTTCCCTCTCCGCTTTTAATGTTTTTTTAATGGGAGTCCAGTTTTCCACCTAAGTTATGGCTAGCCTTCTGACGAACCATCAGACACCTAAGTAACCAGAATGGAGGTGTCCAGATGTGACGTGGGGAGTAGAGGCAATGGTAAACTTTCATGCCTTTGAACAAAAGCATCTTCAAAGAATTCATTTTTACCTGGCCTCTGGGTTTGCCATAAGGCTAAAGGGGGCTTAAGAACAACAATTAAACAATTAATATGTGATCTGAAGTCTTTTCGTGTAAGCCACAAGCTAAAGTAATCATTTCTCAATCTGGCTGCTTTGGTGACTGTGTTGCCTGAACAGTGAAATAGCACTGCTGCATTTTTTTCTCAAGCACAGAATTGCTTGTGGAGCACTGAAGTTAGTTAGCTGACGGAATAAAAGCAAGCATGCTTTGCAGGTAGCTGGTCATTTGGAGGAACTTAAGAAAATAATTGTAAATTACAATGAGCGATGAATCATTGCAGATGCAAATTCATCAAGGAAGGTGGCATTTCTGTGATAAAGGAAGAAGTATATGTTCTTGAAAGTCAGCAATTTGGATGGCTTTATCTCTATGACTTGGAAGACATTTGCAGAACATTTGGTAATTAAATATGCCCTCAGCTGAGAAATAATGCTCCGGGTTGTCCTGCAGGTAAGTAGAAGGTAAGTGTTCTCTCTGTACCTGGGTTTTAAGAGTTCTGCTTGGAATCACGTGGGTGTTCCAGGTGTATACAATCTATACAATAATATGAGTAAATGTCCTGGCTAAGAAACAGGCAGAATTCATCTTCCTAGATTCACAACAGCTGAGTCTTTCTTGGGATTCAAGCTCAATACCTTCCCCTCCCCCACGAAGCCTTCTTATCCACATTAGCCCACTTTGTGTCATCATCTTCCTTTATTTTTATTTCACCAATCACTGTCTGAAATGATTGTCTTCATTTGTTTGCTGGTTTGTTGATGCCTCTGCCTGGTAGAAAATCGCTCATTGAGAGCGGGATGTTGTTACCTGTCTCCTTCACCACTGATTCCCCAGATCCTAGAAGCAGTGCCTGGTACATTGCAGGTCTTCAATAAGTAATGAATGAATGAATGAATGAAAGAAAACAGAATTCTGACTACAGTATAGCTCCAAAGAGAGCTATAGAACATTGGATGGCTCAGAAGCTGGGTGTGAGATATGGCTGTATATGATGTCTAAAATGTAGTCTAATGAGGTCAGGGATTTTCTTCTTCTTTTTCTTTTGGCCGCGTCCTGCAGCTTGTGGAATCTTAGTTCCCCGACCAGGGATTGAATCCGGGCCACCATAGTGAAAGCACAGAGTCCTAACCATTGGACAGCCAGGGAATTCCCAGGAATTTTCTTTATACTTGAAAAAAATCCCTACAACATCAGGCACAGCATCTGATATTTTATATTGTTGGAGGTGGGTTAATACAGAGGTCTTGGGGAGATGACCTGGTGTTTCATTCATTCCAGGGCTGTTATAGGGGATGTGCTGGGAGGGAGGGGGTTCCTCTCAGAGTGCTCACTGACTGGGGGGGTCCCAGGGATAAGACCCCACCAATAACATTTTACCTGGATTGACAGGGACCATCCTCTCCAGTGTGGAAATTCCTTGAACAAAGCTTGAAATTCCTTGAATAAAGCCTTTTTCCTTGGACAAAGGATAGATAAATATTTTAGCAATCGATTAATATTTTGGGTGCTTTCAGTTAAACCAGTCCTTGCCGCCTTTTATGTCAGTAAAAACTGTTCTTGCCAAAAAAGCAGTTTGGCTGACGGAGTCTGATATTCATTAGAAAGATTAGTAACTTAAAGAAAAGTACTTCTTTGAATTTGATGTATTTTACAGGAAGGGGCCTAGTTTGATGTTGCCCAGCTTAACTTTTCATCCAAATTGCCCTTGAGGAATGTTTTTTAATCTGATGCATTTTTATCCCTATCTTCTGAAGTGGCATTTTATTTTTAAAAAACGGGAGGATAGAGTAACATGGAAAGCAGCTTTTATTCACTCCAAGGACAACAAACGCACATACAACCAAGGGCGGGCAGAGTTAGTCTCTGGGTACATATATTAGCCTAAGGGTGTCATGGGTGCCTGCGTATTACTCAGGAAACTCTTTAAAAATAATTACCTTGTGATTAGTATCTGATGCCAATGGTATATTTTCACTTTAAAAGTCAGAGGTCTTTATTTCCTTGAGACAATGAATGAACTTCTTTTCACCTTGTTCTTGGCTGCTTTTCTTCCTTTATCTTAATATAGCCACACTCACCCAGACACACACGCTGGCCGACTGCCCCCTGCCAATGGTAGATTTTCCAGTGAAACAGTTTCTCTTCATATTATAATTCCAGTCTAGTCAAATTAGAAATACCAACTTATCTCCCTTTTATATTTAAGGTGTATATTCTTTTCCAGGTGGTGTATAAACAGAAAAATGGTATTAACATTTTCTTATGGATGCTATCTAATGCTTCTGTTGGGTCCAGCTACCAACAGAAGCCATCCGGAGGATGAGTTTACAAGTTTAACTAAATGTGGGAAACAGATAGAGGCACAATAGCGCTCTTCCCAGCTAAAGCTCATTAATAAAATTTTGGTCACGTTCAAAGACTTCAAAAATGAGTTTGGGGGGCAATTTTGGGTCCAGCCTTTAAGCACCAACCACTGCCTGTCTCTCCTGTCTCTCTCGTCACTTCAGCAGCTCCAAGAGGACAGTGGATAATGTATGGCTGGTGGCAATGACTGCATTGTAAACCACATGTGGAAAAGCCGTAATAGACGGCTTTGATGTCAAAAAGCCACAGCCCACCAATCCGAAGTCAGAGTGACGGGTTAGGAATTGTCAGTCTATTGTTATTGGCTTTTCAAAAATAAGGAGCTGGGACTTCCCTGGCGGTCCAGTGGTTAAGGCTCCGCGCTTCCACTGCAGGGAGTGCGGCTTTGATCCCTCGTCAGGGAACTAAGATCCCACATGCCATGGGGTGCCACCAAAAAATAAAAATAAAAAAATAAGGAGCTAATGAAATCTGCTTCTAGGGAGGGACATATATGTTAACGGACTATTTTGGAAAAAAAATTTAGGTAAGTGTCCCACAGTATTGGACTTATTTGAAGTATTTCATGCATGTTTTCTAAAATAGAGACGTGTAGGGAAAAAAAGGGCGTGCCTGGGAAGCTGGTAGGGTCAGTACTAGAGTTCTCAGAAGGTAAGGTACCGCCTGCTAGAATTTGTCCTTAAAGTGTTTCATTATGTTTCGCCCTGAAAAACAGGTGAGAGAGGGAAGAACCTGGAACAAGGGAGAAGGGAGGAAGAAGGATGGGGTTCAGGAATATGGCCAAACTGGATTCTCCTCTGTAACTGGGGAGGAAAGGCTTCCCTTAAGAAGCTTGCATGTCATATTTAACTGGTTCCTTCCTATAACATCTTGACTTAATAAAGAGACTAGCAAAAGGAAAAGAAAAGAAAAATGAAAGAAAAAATCCGCAACAAGACAATAAAAAGTTTCCTCCTCACACCCACCACCGTGGGAGTTTTTCCTTTGTGCCTCGTGGCTTATCCCACTGAAACTTATCAGTTTTTGCTTTTATGCTGGAAATGCCCAAAAAACATTTGAAGCTTGCTAGCCGCCCCTTGGGGTGAGAAGTTTTCACAACATGTCTCCAGGGAAGCCCAGGGGGCCAGGGTAGGGGAAGAGGTGTCCTTATCTCCCTCATGGGGGAACAAAGGACAGAACCTCAAAGTTCTTGCCCCAGTGTGTGACCTCGGGGCCGAAGGCAAAACATTTTGTCTCTGGGTCCTAATGATATAAGCTCCCCCAGCTCTGCAACTGTGCTCTATGATGTGACCGGAAAGCTTTGATGGAATTACTATTGCCTCCTCTTTCTCTGCCCAGCCATTTATTATTCTGTATATTTTCAGGAGCTGTGGGAAACTTTCATAACCAAGCCTAAGCCAGGCGAAAACTTGTCCTATTTGGAATTTGTAATGAAGTCAAAACATGGCCTGGATTTTCTGAAAGGCTCCTTTGGCGGCCTGTGACAGCCCTAGGGCACAATCAGACAGGGCTGGAGAGGTCCTGGGAGCAGATTTTGTTACCAAGAATAGGACAGAACAATATTTGCCTCCAAAACACTAGGGCTGCTATTTACCTTCTCAGCTGGAAGAAGGGAGAGATAAATGCAGATTTCACATAAAGTGCAAATACCAATTCTTTCATTTGTAATTTTCAGGATTTTTTTTTTCCCCTTAGCTCCCTCTAAACAAAAGGTTAGGGAGAATTTTTAGCATATTTGATTTCCTGACCTAAGGGAAGAAATTCTTTATTTCAGAACTTTTGACCCCCAAAGAGCTGTTACTTTGCCTGAAAGGCTGAATAAAAATTGTTAGACATTTAAAGCAATTGTGGGTTTTGAGACTGCTTTCTTTTGTGCACTGTGCCTGTTGGTGTGTGTCGGATTGCAGGGAAATACTATGAAAAACCAAGTTTCGCTCGGTTTGGATGGAAAACTTCGCTTACTTTTCAGAAGCTCTCGCAAGTTATTTACTGGCTTAAACCCGATCCCTCAAAAGGAGCCTCAGTCCCTAACAAAAGTGGTAAGTGGTAAGATGTAGTTCCTAATTTTTATTTAAGTCAAAGGTTAATAGTACAAGGGCGTTTGGTCCCTGAGTGTTTCAAGTTAATGTTTATTTTTTTACCATCCTTTAAAGAATTTCCTAAGGCCCTTATTTCGCTGCTGAAAGCAGAGTAAGAGAACTCAGATTTCATGCCCCCAGGCTTGAATAAAGGAATAAAAACAGCACAACATTTGCATCTACTTAACAATCTCAGTTCTAAGAGCCCCTTCACAGTGAGAGGGGAAAACCGTATCTCGAGGTGAAATGAAGCTATTCGGAGATATTTGCCAAAAACACAATTCAGAGGGAGATAATCATTGTCAGAAATGACCTAGGAATTCAAGGCCTTATGATTGAAAACACAAAGCTGAGGAAGGTGCATTCTCTTGCTTCCCCGCCTGCCCAGATATCAATGAATATCAGCTAAAGGTGGCTGAAGAACCAATTTCATGCATCTACTGTACGAGGAAATGAACTGAGCCGAGGGCAAAAATAAAATTATACAAATGTTATTATAGACTAGCTTGCTTCTGTCCTAGTTTAATTCAAATTTTAGTGCTGCAGGCTTGGCTTCAGGCATTAGCCTTCCTGAATAAATCAACATTTGCTTACATCTAAATTATTAGGGGAGCATGTGACTTTGTTTATTGTATAAATTATACGCAAGGTTAAAGCATTAACTGTTCAACTGGTTTTGTTCAGTCACCTCACCAACCCTCCCCCGCCCCAGTCAGCTCTCCCCCAAATAGGAAAGAAAAATCTGAAATTACGATTTTTTTTAGACAAACGCAATAACAGAGCCGCAAAGCCTTGTGAACCTGAGGTTGTCGGCTAAAGGTGGGATGGGAGACAATGGTTAGAAAGAAGGAAAGAAAGGAGCCCAAGAAATTGTTCACAAGAGCCCTGAGAGAGTGTCTGCACAGAGTGAAACCGTGATATGGTAAATAATCGGTTAAGTTGATTAAGACAGCCAACCAAATGGGATAATTTAATATAAAACTCAGAAAGCCTTTTGGCTAGGGTTTCAGTAGGCAAGGAATTTCAAACTATATGGCAATGTTGGACAAACATTTTTATTGCCTTTATCTATTAGAAGAGAAAGTTAAACATAGATCCTCTGGAAAATGCATTTAAGAACAGGTTTTTTTGTTTTTGTTTTTTGTCTCTGTACATCACTGTGAATGCTTCCTGAAAGCTCACTCGTACATGTTTGGGAAATAAGGATGGAGCTGAATAATTAGACAATTTGACTTTCTAAGTATTTAGACAAACTAGATACCAGGTGTGTTCTGCTTTGAGAACATTCAGTTTAAATGAATATCAAGGGTTCAAAGTAGACAAACCAGAGGCAATTATTTGCTTTACAAAGGGTTCTTCTTTCTATAAGATCATCCACAGTAGGCTTCCCACAGTAATAAATTAATTTACAAAATTGTAAATTGAATTCAATAGAAAGATTAAATCTAGTCTTTTCCATCAATGTGTGTGTATGTGTTTCTTTCTCAAAACTCCTTCTAGAAACACTGCAAGTCAGAAGATTTTTGCATAGAATGATCCTCCGTCATAAATGATTCGAATGTAAGGTATGTTCAAGAGGAGAATCAATTTCCCATTCAGCCAACTCCTGATTCTTTCTGTTTGTATCCTAAATTGGGCTTTGAGATCTTGGGCAGTGGCTCTCCAAATGTGATCAGTGGGCCATCGTCCACAGAATCACCCAGGTGTGGAGCCCAAGAATCTGCCGTGTAACAAATGTCCATATGATTGGGATGCACAGAAACTAACATTTGAGAACTTCTTTTGCAGGACCTAATATGGAAGCCAACAATACCGCTCTATCTACTCTTTATTTCATGCGGTTTGCATCCTCTCCTCTTCATGATGTCCCGGAGCTCAGCCCAAACTAAAACGGGCTCCCAAATGTAAGGCCTCCCAATCCCTGACCTTCTTTGCTTGGTCAAAGGCATCTTTGAAGCATACTTATTCACTCCGTAGTAGATCCTGATTTGTACTGAGACAGTAAGCCTATGAAAAATCACCACACATAACTACAATTCTATTTGAAATAATTTATCAGATGTAAAACTAAAATTGCTTTCCACCTAATCAGTGTTTTTAAGAATTAGCTTAAAATTTTTAATACAATTTTTAAAGGTTACACTCCATTTACAGTTACTACAAAATATTGGCTATATTCCCCATGATGTACAATACATCCTTGTTGCCTATCTTACACCCAATTGTTTGTACTTCTCACTCCCCCACCCCTATGTTACCCGCCACCTCCGGTAAACACTAGCTTGTTCTCTGTACCTGTTAAGTCTGCTTAAGAAATAGCTTTTTAATAGCAGCATATCAGAGTGGAGAAAGCAGAGACTTTGGAATCAGACAATCCTGGTTTCAAATCGGTTTCATTTTCACCTTTATAGGATGTTTGGCAAAACTTGAATGTCTCTGAGCTCAGTTTCTTTGCCTGTGATGTGGGAATAATACATTGTAAATCGGCTGGGTTGGAGAGAAAAATGAACAATATGCAAGAAGTGCTTGGGATAGATAATAATTATTATCATTCACCATTTACAAATAGCTGTCGAACTCACAAGTGGTGCACATGAAAAGGAGAAGCAGTGGAGAGCTGGGACACTCACTGCTGCTGAGGAAATATTGGGGAATTCCTGAGGTGCACAGAAAACTGCTGAAAACTGCTCACTTCCTGCCCAAACCTGGGGCCTGTAAGACCTCTCCCAGAGCTCCTTCTGGGAGGAGACAGAGAGAGAAAGAATGTGTAGGAATTACAGAGGGAAGCCATCCCAGATAACTGCTACAGCTAGTATTTTCCCAGAGACTCTGTGTTGGAAGACAGCAAATTTACCTAGAAAGTCATGTGATGAAAACTTTGTACAGGAAATGAGAACTTTGGGCCCCTGAAGACAGAGGGGCTAATAATTCTCTAATATTTAGTGTAAATTTTTTCATAAAAGGGATGTAACAGAGTAGGATACAGAAAAGGCTCAGCAGGTGAAATAGACTTCAGATGATGAAATGAGAATAGAATACAGGGAAAGGCAAAAAAGACCTGGCTTAAGGTTTCACCAGTTCCCTAATTGAGCACCACTGAATACCGGTAACAGTAATGATGATGACAACTTTCTAGTGGCCTAATCCGGTGGAGCAGGTGACAGTCACAGTCACAGAATGGTATCTTTATTCCTGCTTAGAGATATTATACTATATATTTTCAAGTGTGTTAAATCATTTAACCATCATATCAAGCCTGTGAACTTGGTTTTATTTTTAGCCTCATGGTCCTGCGAATATCGTGGGAAGTGTTTATATCTTGAGTCATGAAAAACACCCGCTGGATCCCACATTGTGTGTGAAATATGTCTCCATGACAGAGGTTTGTTTTTTGCCCAATTTCCACTTACTATTTTTAAGGTAAAATGATAATCCAAGTTCCCTTTGGGAAACCACGCATTCTCAGGCCACATGGTTTAAAAGGTATCATATCCAACCCTAGCAGCAGGGGTGGGTGCTGATTGGCCTAAAGAGATCAGCATGCTACTTTCTCCTTGGTTACAGCGATGGGTTCACCCACTGGCTGTGTGACCCAATCAGAGCTACGTACAATGAGACTGTTGTTCTTTCCCAAGGGGGCCTGAACCTGGAAACACGTGGACTGACGCTACTGTTACCACCTTGCTAACATATGTAGACCCAGAATTAGGCCATTGAGTGGAAGAATGCAGAGCCCAGTTGAAAGATGGGCAAAAGTGGGTCTTGATGACAACAATGGAGCCTAAATCAAACCATTTTGGACTTTTTAATTAAGTGAGCCCATAAATGCTCTTATGGCTTAAGCCAATTTTGGTGGGTTGTCTTCTCATGTTCAACAGAAGAGCATCCTAATTGGGGAAGGATCTCTTTCTACCATTCTATGCCAGGGGAGTTATAGATAGAGCTTGTCCATTAAGAGGTTATTATGCAAAACAAGGACAAAAATGGAAAACTGGCACATTATGGGCAATTTTATACTTTGAGAAAATTTAAAGACAATCTCCCCAACATAGAGCACATTCTGGAGAAGTTGCTAGTTACCTATTCTGACATTTGTTCTTCCCTCTTAAACTCCTGATTGTAACTGGTCATATGACCAACTTTTAAAAAAGACTGTCAGATGTCTTTGTGATTCAATGTGGCCATGAGACTAAACTCTAGCCAATGGGATTTAATTTAGGCAGCTCCTCCAGGTAATTTTCTTAAAAGATAGCTGGCATGTACCCTTTGCCTTTTTTTCTTTCTTCATCCTGCTGCCTGAAATGTGGATGTGATAGCTGGAAATTTAACTACCATCTTGTACTGTGAGGCCGGGGCTCAAATGGCAGAGCTATGAGCTGAAAGGAGCCTGGGTCCCTAAGGACTTCGGGGAGCAAGCCATTTTACAGACGTCGTTAGCCTACACCTGAATTTTTACTTGAGAAAGAAAGAAACCTCTACCTTCTTTAAGTCACCGTTAGTGTCAAGCTTTCTCCTATTATTTCTCTTTTTAAAAATTTTATTTATTTATTATTTATTTTTGGCTATGTTGGGTCTTCGTTGCTGCGCGCGAGCTTTCTCTAGTTGCGGCGAGTAGGGGGCTACTCTTTGTTGTGGTGCGTGGGCTTCTCGTTACAGTGGCTTCTCTTGTTGCTCTTGTTCTCTTGTTGCTGAGCACAGGCTCTAGGAGTGTGGGCTTCAGTAGTTGCACAGGCTCAGTAGTTGTGGCTCACGGGCTTAGTTGCTCCGCGGCATGTGGGATCTTCCCGGACCAGGACTCAAACCCATGTCCCCTGCATTGGCAGGCAGATCCTTAACCACTGCGCCACCAGGGAAGTCCCTCTCCTATTATTTCTTGATGGTAGTTCTAAGAATATGTTTTATAAGAAACTAAATTATATTTTCAATCTTTTTGATTATCCATGAAACTGAAAATGAGTACAGTTAAAGTATGCAAAGTCCATAAGATGTTGATACAATCTTTCAATATATATTATATAAATAATTGTAACCATATTCAAGTTAAGTTCAATGCAAACCAAAAGGATTCAGTTCTTCCTATGTGCCCAGTGCTGTGCTAAGCCAATGGGGTTTGTCAATGATAAAGGTGTGAGTGTAACACACACACATTTAATTTAGAGTCACAAACCAATTAAATCATGTGTTTGAAGATAAAATTTTGGAGTATTTTAGGAAGGGAATGAGAAGCAAGGTGTTATGTATATTGCAGTTTGGATAAATGTTGTTTATAATGGTATAAACACTGCCTGAGAACCCCTGTCTCACAATAGCTGTGATTCAGATTCTGCAGGTATTTGCCAGGGCTGAAATTAATAAATTACATGGAAATCAATGGATTCAATTCTATTTGCCTCACAGAGGTACTTTACATTGCTGGGTGAATTTGAACAAGAGTAAATATTTTTCAGCTTTAAAATTAGGAAGCTTAATGAATGTCATGTAATCTATGAAGGATTTTAAAATAGTTTTCTTTAGTAATTTGTCCATAGCAGATAAATAAAATATCTATTCCATGCTGAAAGATACTGAGGCAGAAAAAGAAAACGGAAGAAGACCATGCATGGGGGTTGGTAGTGGGAAAAGTTGGGAATAGCATCTGAATCCCTTTAGCTTGGTGACTACTACACCTTCATAAATGGGTGTTAGTGGTGGATATGATTTGTTTGGTTGGTGAGTATTATTTTCCAAGGTGTGCTGGAATTTCTGGAAGAGTTAAGTGTACCGTCAGGTGTGAGTACTGCAGAGACATAAGAGGAGAACAAGACAATACAGATGTATCCATTTGCCATTGCTGTATAATGAACCGCTGTAAAACTTAGAGGCTTAAAACAACGACCATCTACTTAGCATATGATTCTGGGTGTTGGCAATTTAGGCCAGGCTCAGTCTTGGTTGTCTTGGTTTACTCTTCCTCATGTGTCTATTGCAACACCAGGGATGACCAGGTGGGTTTTCTGGAGGTTGGCTGACTCTCCTCCACCTGGTCTCTCATCCTCTCGAAGGCTATCATGAGCTGATTCCCACAACAATGGCAGAGTGTCAGGAGCAGGTGGAAACACGTGAGGCCTCCTGAGGGTCCGTCTTGGTCTAGTCTTCTGTTACACCCACTGCATGCTTACTGGCCCAAGCCAACGACGAGGCTAACCTGCTTGATGACAGGGGCTGCAAAGTCCAATTTCTAAAGGCAAGGATACAGGGCAGGGAGGAGTGTGGCCATTTCTCAATCAATTGACCAGAATGGACTCTGTTGAGGAGCTGAGGGAAGATAGGCTTTGATTTGTTGTTGAATGAGTGAGCAGAGAAGTAGGAAGAAAATAAAAAAGGACACAGGCAAGGGAAAAAGAAGGGCATCAAAGAGCAATGAGTGGTTAAAATGTGATACAAATAACAATAGGGAACTGCAGAAGACCCTTAAGCAAGGCAGAAATGTAGATGAAGCAGAGGGCATATATTAACATCCACAGAGTTATAGGGAACTTCTGGCGGAGGGCCTAGCAAGATAAGTAGAGCGTTTGCATCTCCGGGTTTCTGAGTTAATGATGCCAGCAGCCTCTGGACCAGCCAAATTGTGGTGGATTTATTATTTACATTATAACTGCATTTAAAAATGAAAACATATGTCTAGATTCTCAATGCTTTGAAAATACCATTGAACGTGCTGTAGAATTTTATATCCAGTAACAGGATGCAATTTCCCTATCAAATAAAATTGCTGTTTGTTTTCTGTACTCTATGTTATTATGGAAATTTCACAGTTTATCAGCTACAGTGAAGTCAACTGAAATGTGTAGGCCCCTTAGACAGAGCTGTTTTCTCCCACCCCTCAAAATCCCATTCTCCTGTTTGTTTATTTATGCTAATATTGTTTTATGCTAATCATGCACTCCTGTTTGGTTTTGTTTTAATGCTATACAACCTGATTCACAGGAGAAAGGCAAATGTTCTGAAAGCTCTCTGGTGGAATTGACAGTGTACTGGAATAACTCCAGCAATGAAACATCTTGGTGGCGTCCTATCGTCTCACTTTCCTCCTCTTGCCGCTGTTGATAATGTATTTCTAAAACCAACAAATAAGAAGTTGCTTAGGGCCCAGTTAATTTTGCTGACTTCTGCAAAGTATGCCTGATTTTGTTCCTAGTGATTGTAAGAGTAATGGTTACTTATGGGGCAACCGGGCAATTTTGTGAGAAACCCCCTCTTCCAGGAGCAATTTACAGATGCTTCTTTTTTTTATTGCAGTGTGACAACAGCAAGTACCCAAATCCTGTTAGCAAATAATGTGATTTCTGAGCTTGGGTTTTGGACTAACAGTGTTACAGGTTGTGTGTCACCAGCGATGAGATGAAGTTAATAGTCACATGTTTTGAAGACTGTACAGTGTTCGGGTCTGGTAATTCTTATTTTCTCTAAAAGTAGTCTTCAATCTTGTCCCCATTTTCTTGTTTGAATTTGTTGTCTCCCACTGGAGCAGGAGGGTAAGGCAAGGCGAGGAGAAATACGGTGGGAGCGTCCTTCCCTGGTTAGGGGCCCAGAGGATGGTTATTTAACCTGGAAGTCTGAGAGAGTGTGTAGGGAAAATATTCAGAAAATGCCTACATACCTCAAATAATATTGAAAGAACAAACGAATGTTCCTGGTCACTTGTCTTTGTTGTAAAGCCTTGTCAGGTAATCCTTGTGACTCACAGCCTGACCGGTGAGGTTAGTTTCTGCCTTTTTCTAGCTGCATGACTGTGGGCAGATATCTTAAACCTCCATCAGGTTCAGTTTAGTAGTATCTTGTAACATTGTAGCAAAAATTAAATTTAGACAATTACATGGTGCACCTGCTTGACACATAGGAAGAGCTCGGTGGCGGCATCATCATCATCATCATTGGCGTCACCATCGTCGTCATCAGTCAGTCTCCTCACATCCGTTTCCTTATCCTGGCATTCAAGGCTGAAGTCCACCAGTCTGGCTTCACCCCTTATGTGATGTTGACGAGTGGGTGCAAAGTACACAGCAGGAGCTTAACAAGCTCCTGAGAAACAAGAGAATGAATCCATCAATAACATCATACTTAACAAGTGTGTGTTTGTGTGTGTGGGTGTTTCCTTAAAAGGAGAATTCAACCCCAATACATCCATAAGTACTTTTGATGACACACAAATGACTGGTCACCAGAGATTTCTTTGCATCAGGGATTTATTTATGTGTTTGTTTGAAAATCCTAAATGGAAACCGGATACCAAGGGGATCAAAGCCTGGTTGCTCTCAGGCATCTAGGCCCTCGTTGCTTTATCTCTGTCTCATCTCCCAAGGCTGCCCTGGAGGAGGCCTCTCTGTGGAATCCCGAGGGCTGGAGGAGCCAGGGTGAAAACAATCGCCCTGAAGAATCATTAAAATGAATGTCTTTACTCTTTGCCAGTTTGATTGTTTTAATAATGCTTTTTTTTTTTTTTTTAAGGGCAATGTTCACAGCTCTAAATGGAATTTCAGGTAAAGTGTACATCACATCATTCCAGAAATCTCAGTCACCACAACCTAGTGATAATATGCCCTGTTTTCCAGGGAAAGAATCTAAGGGAAAATGAAAAATTATGAAGTGCAGAAAAATGCCAAGATTGTGTTCAATTTTACTGAAGTCTCTGACTTTCCACACTCTGGTCTCTAATCACCCTATTTCCCAAGACTTCCCGGAGTGTTATCTTCTTCCTAATTGGTGTGGTCTCCTTAGCACCCCTAATTATACCGTCTCCTCTTGCTTTTAGTGACCTCTCTTCTCTCCTTGCTTAAATCCAATACATCTTTCAAGTCCTGAGACAAATTTTATCTCTTCTAGGATATAGTTTCCTACTACTCTCTCCCTTATTTAGATCCACCCGGTGTAGCATTTAATTGTTTTGTGTTAGCTTTTTCTTCTTAAATAGGTCACGGTCTCCTTGAGGGCGAAGATTATGCTTTAGTCCCCCTTGTTTCTCACTCGGAGCCTCTCCAAGTGATAGATACATAGTAGGTGCTGATTAAATATTTGCTGATTGATTTCCTGCAAAGGGTTAGCTGCAAACTAAAGTGAAAGCACTAAACAAACCGAGGCGGTGATCGGACTCTCCCTTTGGGAAAACACTCTTCTGGGAATGGAAGAAAATTCTTCCAAGAGCCCGTCAGCTAATGTTCCTCTTTGAATGCCCTTCTAATGAGGTATCACGTGTGGGGTGAGAGCAGGGCTGCAGGAGGGGCTTTTCTCCTCTCCTGGAGGGTGTGGGGCTGGCTACTAAGGGAGGCACAGGGACTCTGGGGCCGCCCCCCGCATCTGAGTAGGATGTAATAGAAAAATAATTGGAATGCTTGCACGTTGATGCCTGCATCCAAGTATGTGTAATGTACATCTTCATCCACAAACCAGGATGAAGAAGGGTTTAATTCTGATGACTTGCAGCTAGAGAAGAAGCGGGAGGGGATGAGAGAGAGAGAGAGAGAGAGAGAGAGAGAGAGAGAGGAAGTGAGTCCCTCTTTGGTGTTGATAATATTCTCTTCAGTGATTGAGCTTAGCGGTGGTGCAAGGTGACAGAATTAGCTCCAACCTCCTATGCCTGGCTTTTTCACAATTTACTGAGAGTTTAAAAACTTCTTTCTGGGGCAGACACTGGGGAGGGTGTCCCTAAGCAATTCTTTATAAGATTAAACCTTCCGGGCTCTAAAGAAGAGGATACAAACGAGAGACATTCTAACAGGATTGGGATGAAATGGGTGCAGGAGGAGGAAAGCTACTTCTTCCTCTTCTCTGAGAAAGCAAGGATGTATGGCTGGAGGTCTATGTGAGCGCACACAATTTAGAGTTTGATCATGGTGAGGGGTGAGGTGCGTGCAATCAAAACCACCGCTACGAGCTGGTGCACACGTACTTCTGCTAGCGCAGCAATCGTACTATACTACATGGGGAATCTGAGAATTTGAGGAAGGGACTGATTGCCTTGTGTGAGGTATTTGAGTATCTTTTAGTCATTCAGCTAAATATTCAATAAAAAGGGAAAGCCAGGCATCCTCAGGTCTCTGGAAATCAGTAATAACTTCCAACAGACATAGACACCCACTCTAGCGTTAGGAGATGCTGGTGGAAATCCACATGACTTGGTTGTTCACTGGCTAACTTTTGGCAAGGGTTATCTGTGAAATCAATACAGATTGCTTATTTATAAGATGGAATGGTCCCTGCCATGAATATTATAATTCTTAAGTGGAATTTTATTCCCACTCTGGGCCCAAAATATTTCCTATTGAAAATTAATATTTTCAAGATAATTCCTTTGAAATTATAATGGAACACATGAATAATTCACACACACACAAACAAAGGGCTTCTTTCCTTTTTATCTCCTCCTGGATCCTTGACTTTTGCTTCTGCTTAACATCTCCGAGGGTGGTTTCTGTATCTCTTTCTGGGGAACTTTCTTGACCTCTTCAGGTGAGTCTCATCCAGGGGCTCTTAGATGCTGTAACATCACATGTCCCACAGGCACATCGGGGGAGACTGTTGGGTGATACTAAGAGAGGAAAAGCAGATGAGGAAAAGAAATGACATCTCTGATGGAAAGACAAAGCCTGTGTACAGATGGTTGAATATGCAATAAGCTGCCTGCTGTTGCCCTTGCTTCCCAGGGGATGTTCGTTGCAGAGAAAATTCCAGGCAAAGTGCTGGTTTAGTTTTACCGACGCTCTCCTTGGCAGTTCAGCAGTGGATGGGTTGGGAAGGCCTCCAAGTGGAAAACACCCTTAGATGTGACTTTTCCTCACTGCCTACATTTGAGAAGGAAGAGGGCCAAGCAGAAAGGGATGGAGCTTAAAGAGTACAGTGCAGGGCTTCCCTGATGGCGCAGTGGTTGAGAGTCTGCCTGCCAATGCAGGGAACACGGGTTCGAGCCCTGGTCTGGGAAGATGCCACATGCCGCGGAGCAACTAAGCCCGTGAGCCACAACTACTGAGCCTGCGGGTCTGGAGCCTGTGCTCCGCAACAAGAGAGGCCACGACAGTGAGAGGCCAGCGCAACGCGATGAAGAGTGGCCCCCGCTTGCCACAACTAGAGAAAGCCCTCGCACAGAAACGAAGACCCAACACAGCCATAAATAAAAAAAAAAAAAAAAAAAAAAAGAGTACAGTGCAGAGGAGAGATGGTGGGAGAGGGAACCCTGCCTCAGTCCTCTCCTGCATGACTTCAAGAGTGCACTGATGTTGTGGTTCTCACGTGTGGTCTGGGGCCTCTGAAGATCCCCGAGACAATCTTGGGGGTCTATGAGGCCCTCCCTTTTCCAATGACCTATTTGTGTGAGGCTGGATTTTCTTCAAATCCATCAATTAAAACAACATATTGCAACAAACTGAAGGCAGAGGCAGATATGAGAATCTAGTTATCTCTTATTAAGACAGACATTAAGGAGATTTACAAGAATGTAAAACAGCGTTACTCCACTCACTAATTTTTTTTTTGTTTCGGAAAATACATTTTTTTCAAATAAAATTTAGAAAATGCCATTTCTGTTATTAAGTGTCATTTATGTTAACATGTCACGGGTTTATTTTTTTTTTAAATAAACTACTACATGAATATTTACAAAATTTCTGCCCTAATTTCTAATATGGTTGGTATAGCTGGATATTACACACATAAACCAGAGCTCTCTGGGGTTCTCAATATTGGGAAGAATGTAAAGGGGTCCCAAGACCAAAGAGTTTGAGAACCGCTTCTCCAAGGAAGAGCTTATGTGTTCTGGGATTATGGCAGGGGCAGTGATCCTCAGAGGAGACAAATACATTTCAGGGACATGTTAATTGTAGAAAGATCAGTCCTTCCTCTCTAAACCAACACCTTGATTTTACTCTGAAGCACAAGTGTCCCAGGGGAGGTGTGGGAGGGACGTTGTCCAGGTAGTTTACTTTCTGGATCTTGCAGCCCTGTTTGATCCCATCATACTCTTCCTTACTGACTTGAACACAATGGCAGCACCTCCCTCTCATCTCCCTTTCTCCCGTGGTGTCTACATGAAGTGCTCCCCTCCTTTGTGCCATGTAAACAAGGAGGACGTGTGCTTGGTCCAGAGGTTTATTCAAGAAATGAAAGCCAAGAGACTCATGTCTTGGTCTTGGTTCTCCAACTGGTTTCAGAATGAGCATGATTAATGTAATTGACAGATGAAATCATCCCTTAAAAATGAATAATTGTAGGTCATTTTGCCATGGGGTTATAAAGAAAAAGAGCTCTCCTTGTATGTCTGTACATTCCTGGCCACTGTAGTTTTCAGAGTGGAGCTGGAGAATTCCTCCCTCCATCGACTGCTGAGTAGGTGCTGGGATGCAGAAGCTGACCTTGGAGAGCAGGGCTTTATTCTGTGGGCAAATGGGCTTGCAAATCCTGAAACTCGGGGTTTGCCAAACCTACCCATCCAGCACAGGCATCTCTGGAAAAAAGCAGGCCTCCCCGCCGCAGGCAGACCCTTTCACCAGATGGCGGAGAGTGAGGGGCTAAGTCACCGTCATCAGATGATTTCCCCTGAATTTCCAGTGAGATGCTTTAGCTGTTCTTTCCTGGTGAGGATGAGAGAGAACAAGCAGGGAGGTGAAGCATGTTGGGGCTGGTGCAGCCCCCTCTGCATGGATGGGAGCTCAGGAAAGAGGTACACGCGTTACCCCCAAAGACATTCCTTCATTCACCCGGGGTTACTGAGTTCCTGCTCTGTGGCAGCCCCTGTGCTAGTTGCTGTTTCTGAGAGAATCAGCCTCGAGCAGGGAGTTTCTACTGGGCAGGGGAGGAGCTGGGAGGCAAAGGGCTAGCTTGCGTGCAGTCTAGAGAAATCCAAGTCCTGATATCCAAGGATGACACACAGAGACACACACACACACACAAGTCACCAGGCAGGACGGGTGAGCAAAGGGCATCAAGATCCAGCTTACAGACCCACAAGCCCAGAGCTGGGGTGATAGGGCAGCACCTCAGATATGCGAGGAGCAAGCAATGCGGGGTGTTCTGGACACTGGTCCAGATACGGGTCTTGCTCCCTGGCTGTATACTTGTAGGAATCAAGAGGTTAAGTAGCTTGTCCAGGTTTCCATAGCTAATAAGTAGCTGAGCCAGGATTTGAGCTTAGATATCTCTAGATTCTGTACATGCAAACACTGCACCATCCTGCTTCCATTCTGCAGCCTCATCATTTAGTCTAGGCCACTTTTATCAAGGACTTTCTCTGTGCCGGGAGGTGGGCTGGGCATGCTGGAGTCAAGTATGATGTCTGCTATGGTTCAGCTCCCCAGCAGAGAGGATGACTCAGGCCCACCGCTGAACTGGGACAGTAGGGTTACAGGGTCTCCTCTAGAGACAGCCAGCTACACCCTCGTGTAACATGCAGCTTTATATTCAGCTCGTGAGTCACCTATTTCGTTGGCAACCCCAAACTACCTCGGTTCTCAGTTCTCAGACTTCCTTATTATGGGCTGTCCTTTGAAACCATAATCAAACTCCTTCAATCGGAGGCAGTGGTCTTAAGGCAATGTGGACTATTTATGAAACTGCCAAGGGAATGTTCTTACCAGGCAACGAGGGTTAATCAGAGCATGCTTGTGGCTTTGTCTATGATTGCCGATACGCCAGGCTTTATTGCTTAGGGGTCCTCTGGCTTTGCAGGAGAGAGGATGGCAGCAGAATCTCCAGGGACAACAGTTTTTCAGTACAGTTCCTCATAAAGTGTAATATATATATGATGACTATATACAATTTGGACTATCTTGATTACGGTTTCCTCCAAGAATTCATAATGTTGAAACACAGGCATTCGAGTAAAATGAGGGGAAGGTTTTAACCTTGGCATGGTATAAAGGGCTTTTTTTTTTTTTCTTTCTTTTTTCTTTTTGGCAGGAGCACAGTTGTGAGAAACAGAGCACTTATTGTTTAGCAAGTCAGGGCCCTGTGCCAGCCGAGGAAATGCTGATGAAGTAGTTACTCTGTGGAAGGGTGAGGGGTGGCAGGTCCTCAGGAGAAAAGAAGAGAGCAAATGGATAAGAGTGCTTAGCCTGCCCTTCAAGACATCCTTCCGACAGTGTGAAGGCAATGGTATGCATGTGCCCATGTGTGTGTTTAAAATTAGAAAAATTACAGAAACCAACAAGGAACGCTAGCACTCAGACCGCCCCCGGCTTGACCGTGTTGTTTTCTGTGCTTTGCTTTACATAGTGCTGTGCTATGTACAAAGCACACTGACATTCCTTCTCATCCGAGCCCCACACCGCTGCCAGATTGCTGTACCTGAAAAGCTCTGAAGGAGGTTCGGATGTTAAAACAGCGTGTTTCCAAAGAGGGCGTTTCTCAAGCATAGTTCTCCCTACATGAAGAACTATCTAGTGTGTTGAAGGTAGCCTGTCATCAAACTAAATTGAGCATTGCTTGTTGAGCGGCCAACCCAATGAGAGGTCCATATGCTGAGCACGTCGTAGGGGTCAGGGACCCGATGATGCTTTACATGGTCCTCTCTGACCCTCATCCCAACTCGCATAAGTGGGTGATGACGAGCCATTTTATAGATGGAAAGAGAGCTTAGACGACTTCTTCTAAGTAGTAGATCCAGGATGCAAGCCCAAGCTGGTCAGACGGCACCGCAGTGCCGCAGGGCCATTCTATTTCCTCCTGTGCGTGCTCTCAGGACCCTTAGAGTTCAAAGTAGTGAACTTTACACCTGGGATTGGAGATGCCTAGACCACAAGGTAAGGTGAGTGAAAGGGAGAGAGATTTGCTAATACAGACTGAGCACAGTCCTAAATCTCAAAGGATTTGAGATGTCTCACACATTTTATTATAAAACTTTTTATAATACAACAAAGTTGAAAGAATTTTATAGTGATCACTTGTATACTTACCACCTACATTCTGCCATTAATATTTTACTATACTTGTAAAACAGCTATACCCCAATTTAAAAAAATTTCACTATACTTGTTTTATCATCTATCTATCTATCTATCCCTCTATTACCTATGAGTCTATGAGTTTGAGGCATTTCAAAGTAAACTGCAGACATGAGTATACTCCTCCCTAAATACTTCATAACACACATATTTAATTAAAGTTTAGTATTTGTTTACATCTCTTTCCTTTTGATGCAAGATTTATATGCCATGAAATACCTAGGTCCTAAGTGCACATTTGCTGTGTTTTGATAAATACAGATATCTGTGTAACCCAAACCCCACTCAAGATATAAAATAGTGGACTTCCCTGGTGGCGCAGTGTTTAAGAATCCACCTGCCATTGCAGGGGACACGGGTTTGAGCCCTGGCCCTGGAAGATCCCACATGCCGCGGAGCAACTAAGCCCATGGGTCACAACTACTGAGCCTGAAAGCCACAACTACTGAGCCCATGTGCCACAACTACAGACGCCTGTGCACCTAGAGCCTGTGCTCCACAACAAGAGAAGCCACTGCAATGAGAAGCCCGTGCACCGCAATGAAGAGTAGCCCCCGCTCACTGCAACTAGAGAAAGCCCAGCGCAGCAACGAAGACCCAATGCAGCCAAAAATAAATACATAAATTTATTTTAAAAAAAAGATACAAAATAGTACCACCGCCTCAGAAATTGCCCTCATACCTCTTCCCAGTCACTTCCTGCCTCCCCTCCCCCACGGGCGGAGACCACCACTATTCAGATTTTCCCACCAGTGTACTCTTGAGTGAGGCTTCTTCCACTCAGTGTAATGTTTTTGAGGGTCATCTATGTTGTGGTGCATATCGGTAGTTTGTTCCTTTTTATAGTTGAGTGGTATTTCCTTGTATGACTATGCTATACTTTGTTTATCCATTTTCCTATGGATGGGCTTTCCTCAGTTTTCGGATTTCATGAGTAAGTAAAGCTGCTCTGAATATTCTTGTACAGGTCTTTTTATGAATATGTTTTTGTTGCTCTCGGGTAAATGCCTGGGAGAAGCATTGCTGGGTCACGGGGTAGATGTACATCAGAACTTTTTTCAAAGTGGTTGCCCCATTTTTTCGTTTCATCAACAATGCATGATAATCCTGGTCCATCCATTTCCTTGCCAGTGTTTGGTGTTATCTGTCTTTTTAAATGGAGCCATTCATTCTGGTGGGTGTCAGGGAGAACAGCGTCGTTGATAGCAACGATGATGGTTCTGATGGAGTGATATATTGCGCTCTAGCACAAATTATAGGAGATATTCCGTAGAGTTCACTTGGAAACTCATCACTTCCGCTTTCTGAGTTCCCGCCCTAATGCTTTCTGATTGACAGATGGAAGTGCTCGGGGCAGTACCGATTTTCAGGCTCATGCTCCCAGGACAATAAGCTCACTTAGGGCTACTTTATGTAGCCTGGATGCTCAGCTTTAACCCTTGTGACATTTCTTAGCTTTACTTCTTTGTCAAATGTCTCAGGCCAGATCGCAATTTCTCTTCCTTTTCGGAGTTTTCACCCAGAGAAAGGTTGATGATCAAAAGAGGCAGACTCCCAATAAAAGGCAGAATAAACAATTTTGAAGACTTAGACCTCTCTTTTCTGGCACTGTTACTTCTCCAGGCTCTTCTGAATCCCACAGAACAATATGAAAAACAAACACAAACAAACAACAACAAAAAAGCAATGAGCCAGGAGTGGGGAGAGCTGCCCTTAGCACTTAGCTGCGTGGCCAGGCTGCTGGGTCACTGTATTCATCTTGAGTGGCTGCCTTGACTTTTGGGGGCCTCAGTTTCCTCCCTCATAGAACAGCAAGGATGAAACAAATGATATTTAAGGTCTTAGGTCTTTTTGAAGTTTCAAAAAGACAGGCAAATTTCTTCGAAACAAATTTCTGTTTTGTTTAGAAGGATTTTTTCAGACCTTTAAGGTAAAGATTCTACTTAAAATTTTTTTAAAATAGAAGTGATCCTATAATATTTCCTACATTCCCTCTAGCACCTTAATGATACCCTTATATATTCATGGAAACAGGTCTCTCTTTTTTATTTTGACTTAAAGCTTTCCTTAATTATGCCCTTGACTCTTATCAGATGTAGCAGCTATACTGGTAGAAGGATTCTACCTCAAACTGCATAGGTGCTGGGTGAGCTGGCTATTTGTTTTGCATTGGCTCTGGGATCTTTTTGGACAGATGGGGCCTTTGCACTGGATTTTTCCCCCCCACTTATGTTGTTATTCTATTCTGTCTAGTTTTATTCTATTTTATTGAAGTATAATTGACATATAACGTTATGTTAGTTTCAGGTATACAACTTAATGAGTCAGTATTTGTATACACTGCAAAACGATCACCACAATAAGTCTAGTTACCATCTACCTGTCACCAAATTTACAAAAAAACTTTTTTTCTCCTGATGAGAACTTTTAAGATCAACTCTCTTAGCAACTTTGTCGGTTGCATTTTAGAATTGGATGGCGGTGTGAGAAGGATGTTTAGGTCGTTGTATTCTGTCTGCAGGCAATCATTCTGGAACAGGAAGGAAGGGACTGGGGAATAGCTAGAGAGGATTGACTTCAGGGGAAATAGGCAGCCCAAATCTCAGTTTAAACAAGATAAGGGTTGAAGAGATAGAATCTTCCGATAAAGGTGTTTTTCCTTGCACTGCTGTTAATGACTGAAATGGCTGGGAGATTTTCCTGGGTTTTCATTCCCTGGAGGCCCAGGAAGAGAAAGCATCCTGGTCACCAAGGAAAACTTCAACTACATACAAACCACAGTCTCCCAGTCCTCTCTTGCTGTGAGATTTCAAGCACAAAGTTCTTGAGCAGACACACCAGGTGTCTGTGATTTTTTGGTGCTAAAGCAGAGAGCACTGCAGACAATGATGAAGGTCAAATGAAGGCAGAGGAACTGCAAAGCAGCAGGACACGCCACCCCACTGCAAGCTAATGGGGAAGGAAATGGTTTCAAACTGACAGACTGTGGCCTGGTAACTGAAATCTCATCGGGACAAAAGGTTTGTGTCATTTAAAGGGGTAGCTTTGCCGATTTAAATTGTGCAAACAAAAGAAATGAAAGCCCCCTATAGGATGGGAAGTTCTATTAGCAGATATTACCATCCTTGCTTTTATGCCCTCCTGTGTCACAAACCCTGAACATGTGCTGTGTGTCCTTAGGCATCCATTGGTTAATTTCTTTATTCAAAGTAAGGCAACAACAAAAAAGCAACAGCAAACCCCAAACAAATTACATACTGGGGCACAGACGGCATGGAGATGGAGTGCAAAATTTTGATGTGTGGGTTTTTAGAAGAAATGTGTTTGGTCTGAAATCGTACGCATGTGAAACTCCAGAGGAAGTAAGAAACCTACAGTGGCTCTTCTGGGAACTAAAAAAAAATTCTTTAAAAGTATCACCATGTTGAGAACCAGGGACGTTTGATATAATATCAGGTGCTGCTCTGTAGCCAACAAGAGCCATTTAGGGCTCGACTTTAATCACTGTTCCAATAAAGGCCACTGGAGGAGGCTAATTTTTCTATCATATGGATGTGGTAAAAGTTAATTATATACTTAATTATATCCTTTGGTTTTGAAGTCTTTATAGAGTGCCTAAAAAAGTAACCTTGTATATATTCCCTTATATTTTAAAGCTGAATCATAATGAGTGAAATAATACAAAATAATTAATACTTTAAACATTGTATTTAGTTGAGTTTTCAAAAAAGAAGCTATTATAATACTACTTTGTGGTTGACCAGGAATTGTCTACATTTTACATTTTGCTAAGGGGAAGAGTAAAGTCCAGAAACATTACGAACTTACTCATGTCACAAAAGAAGTTGAGGTAGGGTCCAAACCAACCGTTTTCTCCTGTATCAAAAATCAACTCATGCGTTCTTCTGCCATAGACTCTGAGAGTCCTGTGTGATTTGTGGGTCACCAATGTGTTTAGTTCTGTATCAGTGATATTTTAGTATTTAACTTTGGTTTGATGACAAGTACCTGTGTTTAAAAGAAACAAACAGGAGCTAGTGTAAGAAAATTGTAAATACAATCATAGTTAACTCCCATGTAATGCTTCTGGATAAAACAGCCTTTCCAAAGTAATGCTACTACTACAACTTGAAAGAAAGAAAGAAAGAAAGAGAATTAAAGTAGCTTGTTGCTATTTATACTTTTTTTAATAATTGAAAAACTTCCTTTGTGATTTATGTTTATTGCTTAACCGCTGCACCACAAGATTTCCCAAACTTGAGAGCATTTAGAATCAAGAAATCCCAAAGCAACATGTTATATTTATAGTGTTTCAAGTAGTTAAGGGGTTTTCCCATCCTGTTGAACAGGGATGACAAGTCCATGACACAAAGGACAACTCTGGCCAATATAAAGTTATCATTTGTCCTATGGAGCGTTTAGGAAAATACCAGCGGTTGGTGAGTGAACTTTACTTAGATAGCTATGCTTTGGGTGCCTGGTACATGAACACTGGTATTCCCATGAGAAATGTGACTTACCAAAGTGAATTTTATTAAACTCTGAATGCTGAGATGAGCACCCACTCTACACGTAAAAAGAGTGATTTGAAGGAAAATGAAGACTTACCTGCCCTATAATTTCTCCCCTACGAATTCATCATAGTACCAGAAATGACAAGTATTTGTAGCCATTTCTTCGGTTTAAGGCCCTATGTCTAGAAGGTCCTTATTAAAATGCAAATATGCAACTCATCAATCCATCTGCACCTTAGCAAGGATTAGTTTATCAGATGGAAGGAAAGAGAATAGGGCCCCAAGGAATGGGAGATAGGAGGTCTAGTTTGATTGGCAAAAGGGGCTGGGGAAAAGTATTTTCAATAGGCCCTCTGCTGTCTTGACCGTGTGACTTTGTGAATGCATATTCTGTTGCTTTAAATGTACCCTTGCTGTCATTGCAATTCAACTCTATCTCGCTGTCCACTTCAGTTCTTTTCTTTCTCCTGCACGATTTTCTGAGCTACCTGGGAAGATGTGACCTCTTCCTATCTGAATTCCTGACTTTCGTTACCTGTATCATTCATGTTTCAAGTCTTGTCTTTGTTGTAGTCATTATTGCATTCATACACATCTAAGTTACCAACTTTGGTGTCAGCTGCGCTCAGAAACCAGGTGAGTGACCCGGAGGAAGAGAGAGGATAATTTGGGTAGCGGGGAGAGGCAGTGGCTGCTGCTTGTCTACGCAGCGTTCCGACTTCTGTTGTGATGCTTTTACCTGAATTCTCTGGATTCTGCCCTCTGCTTCTTCCCTTTAGCTTGATGACTTCCCGGCTTTGGTTTTGGTTTTTACTGTCCAGAGAGTCCTCAATCTCTCGATCCAGACGCCACATAAGTTGCTACCCATCAAGCACTGAATCATTGCCGGGCCATTCTGCCAGCTGGGGTCATTGTGCCTCTGTTCTGGTAGGCGGGTCTGTGCAACGGATAAAGGTACCACCGTGGAAATCACTATGACTCTGCCTCCCTCTTTGGCCATAAAAAGACAGGTTCTGGTTCTGTCCGGACACTAGGTATCAGGTTCTGGCCTGGCTGAGACTCTGACAGAATTAGATCAGTGGAGAATGATCCGATTTGCGGACAGCAAGTCTAGCTGTTCAACCAGTCCAAGGCCTGCTCCCCAAAGAAAGTGATGCAGGGTAGCCAAAAAAGTAACAGACGTCCAACTCACCGCATAAATGTGTTCACATTCTAGATATTCTACCAATGTTTGTTGATTATGATGATGAAGTATTTCCAAGAGAGGGGATACCTGAGCTCCAAAGAGCAGAAGTCTGGGCATCCAAGGGGCAACGTGGGGGCACTATTGGGGGTGTGGGAATGGTCAAGGCTACTGAAAGGTGAGAAAACTTTTATTCAAAAAGGAGACTGGGGTAAAAAGTATTGCTAATAGTGAGGATCCGACTTCATTTTCCCAGGGGCTGACCCTGACTAACACAAATGTATTTGCTGAGCCAAATGACTCTATAAAAATAATGTGTTTTCCAGCAGTTTCCTCTTGTTGGGGGGTGGGGTGACATGGCACACTTTCTGGCTTTGATGAATCATCCCAGATAGCAGGAGGCTTTAGTCTGCTTTCATACTAGATCAATTCCAAGGTCTCAAACTGTGTATTATAATTAGCAATGCCAACCTCCAGAGAATAATCTCTGAATCTAAAGAAAATATCGTGTGGACCTTGTAGAGGATTCTTGTAAGCTGCTGCTTCTTCTTTTTTCTTTAATGGGTTTTTGGTGTCCAAGTTGAGTGAGAAAGTCACTCTTCAGAAGTTGGGGTCTGAAGAGTTATCATTACTAACAAATATAGGCCAAATGGTAGCAGAATTCTTTTCCATGTTTAATGGCCCATTATTAATTAGTCTGCAGTATCACAGAGAGAATGAAAATAAGACAATATTTCTATGGAAGGAGAAAAATAATCTCTGCTGGGCCAGTTGGAGGCAGTGAAACTCAATTTGTTGGAGTTCTCAGGGAAATGAATGTTTACTCTTCTCCGCTGGTCTTGAAGGTAGAGTGTGAAAGTTCTGGAATGGGGTGAGTCTCCACGAGTATGGAGTGAACACAGAGGAGAGTAGAGTCAGGAGCTAGAGAAAGGGACACCGAATCTTTGGTGACATTTTGGAAGCCTGGATCAAAGCTTGCCTAAAGTCTACCTCTGTGCACTAATAAATTTCCTTTTTTTTCATAAGTGAACATGAGCTGCGTTTTCTCTCACTTTCAGTCAAGACTTCTAAGAGTCACAGTATATAAAAAAAGCATAGGCTTAACCCATGAAACAGATGTTATGATGATGAAGAATATTTTCATGGATTAAGACTTTCACAATTAAGATGAGGATTTTAGGGGCAGCATTTATTTTCTCTTAAATGATGTGCCTTGTTTTTTTTTTTTTGACTTTCATATAATTGGAGTCCTATTTTGTTTGAACCTGCAAACAAGCTCTAAATGAGTGAAATTTCATGTCTGGGCTACCACGGGTTGAGAGAGGGTTGGATTTGACACAGGTGTTAGGACAAATGTATTTTGGCCACCCTGGGCTCAGGACTTCCACAGATAAGCGATGACTCTAGAGAAGCAGTGAGCTGGGTAAAAAGAGCCCCCGGCAGGAGGCAGGAGAGAATGGGGTTGTGCCTCTATTAGCTTGTGACTCGGGGGTGAGGACTTTAAGTACTCAGGGCTCAGCATTCTCATTTATAAAATGAAGGGCCTAAATTAAATGTTCTGGAAGACCATGCCAGCTCAGAAGATCTATGACAATGAATTGAAGCACCCAACTGGCCCTTCTGGGCCGGTGTGAGTTTCTCAGCTTCCTGGGTGCCCCTGAGGGAGGTGAATTTCCTTGGCAAGAAATTTCCAGGTCTGCGGCTGGTCCACCTTAGCACTGGCACACGGAGTGCCAGTGGGCTTTCATTCATATCCAGTGGCTGTTTCCTTGATTTTCAGTCTTAGCCAAGGTCAAATAGGCAGCTGTCATTGTATGAGAAGAGAAAAAACATGGATAAGGATGATCTCCCCCACGTTCCCATTCATTTATTTAAGGCAAAAAATGGAAGAATGATCCCATTAAAAGGGGCACTAAGGCTTGTCTGAAGTCAAAAGCAAGTTAGTGGCTGGGCTGAGATCAGGGTCAAAATCTGCTGACACTTGGTCCAGGGCCGGCTCAGGGAAAGGACAGTTGAGAGCCGGAGATAAACATCATCCGCTTCCTAACCCTGCCAAGGGCCGCGCTCCCAGTGACTCTGCATTGTGGATGGGGGAGGTTCCCCCAAAAGTGACTTCCGTCCCCTGCAGCAGGAGCTGGCAGAGGGGCCCTTTAGCGAAGCTCTTCGTAGGCTCAGAGGAGAGGAGGAAGCAGAACCCTCACCAGCATCTTGACTCTTTACAGCCTAGTCTCTCTCTCTCTCTAAACTGAGATGTCATTTACATGTCATAGAAGCCACCATTTTAAAGTGTATAGTTCAGTGGTTTCTAGTATATTCCTGAGATTGTGCAACCAAAACCACTAATTGTAGAACGTTTTCATCCCCCCCAAAGAAACCCTGTAACGATTAGCAGTTACTCTCCCTTACCCCATCCCCCCAGCCCCTGGCAACCACTCATCTGCTTTCTGTCTCTATGGATAATTTGCCCTACTCTGGACATTTCATATAAATAGAGTCATAGATCAACTGGCCTTTTGTGTCTGGCTTCTTTCACTCAGCATAGTGTTTTCAAGGTTCATCCCTCTTGTAGGATGTATCAGTACTTCGTTCTTTTTGATGGATGAAAAATATTCCATTGGATGGACATACCACGTTTTGTATTTATTCAGCATTTGATGAATGTTTGGGTTGTTTCCACTTTGGGGCTATTATAAACAGTGCTGTTATAGACATTCACGGACACATCTTTATAAAGAAATGTTTTCATTTCTCTGGGTATATTCCTAGGAGCGGGATTGCTGGGCCATATGGTAATTATGTTTAACTTTTTGAGAAATTGCCAAACCTCCTTTTCCCACATCATTTATCTCTTTTTAACCACAGGCCATCTTTTTTTGGGGGAGGGGTTGTCCTTTCTTTCTCTCTCTCTCTCTCTATATGTATATGTTTTAAATTTTATTAGAGTATAGTTGATTTACAATGTTGTGTTAGTTTCAGGTGCACAACAAAGTGATTCAGTTATACATATACATATATTCATTCTTTTTCAGATTTTTCCCCACATAGATTATTACAGAATATTGAGTATAGTTCCTTGTGCTATACAGTAGGTCCTTGTTGGTTATCTATTTTATATATAGTAGTGTGTGTATGTTAATACCAAGCCCCTGATTTATCCCTCCCCGCCACGTTTCCCCTTTAGTAAGCATAAGTGTGTTTTCGATATCTGTGAGTCTGTTTCTGTTTTGCAAATAAGTTCATTTGTATCATTTTTAAAAATTAGATTCCACATATGAGTGATATCATATGATAACCACATGCTGTCTTCGGATGGAAAGGATGGTGCTATGATGTTTTTCTTTATGTATTTCTCTTATAGTACGTTCCTTTTCCTCTTGTGCTCTAGTCAGTGAGCTGGAAGGAGTTTCAGCTTTGAAATCAGAAAGTCCAGGGATGGTGCCTTCAATTTTCTGAGTCCTTAGAGTTCTCATCTGTAAAATTAGCCCAGGATTGCTGTGAACCACAAATGAGATGATGGCCATAGAGCTCTTGGCAAAAGCTTGGCACTCAGCAGCCATTGACTCAGCACTAATGCCCTTGACCTTGTCCAGGAGAGGGGTAGTGTCTCTGCTCTCTGTACCCAGCACTTGGCAGGGTTCCTGACACTAAAATTTGTTCAGTACTTGGTTGTTAAATGAGTGAATGAGGGAATGAGTAAATGCATCCATGTGCAACCTGCATGTAGTAGGTGTTCAATAGATGTCAGATGATAGAATGAAAGAACAAAAAAGAAAAAAAAAGAAACTTAAAAGGGCAGGAAAATTGCTCTTCTTAAAAAAAAAGTTTCCAACAGAAATATTTTTCCTGGTATTTGGGAAGCTCTCCCTAAG
The DNA here is from genome assembly GCF_965194805.1 of Balaenoptera borealis. Taxonomy (NCBI): domain Eukaryota; kingdom Metazoa; phylum Chordata; class Mammalia; order Artiodactyla; family Balaenopteridae; genus Balaenoptera; species Balaenoptera borealis. The sequence goes on along the minus strand of NC_138875.1, from coordinate 48,761,920 downwards.
ATCACTCACAGGCAGCATATGTGCAGCTGTCTCTTCCTTTTTGAAATTAATAGATCCGTGCTCAGGCTGCTGTCTGTCTCTGTATGGGAGGAACAGCCTTCTTATTTTTAGAGTAATGATCACATGACCTTTTCCTGTCTGTCATCACTGGGATCCCAGTAGTGGGAGGGCCAGAGAGAGCCTGTCTGTCTTGCTTGAATGCTCCTGTTTGCGGTTTCCATGCACTGGCATCCCAGGCCATGCCAGGATGCAGTTCCAGACATGCCAGGGACAGCCTGGCACATGAGGAGATAAGACAGTTTAGTTGAACACAAATTGAATGATTCCAGCCTCGAGTCCCAATCAAAGAGATGGACTGTGTTTTTAAAAAGACACTGATGTTGACTTGACTGGTGGAAAGATGCATGGTGACTGAGTTGAGCGAGGAGCCTTATGTGAACCACTAAATAAATGGGACAACGGTATCTTAGTCATGATCGCCCAAGAATATAAATCAACCTTGTACTCTGAGATGAAGATATGCTTTCCAGATAGCTGGCACTTTTTAAGAAGGGTGCAAGTTTTTGTTAAAAGATTTTAAAATGCACAGAAGAGAGATAAGAATCCGAGGAAATTTCTGTTCTGAAAAGGAATGAATTTTTTCAGCTGTGTCTATGGAAGATCAGGCAGAGTGCAATTATTTAGATAACTCAGGGAGCAAAATCCTGCTTAGGGGAGGGTGGGAAGGAGTGGGGGGCCATAGATTCTTAGAGATGGTCTGTCCTTATTGATCGGGTTCAGATGCCTGCCTCCACAATTCTTTTTCCCTGAGAAGGTGGGACCTGCTTATAGATTAGCCACAAAATTCATAGCATAGGCTGGGTGTGTGTGCTCCTGGTGGCTTGGAGCTGGAAATCAGGGCAGGTGGTGAGGTTAAGGTGTCTTTCTGAGGGGCTTTGCAGGCTGTGCTGGATGATCTGTATGTTGTAACCCCTCAGGGGGGACCCCATTCTGTATGTATGAGAAAACTCAGGGCTAAGGGTAAACCGAATTGCTCTCTGTTCGAGAAGGTCACTGCACTTTTGCTATAACCCTTCCGAGTCCATGGGTCAGTATGGAGGACCTGCCAGGCAGGAGAGGGAGATGAGATTACAGGCCATGAGGGTTTTTTCCCCGGGACCCCATTCCTTGTCCTCAATAAGAGCATCGTCTCTGATCAGTGTTTTCCAAATTGTGCTCTGAGCAGACCTAGGTTTCCTCTGAGAGCTCTCCTGTTGCTTCCTGGGCTCTGGGCCCCAAACCCTCCTTCAAAGCCATTTTGCTTTTCCTGTTCTGTACACGGGCACTCACTCAGAGGTGTTACCTGCAAATGAATTGTGCTACTCAAACACATTTGAAGAATCACTGGCCTGGTGCGTCTCAAGTTCCCTTCTCACTTTATTTTATTTATTTATTTAGGCCTTGCCATGTAGCATGCGAGATCTTAGTTCCCTGACCAGGGATCAAACCCATGTCCCCTGCAGTGGAAGGGTAGAGTCTTAACCACTGGACCGCCAGGGAAGTCCCCCTTCTCACTTTAGAATATAGAGACCTGAATCTCCAGCCGTTCTGGGGCACCTGGTTTCCTTTTTTTGTGCTGATGAGTTTTGGAGATGAGTTTTAGCTCAGTGTCGTAATGAGGGCATGCTCCTACAATTCAGAACCTGCTACGGTTCACATGGTCTAAACCCATGGGACTGGGGCTAAGAAACCTACCAGCTCTGATGCAAGTTCCACACTCATTTAGGAATGGGCGAGCTTCACATCTTCATCTGCCTTTTACGTCACACAAACCCAGGAACTTGTCATTCTCTTGGGGTGTCCTGCAACACCTCTGCCTGTCTCACAAAATGGGCCTCCGTGGTGGTGAGAGAGGCTTTTCTTTGCTTAAAATACATTGCCTGAGAGCTTGTGCAGGGGGAGGGGTTGGTAGGCACAGTGACACCCTGTAACGGGCTGCGTGGCGTATATGCTAATGAAGTGACCATCTGCATCAAATAACTAGGTGCCGTCTCCCCCGACCGCTCTCCACGTGCTGGCACAGAGTGAGGGGAGGCGCTCCTTTACGGCCACTGCAGCCCACGGAGGAGAGGCGGGGGTGGAATCATGCATATTCCTCCACTTCAAGGCATACAACCTGCTGAGTGGACAGGTGCTGGCTGTGTGATGTCCCTGGGCATTGAAGCTGGCCTGTCCTCAGAGCTGACATCTATATCTCCGTCTCGCTGGATTTTAAAGCTGACACAACATAAGGAATGTCACTCTCTATTACTTGATCTTTGCGTGCGTCTCTATTGCATTGGAAGCCCTGTGAGCAAATGTCTTGGTCACAGCTGCCCTCTCACTTCAACTTGATGGGCTCAGCCCTCGGAAGTGGGGCAGAGGTGTGAGTTACTAACCGTGTTTTGTCTCCTGGTTGGGGGCTCTGTCCAACATCTGCTGGAATGTTGAAATGATTTCAAATTGGTTTTTCGTGTTTGATAATTCTGGCCAAGTTCAACCTTCCCTTTGTTAGCTAAATATGTTTGGCATTTAGACCTGATCTTTGCATGCTTTTGTGCATGACAAGTTGTACTTGTTAACATTCGAAATGGCTCGTGTCCCTTGGGAACCCATACTTTGGGGTGGTGCAAGGGTGACTTGGGTCTGCCCACAAGGTCATTCTTGTCTTGGTGTCTGATGTTGGCTCCCTGCCAGTCCCTTCTCTTCTGGCACTTTCTCTTGTCCTGAGAAAACCTCTGGCTGGGCAACTTCAGGCCTGACTGAGCAGACACCATCAGGTGAGTGTTTGTGGTGCCATTTTGTGTAACTGGGAGCAGAGAACCCACTTCAATTTGCTAAGAGAAGCTAAACGAGCTTCTGAGAATTTTGAATCTGTGTTTTATGGTGGAGGAAAGATGACAGATGCATTTCCATTTGTACTTTAAGGCAGAGTTTTAGAAGATCACTCAGGGAAAGGGAAAGGACTTCAGTTTCATCATTTTAAAATAAAAACACATATGAGTATTTTTCATATTCCTTTAAAAACATTGGAAAATAAACAACTTTTTCTATCTATCTATGCATCTATGTATCTATCTATCTTCTTTCTTTCTATCTGTCATCTATCTAGCTAGCTATCCATCTTTCTAAAAATCTAGCACTCATTTAATTTTTTCTGGGTCAATACACTGTAAGATTTTCCTGGGAAAAGTGGAAGACCTTAAGTAGAACATATGTAGACCAGAAAAATTTATTAGTAAAAAGAGTTAAATTCTTAGTAGGAAATCTCATGTTTGGTTTTTAACTCACTCTAGAGAACACATTGGCTTTAATTATAAGCCTTTTGTTGGCTTTCCTTTTACACAGTTCTTTTACATCATCATGGTATTTGGTTCTTCCAACAAAATTGAGAGGAGAAGGCTATATTATAATTTATAGATCAGAAGACTGAGTTTTGAGAGATACAAGAAGGTAGACTAAGCACACAGAGTTCTGTTGCAGACCTAGAAAACACACACACACATCAAAGACAAGAGTAGAAATCTTCTCAGTGACCATAAACTCTGAGGAATCCTGGAAAGATGGAAAACAGAAGAAAGGAAACCCCAATCTGAAATGCTCACAGAGAGGAGCCAAGTGGAGGTGGAAGGTACTTGAAGCAGAGGGGGTTTGGAGCGATACCACGTACCCGTCTGGTGGTAGGTGATGGCTCCAGGAGTGAAACCTAGGCCTTTTCTCTCGAATGCCTGTGTTCCTGTCACACTTCTTAAACAGGCACAGGAGTCTTTGGACTTGGCTCTGTCTACACGGCACACAGTGAACAGAGATTTGGAAGTACCCTGTTAATCTGAGCACTGTGCATCAGTAAAGTGTGTAATTCAGGATTAATTATGATTTTTTTTCTGTTTGATCCCAACTTTTTTTGTTTTTGCTTTAAAAACTAACTCTATTGCATTATAATTTACATGCAATAAAACTGACCCAATTTAAGCATCCAATTCAATGAGTTCTGACAAATGTATACAGCGTGTAACCACCGCTGTGATCATGGTATAGATATAGGGATATAGGTATACTTATAGCTGATTCACTTCATTGTATAGCAGAAACTAACCCAACATTGTAAAGCAATTATACTCCAATTAAAACACAAAAAATCCCCCAGCAATTCTGCTCCCAGGGATATACCCAAGAGAAATGAAAATATGTTCACACAAAAACTTTGACACAAATGCCCATAGCAGCATCACCCCAGAAGTTTCCTTTTAATCACCCCTCAAATTTCCCTTGTACCCCTTTGTAAGCATTCTTCTTTTCCTACCTCTTATAGAACAATCACTGATTTGTTTTTTGTCACTATAGTTTTGTCTTTTCTAGAGTTTCATATAAACAAAATCATACAGTATGCAGTCTTTTATGATGGGGTTCTTTTGTTTGTCATACATTTATGAATCTTATCCGTATTTTTTTATGTAGCACTAGTGTGTTCCTTTTTATTGATGAGTAGTAGTCCATTAAATGAATATACTGCAATTTGTTTATCCATTCAACAGCTGATGGGCATTTGTATTGTTTCTAGTTTTTGATTATTATGAATAAAACTGCTATGAACATTTGAGTATAAGAGTTTGTGTAAATGTATATTTTCATTTCTTTTCAATAAATATCTGAAAGGGATTGCTGAGTCATATGGTATGTGTATTATTAACTTTTATGAAAAACTGCCAAACTGTTTTCCAATGGCGTTCTACCATTTTGCATTCCCATTAGCAATGAATGAGTGCTCTAGTTTTTCCACATCTGTCTCACATCCTAGTCAGCATACTTTTAAATTTTTAGCCATTCTAAGGGCATGTAATGGTATCTCACTGTGGATTTAATGTGCCTTTCCTTAAGACTACCGATGTTAAACATCTTTTCCTGTGTTTATTTGCCATTTGTATATCTTCTTTTAGTGAAGTGTTTAACAATTTTTTGTCCTGTTTTTCAGCTGCTTTGTTTTTCTTCTTCTTACTGAGTTTTAAAGATACAAGGCCTTTTTCCAATATAGATTTTGCAAGTATTTTCTTTCAGTCTGTGAAAGAAAGAAGTCTACCTTGTTCCCAATTTTAGGGTGAAAGCATTTAGTCTTTTGCCATTAAGTGTAATGTTTGCTGTAGGGTTTTTGTAGCAGCTTTTTATCCAGTTGAGGAATTTTCTTTCTATTCCAAGTTTGCTGAGAGCTTTTCTCATGAATGGATGTTGAATTATGTCAAATGCTCTTTCTGAATGTACTGAGATGAACTTGTGGTTTCTCTTTTTGAGTTTGTTAAGATGGTAAGTTACATCAATCGGTCTTGAATACTAAATCAGTCTTACATTCCTGGGATGAATTCAACTTGGCCATAAGGTATTATCTTTTTTATGTATTGCTCAATTTGATTTTCTAAAAGTTGGTTAAAGATTTTAATGCTTATGTCTATGAGGGAAATTGGTCTGTAATTATTTTTTTTTGTAATAGCCTCTCTGGTTTTGGTATCAAGGTAACATGGGTCTCATAAAATGAGATAGGAAGTGTTCACTTCTCTTTTATTCTTAAGAAAATATTAGCATAGAATTTGTATTATTTATTCTTTGTATGTTTGGGAGAATTCATTAGTGAATTCCTTGTGTCAAATTTTCTGGAGTTTTCTTCATGTGAAGGTTTTAAACTATGGATTGAATTTCTTTATTGTAAATAAGGTTGTTCAGGTTATCTATTTCTCAAATGAGCTTTGGTTGTTTGTGCCTTTCAAATAATTTTTCCATTCCATATAAGCTGTCAAATTTATTGACATCCAACTCAAAATATTCCTTTGTTATCTTTTTAACAGCTATGGGATCTATACTGATATCCTATCTTCCATTCCTGACAGTGATTTGTGTCTCTTCTCCTTTATTTGTCATCAGTTAGGCAAGAGGTTTATCAATTTTGTTCATCTTTCCAAAAAATCAACTTTTATTTTTACAGTATTTCTGCTTTCAATTTTATATTATATAAAATTGTATATGTATACACACACACACACATACACAGACTGTTTTTTATGGCCCATAATGTATCCTATCTTGGTGACTGTTCTAGGTGCTGTTGAGTGGAGTGTTCTATAAATGTCAATTAGGTCAGGTTCATTGATAAGATTGTTTAAATCTTCTCTATCTGTACCAATTTTCCGTCTCCTTGTTGGATCAATTACTGTGAGAAGAGAGTTGAACTCTCCAACTTTAATTGTGGATTTGTTTATTTTTCTTTTGAATTTTATCAATTTTGCTTCATATATTTTGAAATTCTGTTACTAGGTACATACATTTAGGATTGTTACGTCCTCTTGATGAGTTGACTGCTTTATCATGAAATTTCTCTCTTTATCCCAAATAATATTCTTTGTTCTAAAATCTACTTTGTCTGATATAGTCATTACAACTTTTTTCATAGTATTGATTATCAAATACTTGATTAGTATTTTTAATGTATATAATTTTTCATCCTTTAAAATTTTTAACTTACCTGTATCTTTATATTTAAAGTAGGTTTCTTGTAGATAGCATATAATTGGATCTTGCTTTTTTATTTAATCTGAGAATCTGTATTTAAGTGTTTAGATCATTTATATTTAATGTAATTATTTGATTGAGTCTAAAACTTCCATCTTGCTATTTGTTTTCTATTTATCTCATCTGTTCTTTTTTCCTTTTATCTTCTTTCCCTGCCTACTTTTAGATTAAATTTTTAGATTACATTTTATCTTTACTTTTTACTTATTAGCTATACTTTTTCACTTTGTTATTATATTTTATTGGTTTTAACATCCTTATTGGCTAACCCCATCATCTCTGTTATTTCTTGGCTTGTTTCTATTTTTCTTTTGTTATAGAATATATTTCCTTACTTCTTTTCATGACTTGTAATTTTTTTATTGGATACATTACATTATGAATTTTGGATTTTGTTGTATTTTTAAAAATATTGTTGTATTTTGTTCTGGTTCACTGCTAAGCAACTTGAAATCAGTTTGTCTTTTTGATTTGTTTATAAACTTTGTTATGGCTGGTCCAGAGCAGCTTTTAGTGTAGGTCTAATTTAATCCCTTACTAAGGTAGTACCCTTTCATGGATTCTACCTCGTGCCCCGTATTACAATATCTTTCCACTTCATCGGGGGTGGGGGACACAGACTATTCTCAGCCTTGTGTGAGCTTCAGAAATTGTTCAGTGTATTCATTGCTGGTGATTCTTTTTCTCAACTCTGATAATTTCTTCTCTTGCATGTGAAGATCAGTACTGAACCAAAGTGTCAAGGAGACCCTCCTACAAATACCTGGAGCTCTCTCACTCTGTGGTTCCCTTACCCCTGGTTCTCTGTCCCTCAAGTTATAGCTGTCTTGGCTTCTCTGAACTCTGATCTCTGTCTTTTCAACCTAGCAGGACTGCTGGCTGGCCTCTGCAGCCTGAAAACTGCCTTCATCAGTTGTAGTCAGTCACCATTCTCTCACGGTTCACAGTCTCACCCTGCCTATTGCTTAATGTCTGAAAACCAGTCATAAGTTTTGTCCTGTTTTTTTTTGTTGTTGCTGTTGTTGTTAAAAGTGGGAGGATAAATTCAGTTTCTGTTATTTCATTTATAAGCAGAAGTCCTGTCTTGTGTGTTATTTCCTCTTACCAAAAGTTGGAAAAATAACAAGTTCAGAGGCAAATCCTTTATCTTCCATCTCTTTGCTTCCAAACAGAATCTCCAGTGTAACCCATTTGCCTACCAGAACTCCAGGACTTTTTGAACTCAGTTCTATTGACAAGTAGATTGAAAATAAAAAAGATGAATTGAGTATGTTTATTGCACGCTGAATTCCCCATGGATGTGTGCTACTTGTCTCCATAAACACCCCATAGCCCAGCCGGATGCTTCGGAGGACTTCACAGAGGCTGGTCATATTCTTTGGCTTGATTTGTCTGCATTTGTTTCTCAGAAGAATGAAGGTTAACATTTTCTCCCTGTGCCTCCACGAGGATCCTCTGTTGAAACACTTGGCTGACAAGTATCACTTGCAGTATCAGAAAAATGCAAGAAATTAAGTTCTCAGAAATGTACGCCAAAGAACTCTCAAGGGCAAAAGGAAGTTAACATGTCCCCTTGAGCAGGATAAATTGAAGCTGCAAGCTATGAACATGTTGTTGAAATCTGCTATTTTATATTTAAAAATTCATGAATTTAATTGTATACTTTTTATATTTTGAAATAATATATTCTTCCTATTCAGGGTGTGAATGCACCACGGTATCGTGCTTCTCTATCAGCACACAACAAATTTCAAGAGCTGGCCTATACAGAACATTCTCCATCTCTGTCTACCAGATGTGAGGTCAGGCATGGTGATTACTTTCTCCTTCCTTGGCATCCCAGCAGGGCAGGGGCAGACAACTCGCTACCTCATTTTCCAAAAGTTGCCCATACCTGCTCTGCTGGCTTCATGAATGAGTATCTTCTCCATGACATGAACAATGTGTGATGACCATGTCTGGAGGGTCTCTTGCATTGGCTCCAGAGGCCACTATCGTGCTGGAGACAGAAGAGGCACTGGGCATTTAGTGACTTATGAAATGACATCAAGTTAGCTAAGAATTTTGAATTTTCTTGAAACCATTAAGGATTAATTGATTTCAGTTCACTACTTTTTCCCGTTGAGTCTTGCTGTACAGTCTCTGCCTCTTTCCTGGAGCTAGATAGGTTGGCAGGAGGGGGAGGGGGACTAGGGGATGGGGTGGGTAGTCAAGTCTACATTCCTTCTGTGGCTAAGGCAGAGGAATGAGTCAAACTCTTATTTCTGTAGCCATCTAAATGTCTTTGTGCAGTAGAGAAGAGTTGGAGTCATTACTTTCAATTTACTGATGGGAAACAGAGACCCAGAGGGTTAAGTGATTAGTCCGTGATTACCTGGGGAGGGTTGAGAGATGGTGAAGACGACAGTCCCCCTAATCCCACTGCTCTTCCCGTTGTGCTTCCTGTGTGGTCCAATAACTCAACTAAGTGACATCTGCTCTTGAAAAAAAATTACAGATTTGCCTTTCTAAAGTGAATACATTTCATGAAGTGGATAAATCAATTTAAGATATTTGGTCAAATTAAAAAAATGGGGAGCCATAAAGTTAGTCCTCAGAGCCGAACCCAGCAGTAGTTCACAATAGCTTCCTTGTTCTTCCTCTCCTTGAATTTTCTCTCTTTGGGGGAAAAATCTCACAGTGCGTTTGCCCCAGGATAGTAAATAATTAATGCCTTTGCAAGATTTCTTACCAGAATTCTGTATGGAGTTAACTTGTGTTTTTCCAGCGTTTTGAAGGTGTTACTTTGAAATTATATATACCAATACAATCTTCAGTGCAAAGTAAACTGCCGGGGTCATATAGACTACATGCCATTTCAGACTCAGAACTACTCTACCAATAGGGCCTCAGAAAACTGCGAAGCACACTGCATGGTGTTCTGTGATTTTTACAAGGCTTTTGTCATTTAGTGCAAGGCAGGAGTAGCAGCTAAATCTTTAAAAAGACCCTTTGATTCAAGACTCCTCATGTGGCTAATCTTTTCCGTGTTATTTTGTCTCATACCCAATTCGCAATTAATCAAGGTGTATGCCTCTGAATTCTTCACGGGTTAAAATGCATCTGTGGAAGATTAAGTTGCTTGCTCTTAGACTGTGTATCTTTCTGCTTTGAAAACCTACTATGGGACAAACACTTCTCATTGCCAGGCCAACCCAACGCTATTGAATAGAGGCCACTGTTTAAATAAAGGTTTTTATTGTAACCTCTGAAAATGTAGAGTTTGATTAAGATTAAGGGACTAGCTTGAGATTAGTCCTCTTGGGGAGACTATATTTCTGTTGTTTTGACAATTCACTCCAATGATCATACATAAGGAAATAGAGTATATATATAGTATAGTATAATATATAACATAATGTAATATAGTATAGGAATTATACTTTGCAGCTGAGCTATGCAATACAGTAGTCATTAATGGTCTGTGGCCATTGGTCACTGACAATGTGGCTCATCCAGACTGAGAGACAGCACTGCTTAGCCCTTCTCCTGGAGTGGTCTTTTACTTGTCATCAGCAGAAAAAGCAGGAAAGGAAGGGGAAGGGTCAGCTGTGCCAGAGGCAGAGCACTTTTTGTCATGCGTGGGTGCCATAGGGGTCTGAGGTAAATAAGTATATGGACCCTGAATTCTCTGAGGCTGGCCCTGAAGATGTTGGTGAACTTGGCAAACAACTCACTTTTCGTGATCCTCTGGGTTATCTCTGGGTCTTTATCCTGTAGATGAACACTGTCCAATAGAAATATAATGTGGACCACATATAAAATTTAAAATTTTCCTGTGGCCACATTAAAAAGGGGAAAAAACCCCTCAGGTCTATTTTAATTATCTGTTTTATTTAACTCAACACATAAAAACATTATCATTTAAAAATGTAATAAATATAAAATTTATTAAAGGGATATTGTACATTTGGGGGGCATCAAGTCTCCGAAATCTGGTATGTATTTTATACTTATGGCACGTCTCGAATTGTACAAGCCACTTTCCAAGTGCTCAATAGCCACGTGTGGCTACTGTCCCGGATGGCATGGACATTTCGGCTTTAGTCCTCAAATAGGCAAGGGGAAGGTATAAACTGGGATCTAGAATAAAGGTAAACACTTCATAGTTATGTTCAAGTTTGTTACAGATCGTATTAAAATGTAAGGATGAACTTCTAAGAGCTTTATAGACTGATGTGTTATCTCTAGAGATCTAACTGGAGGTAAAAGGGAGAAGAACTAGTATTATTGATCACCTTAAATGTACCAGGAACTGTATTAGTTGCTTTACATATATTATTCATTAAATCCTCTCAATAAACTATGAGTGTTGTTATTGGCCCAGTGAAAGTTAATGAAACTGAGATGCAGGGGGATTAGGAAGCCCGTCCAAAGTAAACACGGTGATAAATCAGTAGTGGAGCTGGGATTCTACCTGAGCCATACTGTCCAACTAGTTGACATAACTTCATTCATCCTGAGATCTTAGATCATCCTGTAGACAGGTAGATTTAACCTCAGATTTGTCCAAAATACTTGACCACAAAGCCCTCTAATACAAATCAATAAACCACTTACATCACACAAGTTTCAATTGTAGTTCTTATTTTCTAAGTTTTATGGCCTTTGTTATACATTCAGGAAAAGATGTGAAGAAAAACGGAGATATCCATCTTGTAAATAACTAGATAAGTAGATAGATATGTAGATAAATAAATAGAACACATTTAGTGGATGGGAAATACTGCTGGCACAAGGGCTCACAGCCAGTTGCTGTCCTTGAATGACGTGGAGCAAGCTTGTCATTTGTCTTCTGGTGTCTCCCTGTCCTTTATCAATTAATCTTCTTATTGAGCAATTTTAGAGTTTCTTGTATGTTTACTGGCTTCTGAATCTCCTTCCAACTATTAAAATAACACAGAGTCTAGGAAACATAGTTCTGACATTTGATCCGGGTTCGTTTGCTAGGACTCTGAACATGGCTTTTTTTTTCAAGGGAATTCCCTGGCGGTGCAGTGGGTAAGACTCTGTGCTTCCACTGCAGGGGGCTTGGGTTCCATCCCTGATCGGGGAACTAAGATGCCACATACCGTGTGTCATTTTCCTAGTTGGAAATACCCAGGTAAGACGCGTAAAGGCGAATTGGCACGGCCGGCCGTGCCTCAATAGAAGAAAGCATGGTGACTGAGGATCTCTGGTCTTTGAAGGGCTTGGGGAGAGAGCAGAGCCTACAGAGAGAAAACTACAAATTGAGCATATTCAAAATAACATGCAAATGAGTGCCAGGTCATTTTGCCATGGAAGGTCAGGTACTGTAAGTGGTGAGCAGACATGTCCTAATTAGTTCAAGATCTTCAAAGGACAGCACACTCCACAGAGCCACAACCTAACCCTGCAGGCTCTTTTACTAATTCAGAGAGCGACTTTACCCAAAGAGCCTTCCCCAGCACTTCCCTAAAAATTCAAAGGATGCAAAGATTAAAAGCCCAGCTTGCATTTGAAAATTAAATGTAAAGGAATGCAAACTATTTTTTCTGGTGACTGAAAGCCTCTCTGAATCATACTGGTCAGGCTGGACCCCTCGCTTCTAGAGAGATGAATAAACCCATTCTAGAGACTTCCCATACGAGAAAGACTAAATTAATACAAAATGTCGTGTGTTTTCTGAAGATAGCTAGCACATTTAACTCAGAGACTAGGTTGAAAAGAACATTACAGCGTGCCACAGTTTAAAAAATGTTTTAAAAATTGAGAGGGAATAATCAAAAGATGGCTAGAGATTAGTTAATCTAACCAGGATTGATATTTGGTTAGATAATCTGTTGATAATCTAACCGGCAGGACATGTTTATTTGTTCTAGATATGGTTGTCGTTTTTGTATCGTACATCCTGCTGCTCTTATAAATATAGTCTTTCATAAGAAAAAAATAAAAAACCCAGGCAGAATGACCCCCAATTCAAACCAAATTGCCACGGTGTTTTGGTGTGTAAATGGAATTACGTTCTTTATAGCAATGATTTTTAGTCACGTGCACCAGGTTAGATTGATTGTCAAATTTGGGGAAGGGAAAGAATTTCCCTCTGGGGTATACTGGCAATTATTTTTCAGTTGTTTTTGTCCTGCCCTGGAGCATGAAGCCAATATCATTTTTAGGATCAGGTGAGTTTATCCAACATGATCAATTTCCTGTGATTGTCTGCTGCTGTCTCTGCAGGGAGGGGAAAGCAGCTCTCCTTGATCACTTTGACACTAAAAGCTGTCATTTGGAAATTGACCAGCACATAAAACTCTGAGCCTCTAATGACAACCACAAAGAGATCAAGAGACTAATGAAGTCGTGGAGAGAGTAGGGGTAGTACAAAGTGAGTTACCCCTCGCTCGTGCCCTTCCTGCTCCCTTTAATGAACCACGGCACTAGGTAACTGGTGTCAAGCATAGTGCATCACGCGTCTAGAGTGTTCTGTCAGGACCTGAAAAGTAACATGACATGACAGACGGAGTGGAAGAGAATGAGTCAGATTCTCCCCAGTGCAGAACATCCATGGCCTGATAGGAATGGGAGATGCCGAAGAAGGCTGCGGGTTCACCACTTGGAGGAACCATGGGTGTGCTCAACGGGCACGTCTGGATGGGGGGCCTGATTTGATCATTTCTTGCGTTTGCTGGGAACTGGGCCAAATCCCACGGGCCAAATCGTCTCCTCACTAATTGTAAGCGCTCTTTATCTGTTCCCTGGAGTTTTGTTCTTTGGTTCTGTTTCTGTCCTCCAGACGTGTCTGCCTATTGGAGCCTTCCTTTCTTCTTCCCAATTTAATTCGAGCCAACAAACACTTATTTGGAATTTATGAGGAGACTTCTAATTGTTGTACCAAAGCCTACTCTCATGCCTGCGCAGTCCACTTTCCACCGACAGCCGGAGTGACCTGTAAAAACTTAAGTTACGAGCATGTTGATCACCTGTTTAAAATCCCCTAAAAATCTCCCGAACTCCTTCCCCTCTAAAAAATCTTACATGGTGCCGTGTCCCCTTGGCATTCCAACCTCATATCATCCTCCTCTGCCGTAACTCAGTACACTCCAGCCACACTGGTTTTCTGTCTGCTCCTTGAATATGCCTACCTCATCCCTGCCCGGGTACACAAGGGTTTGGAATCATGGAGGTTAAGAGAAGAGTGTTTCAAGAAGGAGGACACGGCCAGCTGTGCCGAGAGTTATTGAGGGTGTGAGTATGTTGGTTAAGAGATTCACACGCTAACTTCAGGTCACTGGAGCCTCTGACAATAGCAGTTTTCCTGGTGGGAGTGGAAGCTTCATTGTAGTGGGTGGAGGAGAGAAAAGGAGGAGAGGCAACGCTTTCCATTCATTTTGTTATGAAGGAGAGCGGAGAAATGGGGCAGTAGCTGAAGGGGGATGTGTGGGAAAGAGCAGTTTTGTTAATTTGTTTGCTATAGATGATGGATAATAGAGCATGTTTCTGCGCTGATGGGCTGCTTTAGCAGAGAGTCTTTGAGATGCAGGGGGAAGTGATTATTAAGGACAATCTCCTCCAGAAGTGGAGACGGTGAAGGAGGGTTTGTTCATGCACAATAGGAGTTTCCCTTGGTAACAGGAGAGAGGGCAGGGATCAATGGCACAGATGTGGGCAGGCTGCCATATTTGTTTGGGGGAGACAGTGGAATGTCTTTCTGATGGCTTTTATTTTCCCAAAGAATCATGAGGCAAAGTCACCTGTTATGAGAGAAGGGATGGGAAGGGGTTGCTGGACATTAGAGCAGCAAGGAAAAGGAGTGAAGTCATCTTTTTGGAACATGGGAGAGTGAACTAAATAAAGGAGTATAGCAGGATTTCGCAGAAGAGTTGAGCACCCATTGAGGATTTGTGGTCATGAATTTAAAGAGGAAACAGGAATGTGAGCTCTTCCTGGTGACATTCAGCAGCTGGGAACAGGCCTGGAATAGCCCGAATGAGACCCGGGTTCAAATCCTTACTCTGTTTCTCACTAGTTATTGGATTTTTTGGAAAAATTACTTAATCTTCTCCAGCATTAGTTTCCTTATATATATATAAACTGGAAATAATTTCTATCATTATTATTATTTCCTTCCAGAGTGACCGAGGTTAGTCCTCTGAAACTTGCCTCTGGCATTTATTTTTCTTAATGAATGCTAACTGTTGGTACCTCAGGGGAATTGGGAGGAAAGTTCTGGAAGTGCAGCAAAAGGCATGGTAATGTTCCTTAGCCTTTTGACCCATAGAATTTGTAGAACTAACATTTTCCCAGATGCAAAGAAGATTTAGGGCTCTCTTAGGCTATATGGTGGTCAAGGTTTTTTTCCATACTGAAGACCGGTAATAAACAGTAAGTTCCTTAGAAAGTAAAAAAAAAAATCCTGTGTTTTACTACTGCTCCATCCCCAAAACAACATGTTTAACTGACTTCCTTTTGGATTGCTCTCTAATTTGGCCCTCTTTATTCGGATTCAGTTGGATTCTTCTCCCCATGAGTGGAAGAGGTGGATATAAATCTGTGACAGGAAACCCTATGATAACTCACTTAAAAGCAAGAGAATTTAGTATCTTAATTTGCAAAGAAATGCAAAGAGCATTTTCTCAAGAAAAACATTGTTGAGTTACAAGGCAAGTTAGGTCTGACCCTCCAGTAATTTACACTGAATACTTCAAACATAGACAAAGCTAGACCGATTAGTACCATTAACATCTCATATACGCATCGTCCAAATTCAACACCTGCTTCCTCCACTTGTGCAGTGTTTTTAAGAAAATCTCAGACATCATATCATTTTATGAGAAAATATTTTGTATAGTTTTCTGAAAGATAAAGGCTATTTTTAAAAACGTGACTGGAATATCGTATCACACCAAGAAGTTTAGCATTAATTACTTAATATTGTCAACTATCCAGTCAGCGTTTGTATTTCTAATTGTTTCATAATTTTCTTTATAGTCTTTTTTTAAAATTATTAATTAATTAATTTATTTTTGCTGTGTTGGGTCTTCATTTCTGTGCGAGGGCTTTCTCTAGTTGCGGCAAGCGGGGGCCACTCTTCATCGCGGTGCGCGGGCCTCTCTTGTTGCGGAGCACAGGCTCCAGACGCGCAGGCTCAGTAGTTGTGGCTCACGGGTCTAGTTGCTCCGCGGCATGTGGGATCTTCCCAGACCAGGGCTCGAACCCGTGTCCCCTGCATTGGCAGGCGGATTCTCAACCACTGCGCCACCAGGGAAGCCCCTAGTCTTTTTGTTTATACTGAATTTATACTGTTAGTTCCAATTCAAATTTAGGACTGCAGGATTTTTACTCCACCTTTTTGATCTATTCCTTTCTTTTGTCATTCTTTACGATAGAAGTTTTCTTGGTAAGAGAGAAATGTTAAAATGGAATATGAGCAAGAACAGTTTACTCTAAATGCCATCTTTTGAGTGACATGAGGTTTCTGATGATGCAGGGGCTTGATGGAATTAAAGTTTTGATAATTGAGACAGAGACTTTATGGTTCATGGGATGACAAAACTATAAGAAAGGGAGATACACCATTGTCATAAGGAAACAAAATATATTTTAGGAGCCCTGGAAAATTGTGTTGTAACGAATTCATAGTTTTGCACAATTCTGCATTTTTGGGTAACAGATCAATATGTTAATAAAAACAAAGGTTACCTCTGTACTCATGGGAATGAGCCCCTTTTCATTCGCTTGATTTGGTTTTGAGCACTGATGCCATTTGGTTTTAGTATTTAGTCATTTGTATAGAGAATTCCAACGAGTCAAAAATGTCTAAGTAACATTTTAACCAGTTGAAATCAATAAATAAAAGGTATTTACAGGGGAAAAATGGATTTTTGGAAATAATCTGCTTCTGATCTTAATTGATTCCATTGCTAAGGTTATTCAAAAATTATCAGATTATCCCATCAGTTTTTATCAGACTTGGGGAGCACTTGGTAATACATTTAGCTTTCTATTAGTAGTATGACTTGAATGAACAATTACATGGAAATTTAGAAATACGAGGAATATTCATGATAAAGGAGAATGGAGAATTGTTCAGCCTATCTACTTTCTGTCATTCACATTCCTTCATTCTTATCTGCTAAACCCCCAAACTGCAGACCTAGCCTCAATCTGGTCTTTAGTACTCACACAGTACTCATATTAGTACTATATGAGTTGTTACTCATTAGTACTCATATATTCTTAGGCTGGAGAGGGTCAGGAAATTGTAGCCCAACACTCAGTATGATTCAGTATGAGGGAACCTGTGTATATACTCCATGTCCACTGACTATGAACTTGAACATACCGTAAATGTCAGATCTTTGGCTTGAGATTAGATAACCGGAACCCACTGAACAGTTTGGGGTGTGTGGGTCATGATGGCGCAGGACAAAGGGGTTTCCTGCCTTTCAGGGGCCTATATATTTTTTTTAAATTAAAAATACATTTCCTTATTTGGAAAATATGTGTTGATTTTCATAATGTACTTACCACAAATATTCAAATCAAATCAAGCTTAAAAAGGAAAAAAACCTAACATTTTTCATGCAGCTTTTTTTAAATTAAAAAACATTTTTTATTGAAGTATAATTGATTTACAACGTTTCAGATGTACAGCAAAGTGATTCAGTTATATACATATATATATATTCTTTTTCAGTTTCTTTTCCATTATAGGTTATTACAAGATACTTATACTGTGCTACAAGATACTGATACTGTGCTACTGTCCTTGTTGGTTATCTATTTATATATAGTAGTGTGTACCTGTTAATCCCAAATTTCTAATTTATCCCTCCCCCCACCCCCAGGAGCCCATAGTTTTGTGTTTTGTTCACTGCTCCTGATTCTCAATTTTTGTAACCTGCCGAAAAAATCTTTTTTAGTGCTACTGTCTTGTTTTGTTTTCCCAGTTCCTTCTTCAGGGATAAGATCTCTACCACTGAACCCCAACCTCATGTCTGGGTCCCTGTGACCCTCCAGCGATTTCTCCCCTGGCCTTTGATCAGAGCATCAGTCACTGCTGAGGCTTCCTTCAGCCCCGCTCTGGGAACCCTGGGCATCTTGAACGTTGATGGCCATCCACAGACCTCCTTCCTCCCTGCTGGACTGCATGCCCCTCCTGGCTCCTGTGTCTGGTGCTCTGCCCCCTGTCCCCCGGTCTGCAGGTGAGGGAGGACACCGTGGCCTGAGCTATGCTGGTAACATGGGGAAGCAAAGTAGCGCGGAGACCTTTCCAAGAACCTGACCTCCTTAAGCTCAGTTCTCTAGCTTTCTGATATAGATATGACCAAATCTGGGTGACACTTTACAAATTCTGATATAGAATTTGATCTGCTGGAGGTCAAATCATGGAAACACAAAGACTGCCTGACTCTACCACTGAGTCTGCACGCGGACGGTGCGACCTTAGGCAGATACTCAAGCTTTCTGTGCCTGAGGGTCCTCATCTGTAAAAATGAAGATTACAGTATTCATCTCACAGGATGGCACTGAGGACTAAATCCACAGAAGGTGCTTGGACTAGTGTCTGGCCCATGGTAAATGCTCAACAATGTGAGTTATTATTGTCGTCATCATTCTTATTGGTCGAGTTATTAGATGGATTCGTTTTCCTTTAGCTGGCTGGCATTCATTCAGAGCAGCTGAATGTCTGTAAAATGAAAGCTTTTGGAAAAGAACACAAAAGATTGGTGATGTTGATATTGAAGTAGGATGAGAACTGACATTTGGCAACACAGAGGTCACTTGTGACCTTCACAAGAGCAGTTTCGGTGGAATGATGGGGAGGCAAGCCTGGTTAGAGGGTGACCCAAGAGAGAAAGAGCCAGAGCTCACTGAGTTCTATACAGAGTCAGAGAATGTTCCAGTCAGCTGTCACCTGAGCTTCGAGTAGCTCTGTTTGACCCCGGTGGTGGCGTGCACCCTGTCTCTCCAAGGTTACTAGAACCTAAGAGCTCATGGAACAGTTCCAATGAGATCAAGGGACACTAAAATGTAAGCTTCTGCTAGAACCTAAGCTTTATGAGGGCAGAAAGTTTTGTTTTGTTTTCTGATGAATCCCAACTGCCTGCCACGTGGTAGGTCCTCAATAAATATTGAATGAATAAAGAAAAAAAAGTTTTTCTGGGGCATTCTGGGGAAAAATCTCCTCCCTCTTTTTGCTCAATCAAACAGACCCTGAAACCTATCTGCCCACTGGCATTCTAACTATAGGAGCCCACAAACTTGGGCTCTTATGATTTAAAACAGTAGTCTAACTGATACAATGGCCTGGATTCCCTCCCTCTGTTGGCTGGTTTGCTTTCCATTCAGGTTTGAGAATAAGGAGCTAGTTTGGGAGCGAATCTAGTCATGATTTAACCTTAGCTGATCCCTTATATAGGCAAACCTAAATCAGTCCTGAAGTTTGACCAAGAACTGGGGCTGCTCTTCAGGGGACTGTATCGATTGGTTGAAGTCTCTTAAACCAACTGTCCCATAATAGAAGTAAAACACCTGGTGCAATGTTCATTACACATTAATTTCCCTTTCCCCCATCCATTGCCTTAGGTTCAGAGTGATCTCTGCAAGCTGAGAACTGGGAGCCAATTTCCAGGACAATTTATGCCATGAATTTCATTCTCCTTTTTAACTTGGGCCACTTCCCGCCCCCACTTCATTAGGTCTGTTTGCCACTAAAGAGACATTATTCCTGCCTTTCTTAGTATTTCCATTTCAGGGGCCACCATTAAAGGCATGAGGACATTTCAGTTAGTACAAAGCTTGGAATTTATTTGTTTGATTTGTTAAAAAATACACCCTAGCCTCAGGGTCTTAGGGTGTGCATACAAAATGCTTCAATTAGATTCAAACCAGCAGCTAAAATTTCCCGTTAAGAAAATGAAATATCAGGGCTTCCCTGGTGGCACAGTGGTTAAGAATCTGCCTGCCGGTGCAGGGGACACGGGTTCGAGCCCTGGTCCGGGAAGATCCCACGTGCCGCGGGGCAACTAAGTCCGTGCGCTCTGCACTCTAAAGCCTGCGAGCTCCAACTACTGAGCCTGCACTCTAAAGCCTGCGAGCTGCAACTACTGAGCCCGCGTGCCACAACTACTGAAGCCCGCGCACCTAGAGCCCATGCACTGCAACAAGAGAAGCCACCCTGGTGAGAAGCCCGTGTACTGCAATGAAGAGTAGCCCCTGCTCGCCACAATTAGAGAAAGCCCACACGTAGCAATGAAGACCCAACGCAGCCAAAAAAATAAAAATAAAAAAAAAGAAATTGAAATATCAAAAAAAACAAAACAAAAAACCCCCCAAAAAACCAAAACCCAATATGGAATGTAGCAAAAGTAGAAGGATAGGCCTGGTGCCATTTC
Organism: Balaenoptera borealis; assembly: GCF_965194805.1. NCBI lineage: Eukaryota > Metazoa > Chordata > Mammalia > Artiodactyla > Balaenopteridae > Balaenoptera > Balaenoptera borealis. Next base: position 48,741,950 of record NC_138875.1, on the reverse strand, counting down.
TTCAAGGTCAACAAGCTGGCAGGCTGGTGACCAGGAATGGGTAGGAGCTGCCAAACAGGACTGGCCTCATGTGAGCCGAGTTTGTTCATGAACTTGTTGTAATTTAAAGGGCACTGGCCATCCACACCTCAAACCCACCCTTAAAAATAAATACAACAAACAGATTTTTATTTTGTTTCTACATTGTGCTCTTTCAAATAGAGCTCTGCCCAAGTAGAGTTCTTTTGGCTGAAACATGACCTTTGAAATAAAATCAGACAACCTGGGCTAATTAAAGAGGAAAGGCTGTTAGTCATTCATATTTTAATTATAAATTAATCAATAGTTTCCTCCACATCATTGAGAGCAGTTTTCTGAGTGAATGGACACTTTACAGAGGGAGAGAGAGAAGGGGATTTTGGATCATGGATATCATGGGAAAAGAGAGGGTTGGATGGGGAGGTCTGGTGAATTTGGATACCTGTGCTGTAGGTGAGGATGCTGGGTACAAGGGCACCTGGGAGGCCAGTTCCAAGTGTGGGAAAAATCACAAAAATCTCTACACATCATTCACTTGCCAGTTTTGTCTATCGCAGAATTAAAGGCCTTCCAGAGAAACTCTGTTGGGTCTTTGCGGGTTCAGCTGGGAGAAAATCATATGAGAGCTGTAGTCATTTTTTATTCTTACAATATTTCAGAAGACGAGAACTAATATCTCATAATCCTTAATACCTGGAACAGAATAGGATTCAGGGTCAAAGTGAAACTGGCTGGCACATGCAGTAGAGCAATGGTTCTCAAACCAGATTCACCCAGATGGCTTCTTCAAACTGTTTCTGATTTTAGTAGATCTGGGGTGGGAAGGACATGTTTGCTTTTCTTAACAGGTTCCCGGCTGATGCCCTTGCTGCTGGTCCAGAGACGGCACTTCGAGAACCACTGCCGTAGAGACATTTACTTGGAGGCTAGTTTCAAGCAGAGAATGTTGCCGAGGAAGGCAAAGCTGAGGTTTACTTTCAGAAAAGAGGTTATAAACTTACTCTGAAATGGAGAACATGTGTGTGTTAGTTTCCTAGGGCTGCTGTAGCAGGAACCCAAAACTGGGCAGCTTAAAACCACAGAAACTTACTGTCTCACAGTTCTGGAGGCTGGAGGTCTGAGATCAAGGTGTCAGCAGGGCTGTGCTCTGTCTGACAGCTCTAGGAGGGAATCCTTCCTCGCCTCTTCTAGTTTCCAGTGTTTGCCTGCAATACTTGGTGTTACTTGCCTTGTAGATACATCACTCCGGTCCCATCACCATCTTCTCCCAGTTTCTCTTCCTGTTATCTTTCCTCTTTGCGTGTCTGTGTCCACAATTCTCCCGTTTATAGGGACCCCAGTCATATTAGGTTAGGGTCACTCTAAGGACCTCATTTTTAACTTGATTACCTCTGTGAAGACCCTATTTCCAGATAAAGTCATATTCTGAGGCACTGGGGTTTAGGATTATAACATATCTTTTTTGGGAGAAATGCAGTTCAACACATAATGTGTTTAACCAATACCATTTCCCAGCATCAAAATAATACATTAGGGTCCATATGCATTTCGTACTATGCAAAGTAAATTAGCTAGACACAGGAATGTAATGCCTAAGGCACGCTTTGCTGATGGTAGAAGATATGGTAGAAAAATATGCACAATTTAAAGAATATAGCCAGATTGCCAGACTTTGAATTCTTCTTTGGTTCTGTCCAAAGTGGTGAATTGCTACCTTATGTGTGATACTATAACTTTTTGGACATACTTTTATTATAAAATTTACTACATTCTCTCATAGCTACTTATTTATGTTGGTCTCTCTAAATTATGAGCTGCTTGAAGGTAGGGGCTGTGTTTAAGCCATATTTATATTCACAAGGTCTGGCACATAGTAGGTGCTCAATGTGAGGAATGAAGAAATTGATAATAAATTGAGAGCAGCCTGGGATTTGGGCAGATGTTTTCCAGTGTCTTTGCTCACATGGCAGGTAGAAGAAAGTGAGAATGGATAAGCAGAGAGATCTACCGGTGTCGGCAAGAGCCACCTTCCACAGATGCTAAACTTCTTTGAAGTCTCATTTTCATTTTAAAAATTAATGTGGCTTTTGCATTCTAATCCATAACACATGCGTGTTTGTTTTAATACAGAAATAGTGTTCAAATTACTTAGATAAATTACTGTATTCCTCCCCCTCATTCCACCCGTCTTTGGTTGAAGACACATTGTCCCCCGTGGGAGATACGCCATGTTTATCTTATGAATGTGGAGATCACCCCCTGGCACTCCGCTAGTCCCCGCTGAACAGCTGAAGAATAGGGAAAGCCAGTGGGGTGGGAGTGAGATGGGAATATAACAGGGGACTAGCAAGTGTGTGATGGGGCTGCAGAAGTTCTCAGGGAGTTGACAAAGGAAGCAAAGAGGACAGAGAGGATTCAGAAACGATTTACCTTTGGAGAGGGCTGGACTAGCCTATAAGCTGGTGGTTCAAGGTTAGTGTGGCTTAAACACGTCTGATGGATGCTGCGTATCTTTTTTTTGTCTCCCTTTTTTTTGGGTGGGAAAGCTAGCGGGAGCACAGAACAGGCAAAGACAGGGAGGAGACAAGGGGAGGAAACCCACTGAAAGGCCCTTGAGGGGCTTTGAAGTGTAGGGTATTTTGGTTGTAAATCTCTGTAGAATGGTAGGGCCCAGTTTCTTGAAGGAGAGATGGAAGTCTTGATGCGTAGGGCCATGGGAAATGAATGTAAGGCTTTCGGAAAGGTGAGGATAGTTGAAAACAGTGGGGAAGACAGCCTTTGGCAGTGATATTGAGAATCTACTGGAGAAGAACATTGTAAGAGTCCAGATGAGGGGTGGGCAGGGATGACCCCTGCAGCCACGGGTCTATAGAACATTTGAGGGGTGGGCCAGCCCTTTACACTTGTTCCTCCCAGCACAAGCTCTAGGCATTTCTCTTTACCCATCAACATCACCTGGCTTATAATGTCTGCCTCTAAAGGAATGTGCTTCTGTGTATCCATGAAACATTTACATGCTGTAATTAATTCAAGATTTTGGTTCTAACTGCTCCATTCCTTGAAAAATCAAGGAATAGCATTTACATATCAGTTTGTAATCAGCTGTTTAGCCATTGCCCGGGACAATCTCTTAAAAAAGAAAAAATAATTTTTTACCAATTCACTGTTTTCAGAAAGGGCAATTAGAGCACCGCCTTTCTGTTCTGAACGTTTGGCACAAGATGTTTGATTTTCCCTAACATTTGAGATGGCTTCTCAGCAGGTATCGTCCCACTCCTTTAAGGCAGCCACGCACATTAGCGTAAGTCTCTAGGCTCAGGATTCAAAAGCAATCAATCTAGTTTGAAAAGAAACCACAATGTGAGGAAGAGTGAGAAATAAAGAGAAGTTTGGAACCCCTCACGTGTCGTCTGTTGGCAGACGTGGCTCACGCTGTTAGATGTGATTCTGACACTTCTCTGTGCAAGAGCTGGTTAGAACTTAAAGTATTTTATGGGTCCATCAGACTTCGTGGCTCTGTCTGCAAAGCTGCCCTAAGGAATTGTCTTTTTCTGCCTTCCCTGTCCCTTCCAAAGCTCACTATTCACGAACAGTGGGCAACCAGAGAGGTCTCCGTCCAAAAACATTACAAAATCCCTCCAGGAAATGCCGTGACAGTGTACAGCTGATGAAATGGAAACCCTGGCACAGTGACCTTTCTCCTAGATATCCTAGGACACACTTCATGCTTCACTGGGCAAACATCCTTCCTTCCAAATGGATTCAGCTCTAAAGATATCTTCCCTTACTGGGGGCCAGGAGACGCAATAGGTTGCAGAAGTGGCGAAGAGTGTTTTTCCTTTAATAAAATTATCATCTAATATTTCTACAAGCTGAAAGTATACACGCATTGCATGGTTAAAAAGAATTGTGCCCTAAAAAATAACAACCTAGTCCTTGCCCCGAGGAGGTAACAGTATAAATGATGCAATGCAAGAAGAAAGGAAAAGGCAGTCACATTCGGTACCCTCACATCATGCTGCTCTGTTTTGACTCTTGCTTCACGTTGGTATAGTAGTTAAGAAAGATAGATATGGTGATTTTCTGAAAATTATCTTTACTTCCCCACCCCCAGATGTCCGATGTGTTACACTTGTTAACCTACCTCGTTTTGTGAGAGGCATATAAAAGGTATGATCTGATTCATGCACAATTTATTTAAGCATGTTAACTTTGTATGTATTTACTTATGAAACCTCAGGGTTGATCAGTGACACCAGGAAGGAAAAAAGAAAAAGAACCTTCTTGCTTCTGGGGACTGTTACTTTAAGAGTAATTATCCTGCTAGTAATGATGACAATGAATCCAGCATGAGTGCTTACTTTGAAATAACAATGGAATCTATGTGTCCTTGAACATTTTAATTCCTGTAAGAGTCGTTCAAAATAGATAAAACTAAGAGCCTGGGTGTAGTTGTTTCTTTGTAGCTAATTAGTGAACTATACTCCCTTCTAAGCACAAAGAATTCAAGCTGTCTCCAGCAGATTAAAGGGTCAGAAAGTTCTAAGCCAATTTTTCTCACACTTGGGCAATGCACCTGCTCTTTTTGAGGGCAAAAATGATTTCAGCTCTACAATATTGACTTAAATTATTTTCTGTTACAATATTGCTCAAATTCATATAGACAGTTCCTGTGCAATTAAGAAGCATGTGTATTTTTAAGGATAATTGTGTGCAGGATTGCACAGATGCCCATTAGACAAAAATGGCTAATTATAGTGTTCAAATCTCTTCTATATTTTCATTATTTTTGGTCTGCTTAATCTGCCAACCATTGATAGAGGTATTGGTTTTCTAGGGCTACAGTAACAAATATCCATTAATTTGGTGGCTTAAAACAACAGAAATTTATTTGTTTATAGTTCTGGAGGCCGGAAGTCCGAAATCAAGGTGATGGCAGGGCTCTGCTTCCTCCAAAGCCTGTAGGGAAGAATCCTTCCTTGCCTCTTCCAGCTTCTGGTGGCTCCTGCCTTAGCTTGTGGCTGCATCACTTTGACCACTGACTCCATCTTCACATGGCCTTTTCGTCTGTGTCTGTGTCTTCTCTCTTGTATTTTATAAGAACACCTCTCACTGAATTTAGGACCCATCCAGATAATCCGGAATGATCTCATCCTTAACTTAATTACATCTGCACAGACTCTTTTTCCAAATAAGGTCACGTTTACAAATTTTGGGGGGCAGGATGGGGACATGTCTTTTGGAGGTCTTGATTTAACCCACTACAGTGTATTAAAGTTTCCTACTCTGCCTATCAGTTTTCAACTTCTCATGCCTCTGCCAATATTTCTTTCATGTACTTTTGGGGTGATGTTATTAGGTACTTACAGGTTCAGCATCTCCCCCATTAACTGTTCTTTTTATTATTATAAAAGACCTTCTTTATGCTCTCCCCCCTATTTTTTGTTGTTTGCTTTAAGATCTAGTTGTCTGATATGAATATAGTTTTTCCAGCTTCCTTTGGGTGGGTGTTAATTAATATGTTATATCACTTTCTATCAGTTTATTTAAAATTTTTGTGTTTTATTTACTTTTAGAAGTGTTTTTTGAGAACAGTTTATAGTTGAACTAAAACTGTATAAAAACTTATTCAGAAGTAGAGAATACCGTACAATGCATGCCCATGCATCCATTAACCAGATCCATTAATTATCAGGATTATATCACATTTGCTTCCCCTAACCCTTTAAAAATGTTTCTTTTCTTTGCAAAAATATTTTAAAGCACTTGCCAGGTATCATGTCATTTCACCCTAAGTATTTCATATGTCTCTAAATAATATGAACGTTTTCTTTCTTACCTAACAAAATACCATTAATACATTCAAGGAAACTAATAATAATCCTTTAGTGTCATATATACCCAATATACAATTTAATTCCTCCAATTTTCTCATGCTTTCTTACAGTTGGTAGTTTGAATCAGGATCTAAACAAGGTCGATGTATTTAACTTGGTTATTATGTCTCTTAGGTCTCTTTTAATATAGAGCAGTTCGCTTTTCTTTCATGCTCTTGACTTATTTCAGAAACAAGTTAGTTTCCTGTAGAATGCCTCGTATTCTGCACTTTTGAAGTCTGTGTTTTCCTTTGTGATATCATTTATCTTGTTCTACAATGCCCTGTATTTCCTTTGAGTGAAATTTATCCACTTGAGAGTTTCCGTCTTTTTAAACAATTAATTAATTAATTAATTAATTAATTAATTATTGGCTGTGTTGGGTCTTCGTTGCTGCATGCGGGCTTTCTCTAGTTGCGGTGAGTGGGGCTACTCTTTGTTGCGGTGTGCGGGCTTCTCATTGCGGCAGCTTCTCTTGTTGCGGAGCACAGGCTCTAGGCGCGCAGGCTTCAGTAGTTGCGGCATACTGGCTCAGTAGTTGTGGCTCACGGGCTCTAGAGCGCAGGCTCAGTAGTTGTGGTGCACAGGCTTAGTTGCTCTGTGACATGTGGGATCTTCCTGGACCAACCCATGTCCCCTGAATTGGCAGGTGGATTCTCAACCACCAACCAGCCAAGGAAGTCCCTGAGAGTTTCTGTCTTTTAACTGGTGAGTTTGATCCATTTACATTGATTAGTAGGTGATATTTACTATGTGGATGAGATTACTGATATTTAAAATTTATTTCTACTGTCTGCTTTTATGCTTTCTGCCTGCTTTTTCTTTATTTTTTACTAGCTTTCCTACTTTTTAAAATTCCTCACTTTATCCTCTGTTACATATATGATTTCTATTTGTTTAGTGGCTATCCTTAAATTTTTAAAATGACCATTTGATCAGACAAAATCTACAAATAATCAATATCTTTACCATTTTGTTTAAAATCCTTCCTTTCTTTCCTTCCTTCCTTCTTCCTCCCTCTCTCATTTTTGTTTCTCTTTTTCTTCTTTCAAAGCTCAACTATGCAATTTTTATGCAGCATTTCTAGGTTCTGCAGGTGAAGGATTTCTGTTTTCGTTTAATCTACTATTTTCTAGACATTGAAATATCAAAGTAATTTTTAAAAAACCCATGTGAATGAATCTGTGTGTGTGTGTGTGTGTGTGTGTGTGTGTGTGTGTTTATATGCATGTACCTCTGCTTTCCTTAATCTAACTACTGAGCAAAGCAGTACAGGGTGTGCCATGTGGTGTCTAAATTCTCCTATCACATCATTTATAGATCCCATTTTAATGTCATTTCTTGCAAAGTTTTCATAGACATAAATGCGATTGGAGATGCTAAAATTACATGAAAGTGCTCTACTATTATGCAGTTATCTGGGTGATACCAAGAATGCTCACATTAATATTTATAAAGGTTACAAAATGGAAACATAAAACTAGAAACAATCCTTATGGAGATCTCTGGATTCCAGAATATTTGTCTGGTTGATAGAAACTGGTTTTAGAAATACTACTACTTGGCTTAGTCTGCAATCAAATTTATAACTAGCTGGTTTTAGAAAGTATTCTCTTCTACAGATCCAACTCAGATCTTAGTTTCTCTGTGAAACCTCATGTAATTTTGGGGGAAGGGGTTAAAAAAATTAAATCTACCTAATTAGTCAGGATTCTCCAGAGAGAGAGAGAGAGAGAGAGAGAGAGAGAGAGAGAGAGATTAATTGTAAGCAATTGGCTCGCACCATTGTGGAGGCTGATGAGCCCCAAATCTGATGGATAGGCCTGCAGGTTGGAGACTCAGAAAAGAGCACTTTGAATCAAAGGCCATCTGCTGGAAGAATTCCTTCTTGTTGCTAAGGGGGAGGTCGTCTTTGTTCTATTAAGGCCTTCAACTGATTGGATGAGGCCCACCCACATTATGGAGAGTAATCTGTGTTACTTAAAGTCAATTGATTTAAATGTTAATTCCATCCCCAAAATACCTTCCCAGAAAGATGTAGAATAATGTTTAACTCAATATCTGGAAGCTGTGGCCCAGCCAAGCTGACACACAAAAGTAACTATCACACCTGTCTTTTAGCTTTTGACTGTGGCTGGGTTTACCATGTGTTTTTCTGTCTGCCTTGTCTCCTAGGCTGTGACCATCTTCAGTGTCGAGGGTGGTTTCTGGAATTTAGTAGATGTTGGATACATGTTTATTTGGTAAATTAATAGTAAAAGGGGAAGCAGGGAAGGAAATTGAAACGGGTTTCAGTCATCTGAACTTCGGTAGGCACAGATTTTCTAGGTTCTTAGAAACAATTTATTTGTAATATTTGTGATTACAAAGCCCATGTTTGTTTCAAACCAGATACTTATGATGCCATTAAATTTTACTGAGGGGGCCTCTACATGACGGGTACTAGGCTAGGTGTCATTCATGTTTCTCAAGGGCCATAAGAAGGTATCTGTGTAGATCAACAAACTCTTACCTCCTTTACCTGGAGAAAGGATGCAGCATGATTCTTTGTGGCCCTGTCTCATTCTGAAAATCTCTAATATAATTTCAGGGATTTATTTAAGGCTTTCTGGGGCGGGGGTGGAGTGCGGGAAGCAGTGCTCTTGAATTTTTCCATCTCAAGTGCAGGTAACTTTTAGCTACATGCATGGCATATTGAATTGTTTCAAAGAAATCACATGCAGTTTTTCAAGTTTTTGTGTCTGTGATTCTCTTTCTTGCTTGCAGTAGTCCCTGGTGGAGATATTAGAGTTATTTAACTGTTGTTCTGGCCTGAAATGCATCCCCTCCAAATGTATGTGTTGAAGTCTTAGACCCCAGTACTTAAGAATGTGACTGTGTTTGGAGTTAGGGTCTTTAAAGAGGTGGTTCAGTTAAAAGGAGCTCATTAGGGTGGCCTTGATCCAGTATGCCTGGGGCCCTTAGAAGAAGAGAAGGTTAGGACACAGACACACTCAGAGAGAAGACCATGTGAAGACCCAGGGAGAAGACTGTCATCTACAAGCCAAGGAAATATGACTCAGAAGGAACCAACCCTGCAGACACCTCGATCTTGAACTTCCAGCTTCCAGAAATGTGAGAAAATCAATTTCTGTTGTTTAAGCCACAGGTCTGTGTTATGGCAGCTGTAGCCAATGAGACATCTGTGGATTTTTCATGGAAATTTTTCCTATCACAATCAGATTCCTCCTTGTTTTCATTCCTTTTGCAGCCAAAACTTGATCCCACCCAAAACTTGCTATTTGGAGCAGAACATACAAAGTTGAAACAACTCTGAAAGTGAGATGAATCTTGGCTTCAAATCTTTTCTTACCACTGTAAATGGTTACAAGGTTTAGGCTAAACTATTTAAGAAGGACCTGGCACTGCTTTGCATTCGATCAGCAAAAACCACACGAGAGAGAGAGAGAGAGAGAGAGAGAGAGAGAGAGAGAGAGAGGAAGTGCTCTGCTCTGTTTTGATGGATGACTCTGGTGTAATTAAGGATGCCCGTGAAAACCAATCTGATGGTTCGGATCTGGGCAGGGCAAGTTAGCCGCTGTTCTCTCTGTAGATTGTAGCCAATATTTGCAGTTGCTCTTAGAAAAAAATAGCAGGGGCAGGTCAATGCAATTGCATTGCCGCTGTTGGAAATCTAAAAGAAAATGGCCCACTGGGACAGTATCTTTGACCCTTTACTAAGTTTAATACTTTTTATTATTGTTAGTGATTTAATGTGAACCACAACAGGCTCTCTTTCTTCTTTCTCCATGGATTCTATCTTGTACTTTAGAAAACATGCAAAACATATATAATCACGTTTTATTTAAGAATACATAATTTTGAAAAAAAAAGAGTATATAATTTTGGTTTTTTTCAATACTGACATATAGAAGAAATCAAACTATCTCAAGATATCTTCCTTCTTTCTTCAAACATTGATGCAATCCATAGTTTAGATGATTAGATAATGAACACGTTGCATGAAGAGGGTTATGTGTTCACTCCTGAAATTCTTATATGTAGTCATAAGTCTACTTTTTGCCATCTTTTTCAACTTCCTGTCTCCTTTAAACTTCAATGAAAATGTATCTCTTTCTATCCTTGATCAAACAGCTTAATCTTCTCCTGCCTGTAATTTTCAGTTATACTGGCTTTGAAAGGTCTGAGGACATTGTCTGTATTAAAGACATTGAAAACAGTCTGGCATTATTGTAAGCTGTGCAGGCTCAAATCCCACATGAAACCGAGATCTCAGTTTATCGTTACCCCCAGGCATGTCTGCATTTTCTATAAACAAATTGGAATTATTTCCCCTTTTGATCTGGATATACTAAAAAATAAATCTCTCATTTTGGGACAAAAACTTGGCTTTTTTTTTTTTTTTTGAAGTTAGTGAAGCTTGTTCCTGATAAAACAGTGGGATTGGGAGTCCACCAGCCCTGCAAGTTTCCCACTTCTTTCTTTAGCTGAAGGAAGGACTGTAGAAATCTAACCCCAGGCCTCTCTTAGCTTAAATCCAATGGACATCCCCCACTCTGGCAAAGGCAGGTGACAGGGAACCAGAAACAATATTGTGTTACACAGGTGACCCCTCATTTGGAGTTAATTATTAGAGAAATGCAAATCAAAATTAAAATGAGGTATCACCTCACACTGGTCAGAATGGCCATCATCAAAAAATCTACAAACAATAAATGCTGGAGAGGGTGTGGAGAAAAGGGAACCCTCTTGCACTCTTGGTGGGAATGTAAATTGATACAGCCACTATGGAGAACAGTGTGGAGGTTCCTCAAAAAACTAAAAATAGAACTACCATATGATCCTGCAATCCCACTCCTGGACATATACCCAGATAAAACCATAATTCAAAAAGACACATACACAGGGAGATCAGCTCGGTGCTTTGTGACCACCTAGAGGGGTGGGATGGGGAGGGTGGGAGGGAGGGAGATGCAAGAGGGAAGAGAAATGGGAACATATTGTATATGTATAACTGATTCACTTTGTTATAAAGCAGAAGCTAACACACTATTGTAAGGCAATTATACTTCAATAAAGATGTTTAAAAAAAAAAAAAAAAAAAAAAAGACACATGCACCCCAATGTTCATTACAGCACTATTTACAGTAACCAGGACATGGAAGCAACCTAAATGTCTATCAACAGAGGAATGGATAAAGAAGATGTGGTACATACATACAGTGGTATATTACCTTTAGCCTGTCTTTCCTCTGTCTCTGAGACTGACATTGCCCAGCTGTCAGTTTCAGGCTGGAGCATGTGCAGGGTGGGAGCTTTGTAAGCGTTTCTATTTCCTTTCCTTGTTTACGTTTCATTATCTTTTTCATCCAGGGTGAGCATGAGCTCTTAGGCAGTGCTCAGGAAACAACTGTTTGGCTTGTATACAGGAATTTTCTCAGATTCTTGCAGGGCTGATTTTTTTGCATGCAAAGTACAAAATATTTGCTGTTCAATAAATTTTCATCTCTTCCCCAAGTACAGTACAAGAAGGATTCTTGGTTATTTGTCCAAAGTTTTGTCACACTGAAAGAGAGGACTGCATTGAGGTGCTACTTCAAAGGGTGCAGCTTTGACACAAAGAAGCAACATGTTTTTGTTTCCTGGGTTTATAAAAAGGCACCCCCTTTGGATCAGAGCCTAGATGTATGTACATGGTAAATACAAAACCTGGAATTTAAAAAGGCGAACTGTTTTATCCAGTAGAATTCTCTGTGTAGGTCAAGGAAATGCCAGACTTAACAGATGTCTTATACTGTGCCCTGAAGGTCAATAAATTAGAGTTTTGTTGAACCAGGAAGAGGAAGAAATTCCAGAACTTCAGGTCCCCAAATGGAAATGCCCCTTAGGACAAGTCTAAACTAGGGAAATAGCACTGGAGCTCTTCCAAGTCGGTTGGCCCAGTGTAGTGGAACTCATTTCTGGGCCCCCTGAAGCTGTTTGTTCAACTCTGCTGTCTACAACATTACAGTGTCAAAGGGAGTTAATCATTAGCTAGTGTGAATAATGTCAGTGTAACAAGGCATAATTGTAGTTCTCTCTGCCTTGACAAAATTTTTAGCATTTGTCAGAAAAAAAAAAAAAAAGCAACCATACACACACAACGTGACCACAGAATGTGAAAGTTGCGTGGAATTTGGGGAGCAGTTAATTCCCTTTCTAGCATTTTAAATCACCATCCTCGTTGTTTTCCTGGAGGAGAGGGTGGTTGGTGCTCTCCAGATGAAATAGGGTTACCGACTGGTCTGGGGCTGTCTGATCCAGCTCAGGGTAACTTGTCTCCAGAGAACCAGTCTTTGGAGAAGGATCTAAAGATGTAGGTGTATGACTCTCAAGCTCCCCATTCTCTCTCTCCTCTGCCAAAGCCACCAAGTTCTACTCTAGAAATAACGTGGACCCAGCTGTGATCCAGAGCCCAATAGGCCTCCTGCTTTTCCCCTGGGCTGGGGGGTCATAAAGTCTAAAACCTCTCTTTGGATGAGAATCACAGGAGCCCTGGGTCCTAGAACTCTGAGATTAGGGACAGGATGTAAAGCGACATTCCAGCATCATCGAAGGATCAATTTTATTTTGGCTCATCTGAGTTCTGGTTGAAAAAAGGATGGTCATCCTAAAACATAATCAAGAATTCCAGTAGCCACCCAACATGGCTCTACGGTTTTGTTTCAGAGTCAAGGAGATAAAGAGGCACTCAGCCAAGCTCTCTGCAGTAGCAGCTGCCACTCAGGCCTTGGGGTGTCTCTGAAAATCAGTCACGTGTTATAACTGGGATAATCATGAAGTTCTTCTAAGAAGGTGCACAGGCTTCATGTCTTCCTCGGACCAGCACCCCTCAGAGATGCCCTTCTTCACTTAACACACAATTCACCACTGATTCACCTTGTTGCTCAGTCCAGAAAGTCAGGACACATTGAGTCAGCTACAAATCCTAAGCTCTCCAGGTACCCTCTCCTCTCTCTTCCTGCTGCCATGGGCATAGTTCAGCCCTTGTAATTTATCTCTTGCTGGTCGTCATGATCCTCAAATTCCAACAAGATGCCGCTAGAGTCTCCTCTTTAAAATCAAGACTTGATCCCAGCCCTCCCCTGCACGTTCTGTGCACCCTTTTCCAATGGATAAAGCCCAGCCCTTGCGTATGGCCTGTTATTTGCTTTCTAACTAGGGCTTTGCCTCCCACTCTGGCCCCATTTCTATTCTCTGCAGCCTTACACCACATTCTGGAGGTTTCTGCATCACGGACTTCCACACCTCCTGGCTCCTTCAAGCTGTTCCCTCTACCTAGGACACCCTCTGTGTGTGGCCAGCTTGAAAACTCCAGGTAGTTGTCCTGAAGAAGCTAATTCCACTCCTGGGTATATATCCAGAAAAAAGAAAAACACTCATTCGAAAAGATACATGCACCCCAATGTTCATAGCAGCATTACTTACAATTGCCAAGATATGAAAGCAACCTAAGTGTCCATCAACAGATGAATGGATAAAGAAGATGTGGTATATATATACAATGGAATACTACTCAGCCATAAAAAAGAATGAAATTTTGCCACTTGGCAGCAACATAGATGGACTTGGAGGGCATTATGGTAAGTGAAATAAGTCAGACAGAGAAAGACAAATACTGTATGATATAACTTATATGTGGAATCTAAAAAATACAACAAACTAGTGAATGAAACAGAAAAGAAGCAGGTTCACTGATACAGAGAACACACTAGCGGTTACCAATTGGGGGGGCAATATAGGGGTGGGGGAATGAGAGCCACAAACTATTGGGTATAAGTTAGACCCAAGAATGCATTGTACAACACAGGGAATAGCCAAAATTTTGTAATAACTGTGAATGGAAAGTAACCTTTAAAAATTGTATAAAAATTTTTTTAAAAGTTGTTCTTTTACTGCCATTCTTTTTTCCTCTCCCCTGTCACCACCACCTTGAACTGAGTACCTCTCTCTGTATTCCCTAAGTCCCTGTTTATTGTCTATCAAAGCATTTACCACAATGTATTTATGTCTGTCTCCTTTCCTAGACTCTAAGTTTCTAGAAGGCAGAGGCTGTCATAATCATTTTTGCAACCCCATCTCCTGACACACTGGTACTCAGTCCTGTAGAAGTTTGTTGAAGTGCACAGAACTGAAGGCTAGGCAGTTGTTAGCATTTATGTTCAAGTAGATAGACTTGATTCAAAATGTCATGCTTGGTTAGATCGTAAAGTGAAATGGTCCTCGGTTAGTAGTTCTCAGCCTTGCTGCACTTCACAGTCACCTGGAGATCTTTACAAAGTACTGAGGGGAAGTTGGTCTTAGAGGAAGAGGAAGAGGAACAGGTCTGTTTGGGAGCCGTCCTGGGAGAATAACCTGGGTCCCGTTTCCTAAGGTTCCCACCTGATGGGGCTGGGGTGGGGCAGGACATAGGGTTTAAAACACTTCCTTAGGTGATGCTAATATGTGCCTGTTTGACATCCACAGCTCTCACTGAACCCACCGTATGAAGGATAAATCGGTATAGTTGGTGTCTTTCCGACATTCATAACTTTTTCCTCTTTCTACTCCTTCAAATACAGAGACCAAACACAGAGAATCAGACCAAGTATGGAAGATGCTCTTGACCCTGGCCACACAGTAGAATCATTACTCAGGAAACTTAAAAAATACCGATTTCCCAAAAAGAAAGAAAAAAATAAACAAAGAAAAAAATACTGATTCCTGGACCTATACCCTAGTAGTTAAAGGACACAACGACTTCTCTGCATCGCCCTGCATGGCAGCCTTCGTGGGCCATCATCACTCTTTGGGGAGAATGATACTGTGTCTTAAAGATTGTCAGGAGAGAACGAAGGAGAGAGTCTGGGAGAACAGAAAGGGGAGAAACAGAAGGAGAAACAAAATTACATATGACCCTTCATGGGAATATTACCAATAATGGATTTAGGTTCCATTTCGTGACACTAAAAATAAGTTGTGGGAAATTGCTTTCACTGCATGTTTCACTGACCCTTGCATTTGATAATAATTGTCACGATGTGAAGGGACAGTCAAGACTTACTACGTTTTTTTTTTTTTAATTTTTTAAAATTTATTTCTGGCTGTGGTGTTGGGTCTTCGTTTCTGTGCGAGGGCTTTCTCTAGTTGCGGCAAGCAAGGGCCACTCTTCATCGCGGTGCACGGGACTCTCAGTGTCGCGGCCTCTCTTGTTGCGGAGCACAGGCTCCAGACGCGCAGGCTCAGTAGTTGTGGCTCACGGGCCTAGTTGCTCCGTGGCATGTGGGATCTTCCCAGACCAGGGCTCGAACCCGTGTCCCCTGCATTGGCAGGCAGATTCTCAACTACTGCGTCACCAGGGAAGCCCAAGACTTACTACTCTTTGCAGATAAAAATCTTCATCCTTCGGGAAATCTGGTAGAGAAAGGGGAGCCAACAGAAGGATTTCTCCTTTCAGACCTGGATAAGATGCTCAAGTGGCAACCTGACACTAGTAATTCATTGGTATAGTTAGTGCAGTGAGGCATTATTCTCTGTTAACATGTTCCCCTTGGAGCAGAAGAGAAGGAAGGGAAACAAAGGCTTCCCCCTTACATTCTCCTCTAAAGGAAATAGAGGAGTAGCTGCTTTCAACTTGTTACTTGTGGATCTGGCTTGTCATATCCATCCAACTCCACCCCTTCTTCATTGCATACATGCTAGAACTCCTGAAAGCAGCCAGTGAGATGGAGAGGTTAGGTTTTAAAATACAAATTTCAAAGAAGCAGTGTATAGGGGACCAAGTGTTATTCATTGAAATAGTAGACATAGTAAGATGAAATGAAAATATAAGTATTCCTCTGAATTTTGTATTTTCACAAGACTCAGTTGTTGACAATAACACCAAGGAATTGTCGTGAGAAGTCTACGCAACATATGTCTTTTTAGGTGGAAATGACTGCTCTAGGTTGAAGATGGTAGATGGTTTTTATCCTCTGATGGCTTTGGAAAGTGTCCTGGCCTCTCATTTTCAATCCAAATGTTTACTTTTCTAACAATGCAATGAAGTGCTTCCATTTTCTTACATCTAGTAGATGCTTTACGGGGTCAAGTCCATGGGGATGCTCTTGCTGAGCTGTGTGGACAGGCGGTGGTTTCTGTGCTTCTATAGTACCTGGTCTGAGCAGCACCAGTAAAGGCTTGTTCCTCCCCACCCCCAGTCCTTTCCTTCCTGTTTTTTCCCCCTTGTGAGGCCACCTCTAGGACAACTGTGATCCTTGTCTTTCCAATACCAGCGGGCAACAAAGATTACTAAGATTTTCCTCGTTTTCTCCTGTATTTAAACACCTTATGTAATATGGAAAAAATGTTGACCACACTTGAATGGCAGATTTTTTTTTTTTTTTATTACTTACATTTGCAGTTTTTCATTGCGGTAGGTAGTTTCTAAGGTGGCCTTTCACGATGCCTGTCTCCTGATATTCACTGTCTTGTGTAATCTCCTCTCCTGGAGTAACTTGCTTCTAAAAAATAGGATATCTCAATCTTGAGGGGTTGTCTGTTCCATGATCAGATTACAAGAGCTTGTGACTTCTATCTTGCTAGAAGACATGCTTCCTTGCAGGCTCAATGAAACAAGTCTCCCAGTTTGGGAAGCCCATATGGCAAGGAGTTGAGGGTGGCCTCCAGTCAACAGCCAGCTAGAAACTGAGCCCCTCAGTCCAACAGCCCAAAAGGAATTGAATCCTGCCATCTACCACATAGGTAAACTGAGAAGCAGATTCTTCCCCAAATGAGCTTTCAGATGAGAACCCAGCCATGATTGCAGCCTTGTCAGAGACCCTGGATTAGAGGGCCCAGTTAAGTGATGCCCAAATTCCTGACCCACAAAAACTATGAGATAATAAATGTGTGTTGTTTTAAGGGGCTAAGTTAGTGGCAATTTTTTGTATAGCAGTAGATAAATAATACCAACATCATTTGATAACATTATGCTATCATTTACAATTCTTCTATTGTTATAGATGTTTGGGTTTATCTTACCTCTGTAAAAATATTTTACAATTCTGGAGAAGAAGGATGATTTCTTGTATGCCTTGGCATCCCCCTCAAAGCATTTAGTGATGGATTTTTCATATATAAATGCCCACTAAGTACTTATTGAATGAATGAACAGAGGTATGTTTGTCCTTGATATTTTCAGAAAGTGGTTTGGATTCATGCCTTCTGATGTTTGGTATCTATAATTCTTCCATGTTTGTGTAGTTAAAAGATTCATGCTTATTTCTTCTCAGTTAATAAAGAAAAATTGATTTTTTCCCACAAAACATTGCAGTTATTTTTTCTAGGAATTTGGAGAATGAACGGTCCTACTTTTTGTAGGTTTAATTAAGAGCCAAATTGAATGTACCATAGAAAGTGAGATAAAATATATTTGGGCTACAGATTCTGGGTCCTGATCATTTTCTGACTGTCTTTGCCCACACTTTTCATACTGTTCACCCCAAATGGTCACCATAGCTGGTCACCTAAGAAGAAGATGCATTTGTAGTATGTTAAGTCTTTAACTCCTCAAACAGTAGAAGAATGTTCTAGTCTTTTTCTTTGGCTGTTGATATCTTTGTTAAGAAAAACATGTATCAATCATTAACCAGTATGACCTAGTCAATGGGGAAAAATCAATAAAAATGTCAATATAAAACCAATAAGCCATAATATAATTAATAGTTTGCTTTTTGTTTTCTTTCTCATTTCTCAGCTTTTAAAGGCATCTCTTTTAGAGACAGAGGCCCAGGAAGGTCAGATTAAAGGTGGCCTTCCCACTCTTCTCTAGAGGAAGTAATCTTTTCCTTTATCTTTCCTTCCTTTATAGTGCAAGATGCTTTCAAATGCTACTACTTACTTCCCTGAATGGTTTTCCCCATTTCTACTCCATTATAGTAGCATTTTGGGGTTCCTAC